>NC_044496.1:54561635-54919135 GCF_902362185.1 Chanos chanos | reverse complement strand
CGCGTGCGATCAGCGTGTGTGTAACCCGCTGTGTGTCAAACACGGAACCTGCAAGGACGGAAAGTGCGAGTGCCAGCAGGGCTGGAACGGCGAGCACTGCACCATCGGTAGGCAAACGCTGACCTACGACCCAGACGGTGACCTTTCACCGACCTCTTAACCTAGGGTGCCCGCGAAACCCCGTGTTAGACAGGAAACTGTGAGCAAGAATGGTATTGACAAACTGCCTTTAGACTGAAGACTCCAGTATTTCAATACAGTGTTACTTCAGAGTCCGTCTCGTTTTGAAAAAGAGAAAGCAGCTCTTTCCTATTTATGCAGATTATGTGTGATTTTTCAATATAACAGGACTTGACCAATCAGCCCCCTGCAAAGGCTTAATGCATCAGTGGAACATTAGAGTATTTCATGCTACAGGTAATTCATAAATAGGAACCATACTCTTCACCCCACATCAACCAATCACTGAAGTCCAAAGAGAACACACTGAACCTACCGTTTCTCTTTCATACAATCCCAAAGCCACGCCTCCCCCAAAACACCCCATACCGTAGTCAGATTGCTAAAAAACACCTGGACTTATAAATATCAAAAAGTTATTTAAGTAGGTAAGGCAAAGTAGGTAAGGCAAAGTCCAAAAAAAATTAATTAAATAAATTAAAATGCAGTACATCTAGTGTAGGTATTAATGATTTAAAATAATTTCTCTTTTCGAAGTCTCTTTGAGTATCCTGTGTGTCGTCATCTTTTGCAAGATGGGGCCTGACTGACACACACACACACACATACTGCTGTACCTACATTAAAGTATCCGTCTTGTGGAGAAAGTTCCGGTAATAGTGATAAGGAAAAGAGCAGACCTGAGAGCTCTTTCAGCTTTGACGGCATACCCAGCAGACCTCAGTGGGGTCACTCAGGGAGATCTGAGTTTGTCAAAATGAAAGAGGTACAGTTTTGTAAGGGGGATGAAAAGAGAGAGAGAGAGAGAGAGAGAGAGAGAGAGAAAGAGAAAAGTGTTAAACTGAGACGAGGAGGAGTTAGGTAGCAGCGGGGTCAGTGGGAATGGTGGAGTTGTGAAGGAGAGATGGAGTGTGGGGGTGAGAGAGAGAGAGAGAGAGAAAGAAAGAGAGGGGGAAGAATTGGAGGGAATTAGAAAGCAGAGCAGAAGGTGTTTGATCACAGTAAAGACAGCACCGGCAGATGTGTGGGCTGCTGTGAAATAAAAGGTCTTGACTAAAGGAGAGCAGAGATGAAAAGAAAAAAAAAAAAAAGACAGAGTTTAGCGTTACACAGTCACTTCTCTGTACCTTTCTGACAAACACAGTGTTACGCGTGTGTGTGCACAGTGTGTGTGGTGTGTATATGCATGTATGTGTGTGCACGCGAGCAACTGTGTGTGGATATGTGTGTATGTGTGTGTGTGTGTGTCACTCTTTAACTGGCAGAAATGACACACACACACACACACACACATTTCGTCTGAGGTGCTCCAGACACAGCATCTCATGTCTTTGATTTTTCCCCAGAGCGCGCTGAAACACGGAGTCTGTCTTCCTTTTGTCATCTTACCCTGTCTAAAATTGCTTTCTCAAATCCCATCAGCGACCCAGAGAAAAACAGCACGGCCGTTTCCATTTTTATTTCACCTGACAAGAAAAACAGCCCTTGCAAACACCATAGGCAGTGTTAATACATAGCATATAGATTAGCTCATATATAATTTCTGTATCATTGCTCTCACTTGCATAAACTGACTCAGTCTTATTCCTCTCTCTGCGTGCTCTCCCAAATGCAGACTATATGGAAATAATTGATAAAGGTATTGTACCTCGTCGTATTGTGTTTAGAATTAGCTGCATTTAGTCTGGGTAGCTTGGACACACCCAGAAAGCTTGGCTGCTTAGAGACTGTGTGCTTCCTTACAGTGTGTCTGTAGTCAAGATGTTGTGATGAGTAGTATAACGCATAGAGGAGGTCACTAGTGCCTAGTGCTGTGTTTCACTGTCATGTTTCTGTGTTAAGAATGAGCCTTGGATCACTCTCGTATACTCTCTCGCTCTCTCTCTCTCTCTCTCACACTCGCTCTTTCTATCTTTCTTTCTCGGATTCTAATGCTGCTTTGTTGAATTATTTCAATTAGCGGACCGTAGCTTACGAGTGTACATTAAACCGACTGTTGCACTGTCTGAGATTTTGCGGCTTTTCCCCAGGTTCAGAAAGTGGCGATATGTCTTAACCAAACCTACATCAAAACCAAGGCTAAAGCCCACTGGGATATTTCACTTTAGCCCGCGTCTATGTGCTCTGCAGAGCTCACCGAATCCCCACATGTTAACGAGAGAAACGCTTAGGAGCCGGAGACGAGTGCGAGCGGAGATAGCGCGGCCGTTCGTTTGGGCTGGGGCAGAAGAGGGTTTACCTCTTTTCAACTCTTTCAACTGTGCTGACGTCTTTCTTTAAAGTCGGAGTAAGGATGAAAAGATCCTGGCCGCCGTTGTTCTGGGAGAGAATTAAGAGGTGCGGCACTCTTTCCCTGCGGATCTGATTTACACAAGAAAAAAGAAAGAGAGCTGTTTTAATGGGCTACACGTTTCGCTCAACCCGGAATAATCCAGCTCCAAGTCATCAGGGCCCGCCTGCTGTTAGCAGTGCCTCTGAAGCTGTAGCAGAGATCTCTCTGCTTACGGCTCAAGACAACAAAATCTGTCGGCATTTTTTTTTTTTATTAGAGGTAGTATTATTATTTTTTGTTACCCATATAAAGTCCTACTCTTGTCTCTGAACTCAGCAGCAAAATTACAGAGGATGTACACACAAAACTGGAGGCGAGAGAAAAGATCGGAAGTTGGCTGAGGTCGTGACTTACCGTTAAGTTAACCGCTCTAAGTAACACAAAGTAAAACAAATGGAAGAGAGTTGCGATCCTGAAGTAATTGGTAAATTTCATGAGATGGTTCAGAATGGTGTAGGCGAAAAATAGCAGTCTTTCTTTCTTTCTTTCTTTCTTTTTGTATCTGCATATGTGCTGGCAGGCAGGGTGCAGTGCTGTGGGAGTTTGCAGAATGACTTTGTCTATGTGTCTGCGCATGGGTGTGTGTCTGTGCGCACATACGGGCACACATTCGCTTACTCACCATGAATACTAATGATAGGATCTGTGTCTTTTTAACTGGCTAAAAATGGAGACAGTATGTATGCGGTGGCAGGCAAAGCAGGGATAATGGGGTTTAAACCTACGGGACTCAAGTAACCACAGAGACAGAATGAATTAGCAGAGCCGTGGAGCGCCATGCACCGTGTGGGGAAAAAAAAAAGCGACATGTCAGTTTTAGCAATGATGCTTCGAAACGCCACACGTCCTCAGATACACACAGGTTCCATTGCAAAGTCTCAGATGACATTTAAAGTGGATAGTTTGTGCTCCTGGGGAAATTGACACGGTAGAACTAATGACGGAGAAGACACTTTGCTGGGAATTGTTGGGAAAGTGTTACTTTTCAGTACCTTTTGGATGGAAAGCTATTTTTTTCCCCCATCAAGGTTACTTTTCCCCAGTCAGTAGTCATTGTAGTCATTCTTTACATCGGCTAAAGTCTCAAGATACCTGTAGAAATACTCCTGTACCCTTTCTGTTGGTGTGATGGAAACTTCTGGAATTGATTTGACTTTGAAGCGGCACATAGAACAGTGAAGCGAAGGATGACACAAATAGAGAAGGGTTTTACGGCGGATTTGTCACTCTTTGATTTTTATCGGTTCCGTCCTAAGGATAGTTTTTAGGATTTATGAATCTAACCTTTATTTTTATGACTTTTTAAAGGGGAGAGAGCTACGCGCCAGTCGACTCTAGCATCTGGAATAAGATACCAACGCTCTCTTTCTCTCTCTCTCTCTCTCTCTCTCTCTCTCTGTCTCTCTCAGTTTTGTTGTATGCTGGGCTAAACCACCACTTCTTTCTTTCTTTCTTTCTTTCTTTCTTTCTTTCCAGGCATATGTCTCTCCCTCTCTAATCCTCCACTTTGTCTCCAACCCTGTTACTTTTTTCTATTCTTTCTTTATTTTGTCCTTCTCTCTCTATCTCTCTCTCTCTCTCTGTCTTTTCTACTCTACCGTGTGTGTCGACCCGTGACCTAGGGTAATTTCTGCTCCTTTTTAAGGAGATTATAATAGGGTTAAAGAGAATTACATTGGAGAGATGGCTTAATAGTTTGTGAAATCCCACTTTATTCTAGTTAGTGTGCAGGGCATCGACTTGCCTTTGACACAGAAGTAGGGGCCATGCTTACTCCCACCCATAAAAGGAGATCAATGAGCAGTATAGATTTAGCTCTTCTGCAGCTTCATAAGCATTTGGCTGCTCAAAATGGCAACTCCATTTCAAAGGAAATCATTGCTAACTGACTTTTTTCCCTCTGTTCAATATTCCGTGACAATCGATGCAGACCAGGCTGTTAATGTGGCATCTGGAGGACCCCAAGACATCCAGAATTACAATAATTAAAGTGATGTTTGGTTTAATTCACGACGCTTGAATGGGCCTCGGAACATTCCAGGCCTTCACAGTCCCCTGGTTCGTCTGTCAGTCAGTCTACAGATCACAAATCATTTCAAATGTCATCGGTGCCCCGTCATCCACTTCAAAACGGTTTAGCTACATAGTAGAGGACAAGGGGGTCGGTCCTCAGAAAAAAAGGCCACATCTCTATGGCAACCAACAGCCTACCCTATTGACGCTGACGGCTGAGTCGGAGTTTGAATTTTATCGGGGCGGGATTGGGGGGGGGGTGTCTTTTGGAGCAGAGATATCAGGTTTTTGTGTAGCTGGACGGGTTGAGTTTTTATGTAATTGGTACTGAGCGGTTTACGCTGTCTAGTTTTATTTACACAGAAATTTCCCAGCGACTGTGAAATGCCAGGTCATCTCTCTCGGGTCTTTAATTATGGACTATTGAAGCCAGAGGAATATGGATCTCACCCTTTTCATGCTTCTGTGAATTTGGCTGCTAGTCAGAGGTCCTCCTCCCTTCCGTCTCCACAAGGCCATTGTCATAGTCTCATGAATCTTTATTGTTATTTCTTTATTGAGAACACCCTTATACAAACACACAAACAAACAACAAAAACAAAAAAACCTTCATGCCAATTTATATTTTTGAAGACAACATTTCATCCTGTGGAGTAAACACATTCCTTCTCTTTCTAACCCATACTGTGTATGATCCACACCAGTTTCTTTCTCTCTCTCTCTCTTTCTCTCCATCTCTTTATCTATCATACACACACACACACACACACACACACCTAGCCGTATACAGGTTTCCTAATGTCATCCAGAGTCTTCAGTCTCCCCTAATCACATTGGCACCTGGGAGAACACTGTGCTCAGACCATCACAATCAAATTATCTGCTCTAAATTAACCAAGTGGGAACTTGTATATATGCCCTTTATCAAATACTCCCTGCTTTGAATGAATCCAGATCAATCTATTTACCACTCACCGTAAGAACCTTCCCAGCCCACTTCAGCGTGTATCAATTCAGTGTGTAAAATGTGAACTAAAATTGCCCCCTCTGAAAGCCAGCTGATTTGGTTTGCAATCAATAGTGCATTGAAGAATTTTTCTTTTTTCCACCTGTGACTATTTCATCATACCATCACTCAGCAAGTATGAGTTTGTGAGAGGTTTCTGTATGTGTGCGTGTGTGTGTGCGCGTGTGTGCGCGTGTTTGTTTTTCGTATTTGTGTCTCTTACAATGCCCCGTCTCTCTCTTCGCTCGTTCCCCATCCCTCTTTCTCCCCTGTCATCCCTCTCTTCCTGCAGATGGATGTCCCAACCTGTGTAACGGAAATGGCCAGTGTACCATGGGTCAGAACAGCTGGCATTGTGAATGCAAGACGGGCTGGAGGGGAACTGGCTGCAGTGTCGCCATGGAGACGTCATGCGCAGACAACAAGGACAACGAAGGAGGTAAATAAAAAATAAAAAAAACGAAAAACAAAACCACACCCTCATTCAACTAAAAACCAATGTGGCAAAGTCTTGGAAGGTTTTATCATACTACATGCAACAGAAAAAAGGCCAATATCTGTATGTCTCATTGTATAGAAAATTACATCTGTAAAAGAATGTTTGTGATCACCATAGGTTATCTTATGTCACTGGTAACTATTTAAGAGTGCTGTACTCTGAATTACAGTCAAACTGGTTTTTACCAGTCAGTTCACGTATGGATGTTTTGAAGTCATATGGCTAAGTGTTACCAATTAATACGATACCAATTGCATGTCAATAAATCTTCAATTACTTACCTGTTAAATGACCTAGTATAAGTTATAGTGCTTTGTAGTTAGGCATGTTTTCTTTCAGGCAAAGAATTTTGGAAGAAGTTCGCGGAACGTTAGCTCTATAATATTTGTGCAAGAACAGCAAAGAACTTTCTAGAAGTTTCTGGAATTTCTGGACGAGTATGAATGTCGTTTGGAATGATCTTACTGGCACAGAGCAGTTAGTGGAGCAGGCTTGCACACACAGAGAACAAATCATCTTGACAAATGGGTGATACCCCATGCACTTTCTCATTCCAGTGCTTCGTGACAGATCAATTCTTTTTTCTTTTTTTTTTTCTTTTTACACTCCAACCACCAGAACAACATCTACAAGCCAACCAAAACAATCGAGCAAACCAGAACAATGGTTTTTAGGACCCAGATGCTTTTAAAACATAAAGAGAACTGTTGAACATTCAAAAAGGAGAGAAAAGAAAAATAAAGGAGTTTCTTTGTTGGCACCTCTTCCTCCAGACGGCCTGACAGACTGTATGGATCCAGACTGTTGTATCCAGAGCCCGTGTCAGAACAGCCCGTTGTGCCGAGGTTCACGCGACCCGCTCCAGGTCATCCAGCAGAGCCAGCTGCCCGGGCAGAAGGTCCGTTCCTTCTACGAACGCGTCAAGATGTTGGTGGGCAGAGACAGCACTCATATTATCCCTGGAGATAACCCCTTCAATGCCAGGTGAACATTCTTCTACTCTATCCATCACTTAGCGATGGTGTGTTAAGCAGGGGGACAGTTTTTGCCCTGAATCCTCAAGGGTTCAAGGCTTGGGTCTGTACAGTATGCTTCGGTAAATCGTCTAATTACTGGGAGTAAACGATCTCATTGGCTGTGCTGCTGCTGCTGCTATTTTGAACAATTAACTGTCTCCCGAATCTGGAATGACCAAACCCGATGCTGATTGATTTACAGAATGCCAGCTGATTAATTGCAGGTTTAGATGAACGACAGACCTAATGGTTAGTTGATTGATTACAGAGGTATCGATTTGCTGTTTCTGTCTTTCAGTCTGGCCTCGCTGATCCGCGGACAGGTGCTGACCACAGACGGGACTCCCCTGGTGGGGGTGAACGTGTCCTTCGTCAAATACCCTCACTACGGCTATACCCTCACTCGCCAGGACGGAACGTGAGTGCTCTAACAACGCAAATGGATGTTTTTGGGGGGTTTTTTTTCTCTTTTTTCGTTTTTTAGAACACTGCTCTCACTTTTAGCCAATTGCCAAATCTCTCCCCACTATTTTCAACCAATCAGATTTGCTGGAATTACTTCTGCAGTAATGTCTCATGACTTGTTTGCTTACTTGAGCTTTTTTGGCTGCTTATGTAAACCGAAAGATAATAAACTGAACAAATCTTCATTAGATTCACTTGGAGCCATAAAAACGTGCAGCCTCCAAACTGAAATGACTGTAATATATCAAAACAATAAATTATTCCTCCAAGAAAAATGATGTTTCAAATGGTAAAAGCATTCAGGATTTAATAGCGCTATCAATAATAACGCCCAGCAGGAGTAGATATTTATTTTCAATCATCCCGCATGTTTTCTCTCTCTCTCTTTCTCTCTCTCTCTCTCTCTCTCTCTCTCTCTCCTCCCCCCCTCCTTCTCCTTCTCCCTAACTATCTTTATGTCTCTGTGTCTTTTTATCCTGATTGACTCTCTTTTTTTTCTGTCTGTCTCTGTCTGCTTACTCTGCTCTGACCTTCAGCTTTGACCTTATTGCTAACGGAGGGGCGTCTCTCACTCTGCACTTTGAGCGCGCTCCGTTTCTGAGTCAGGAACGCACTGTGTGGTTGCCATGGAACAGTTTCTATGCCATGGACACACTGGTCTTAAAAACAGAGGAGAACACCATCCCGGGCTGCGACCTGAGCGGCTTTGTCCGGCCCGACCCCGTGGTGGTGGCCTCGCCCCTTTCCTCCTTCTTCAGCTCCAGACCTGGAGAAAGGTCAATCATTCCCGAAACGCAGGTAAACGATAAAATCCGAGTGATTTGGAGGGGGGGGGGGGGACTGGGAATCCAGTCAGATGTGAAACTATGTCAGTTACAAAAAAGAAAAGAAATCTTGCTGAATGCCCAGGGACTTGATGCAGTCTTCAAATGAGAGATGTGAGAATGAGAGGAGAGAAAGGAAGAAGCCTTCATCAAAGGAGGAAAACTCATCAACTTTCTCCTTTCGTTTTTAAACAACACCAGAGTCAGCTCGTTGTAGTCATCCCACATTTTCCCTTCGCTCGCGTCCTTCATTCACTTTATTCCCTCTTTACGATTTATTGTTTCCCGGCTCCGGCGCAATAACCAGCCGGTTCTCAGTTCAGCTGTGAATCAAACTCGCGAGCTCCAGCTGGACTCCGAGCCAAAGACGCCGCTCGGTTTGACCCCCACGCGCCGACTCACAAATTCGCCCCTAAAAAATTTCCGAGCGCCGAAAACCTAATTTACTTCACCTTTTATTTGATCCGTTCCCCACTTACTCCATCTCTCTTCTTCCCCTCTTCAATTTTGCTTCCGCTTCAATTTTGCCTCTTTTCTCTACCTCATTTCATTCTCACATCTCTCATTTGAGGACAGCTACTCCCTTCTCTCAACGTCTCTGGGCATTATGAGTAGGGTTTTTTTTTTTTTTCTTTTTTTTCTTTTTTTTTTTTTTAGTAACTGACTTAGTTTCAAATCTGATTGGATTCTCACTTCCACCCAGTCATTCCCATCCTAACTAATTTTCTCAGTTTTCTTCAGTTTCGACTTCTATTCAGATTTGATTCCCCTTATTTTTCACTCTTCCGCCTTAAGCGCTATCTCTCTCTCTCTTTTTTTTTTCTTTCATTACGCGCTCTCACTCGTTTGCAGCTTTATTGAAAGAGCTTTGTCTTCGGTTCATCTTCATAAATCAGAGAGCGTCCTTGTTTTTTTTTTTTAGAGTAATAGTCAGCTCAGATTTCTCTCTCTCTTTCTCTCTCTCTCTCTCTCTCTCTTTCTCCCTCTCTCTCTCTCCACCCAATCATTAGGATTCTGTTTGTTTGTGTCTTTGACCTATTTGTTTTCGCACCTTTTAAAGTTTTATGCAATTGGTTTTATGCAGTTAAAGGGTTTTGAGAAGTCAAGTCTTTCTCTCTCTCTTTCTCTCTCTCTCTCTCTCTCTCTCTCTCTCTCTCTCTCTCTCTCTTTCCCTCTCTCTCCTCTTTAGGTTCTTCATGAGCAGATAGAGATCCCAGGCACCAGTCTGAAGCTGTGTCACCTAAGCTCGCGGACGCCAGGCTACCGCTCTCTGCTGAAGATCACCATGACCCAGGCCGTGGTTCCTCTCAGCCTGGTCAAGGTGCACCTGATGGTGGCTGTGGAGGGGCATCTTTTCCAAAAATGGTTCCATTCCTCGCCAAACCTGGCCTACACCTTCATCTGGGACAAAACGGATGCGTATGGCCAGCGCGTCTACGGGCTCTCAGAGGCTGTGGGTGAGTCACCTATTCATAGTTAGATAGAGGAGTTTTCCGAACACAGCTACAAGTACATTGATGTTTTGTGACTTTGCGTCCTTCAAATGTTTCTCTCTACTCGTTATAACCACACACAGACCCAAACACAACCATCGCCTCCAGCCGTCTAGGAATATGCTGCCGTTAGCTGAGATGAAACAGTCTTGAATAGATAATGGGATAAAATGAGGATCACTTAAAAGAGCGTGGTTAAAAGCTCTTCTCGGGGCTCGTAATACTTGGCTGCCCAGCTCTGCGCGCAGTGAGAGTTTATTACACGTCAGAGAGGATTAGCGCTCACCCGTGTGAACGCGGGTCCCAGGGACCCATAGCGCTATTAGGCTTCGTTCAGGCTCAGAGCTCCTGTCAGCGGCTGAGTGTGGGGAGTGGTTCCAGGCAGGTAAGGATGGCGAGCATGCCTCCACTGGAAAACACGCTGAGATTAGCACTCTGTCACTCATCTGGGCATGTGTGAAAACAGGGTGTTAGCATAGGATCGGCCAGACCCTCAGTCCCACTTAACCCCATTTATCACCCTCTCTCTCTCTCTCTTTCGCTCTCTCTTGCTCTCTCTCTCTCTCTCACTTACGCTCTGTCTCTCTCACTTTCTTTGTTCCTCAGTACCTCCCTCTCCCTCAGCCCAGGTCAGTATTAAGTCGAATAACTAATCACTGGAGTGTTGCAGGCCCCCCTAAAGGCTAGTACCACCCTTTGATTGGGATAGTGTGGGGGCATGGGGGGGGGCGGGGTATGTTTTTCCTCCAAAAGGGACAGCACATCAATCAAACTTGTCGAGGGTTAATAAGACCTATGAAAGACTGAAAAGTTGAAAATTCCACAAGTCTAATTTTGGGGGAGCTATCCATTAGTAGAGAAAAGGAGGAGAGAAAACAACAACAACAACAACGCTGTGTGATTTTTGTAAATGAGACTTGATTGGAGAATGTTCTCGTTTCCTATTGGTCTGCTGAAAACTCATGATGGAACACGTTTTTGGGCACACCAGAGCTCCGGCACTCAGACACAGCGTCTCTGAGGAAAGACTCTCTCTCTCTCTCTCTCTCTCTCTCTCTCTCTCTCTGTCTCTGAAGACGCAAAACAAGTCAGGTCCATACTGAGCTGATTATCTTTTCACGCATTACCCAGCTGTCTCTTCGGGCCCTGTGAATTCATTCCAAACTGCTGCTAAGAGGAAACCAGCATTCATTAGATCATACTTCTCCAAAGGCTCGACAGAGAGGAAAAGATTATTCCCTTTTTTTCCCCCTTTTTTTTGTGGTTAATTTCACTTGTTTTGAGAATTTAGTACGGGGATACTCAGAAATGGTTTTGAACATAAAAATTTGGATTAAATGTTTTTGTCTTTTAAACATTAGTTTGCAACTCAGATATAACATTCCCATTCTCCACAGGCTGTTAGAATTCCCATTGGATCCACTTCAGTTGACATAAATTAATTATTAGTTATATGAGCCTTGTCTTGAGATTAACTAAATGCGCTTTTGATGTGTTTGGTATAATACAATTACCACAGTCAGCATCTCCCTCTCTCTCTCTCTCTCTCTCTCTCTGCTGTAGTGTCTGTTGGTTATGAGTATGAGTCTTGTCCCAGTTTGATTCTATGGGAGAAGAGAACCGCAGTCTTGCAGGGTTACGAGCTGGATCCCTCTAACCTCGGAGGCTGGTCACTGGATAAGCACCATATCCTAAACCTGCGCAGCGGTAAGGACACACGCTACACACAAAACCACATCTACAGCAAAGCACCCTGACTAGTAAACACATTGAACTTGTGTACAACATAATGACAGTGTACAATATTGATTTGTTCTTTTGTTCCATTTGTTTGTTTGTTTTATTAAACAAATTCCATCAAGGAACTGGTAATCGAAATCCGTACAAGCTAAAATTGTCTCTACATCTACAGAAAACAGTACAGTAGAGTTATTCATACTGGAAACAGAAGACATCAGAGTCCATAATCACAGGCGTCCAATATCCCGATTACCCCACATACCTTATTTGGTTTTTCCTTTCAGGGCAGTCAAGTGTATCTAATTTCATTTACTAATATGATGTCATATAGATTTTTTTCTATATATAGATACCTTAGAGTTTCATCGCTCTGGTCACTTGAAATGTAGACACGACATTGACTTTGATTTATGAAAAAGCAGAGAGGATTTTTAACGAGAATCAAACCGGCAGAAACCGCGTGTGCCCACGGCTAGGTCAGGAAGGTCATTGACCTGAGACAGCCTGTAAAAAAAAAAAAAAACCCACTGCGTTATATAGAGCTGATGCAATCTGAAAAGAGGCTGCTTTTTGTGGAGATGGCTGTCGAGCTAATCAATAAAGCAGTGTGTTATCCCCGCAGTGTGCTTGTAGCAGTTAAAAAAAACAGAGGCTCGTAAACGTCTCTTATAAACCGCCTTTACTGAAAATAGCTTTTTTAAAATGTTTTTTGTTTTTTTTTACCACCCTGCCACCCCCGCCCCCGGCGTCTCCTCCCTCTCGGAAACCAGGCATCCTCCACAAGGGCAACGGAGAGAACGTCTTCGTGTCCCAGCAGCCGCCCGTCATCACGAGCATCATGGGAAACGGGCGTCGCCGCAGCATCTCGTGCCCCAGCTGTAACGGCCTGGCGGACGGGAACAAGCTCCTGGCGCCGGTGGCGTTGGCGGCGGGCGTCGACGGAAGCCTTTACGTGGGCGACCTGAACTTCGTGAGAAGAGTTTACCCCTCACTCAACACCACACGCATCCTGGAGCTCAGGTACGGTGGCCCTGGGGCGACGGAGATGGGGGCGGGGGCGGGGGCCTTTGGGGGGGGGGGGCGGGGGGGGCAGTGGAACATAAATACACACAGGCGTTTCTTCCCTGTATCTACATTTCAACTGACACTCTAATTTTCCCATTTCGTCTCTTTTATGCACCAAAAGAAACAAAGACTTTCGACACAGGTGAGCAAATACCACATGTTTATGAACTGATATTAAAGCTACGATATACACCTATGTCATCGCAGTATTGACCCCCTAGTCTCTTAATATCCTTTTTTTTCTCCAGCAACAACCCAACGCATAAGTATTTTCTGGCCGTGGACCCGGTGTCTGGTGCTTTGTACATCTCCGACACCAACTCCAGACGGATCTACCGCGTGCGCTCGCTGACAGGCGGAAGGCTATTGGCTGATAACGCCGAGGTGGTGGCAGGGACAGGGGAGCAGTGCCTGCCCTTCGACGAGCGCTGCGGAGACGGCGGGAAAGCCGTGGAGGCCACCCTCATGAGCCCCAAAGGTGAGCCGCCGCGGAGAATCTTCCGGATTAATTCCCCCCTCTCTCTCTCTCTCGGTTTAACCACGCTCTTCAGCGCAGACGCCGGCAGAATCCCCGCACTCTCTTCACTCACACTAATGTAACGCTTAGAAACCTGGCTGTGAGGGGAACATGCGCTCTCTCTCTCTCTCTCTCTTTCTCTCTCTCTCTCTCTCTCTCTCTCTCTCTCTCTCTCGCTTTCTCTCATTCTCGTGTGTAATAGTGACACCTAACATGGATAAAAGGAGTCTTATCCTGCAGCAGCTTCCACAATCAAAGAGAACATTCAACCTTAAGCTATTAATTAATTTTCTAACATACTGTTGGGATTCTGAGCCACTTGTCTGAGGGTCTCTCTCTTTCACACACTCTCTCTCTCTCTCTCTCTCGCTCTTCCATTTGAGTTAATACAGTCGTAGGCTTAATAGATCTCCTGACATACAGTAAGGTTTATAACCAGGAGCTCCGCTTTAACTAAAGCAAAGAGACTTTCAAACCAGAACATTCTAACGCATGGCAAGAAAGAATAAGACCGTTACACACGGGCATATTACAGCTCGGCACTGGGAAATCTGACGCCGCGCATTTTGTAAATATTCTTCCTGGCTTGCGTGAATAAATGTGTCGTGAAATTATTTCATACGTTCATTTTCCATCACAAACTGGGAAAAAACGAAAGCAGGACAGAACCAGAAGGAACAAGAAATGAAAAGACTATACAAATTAAAAGATAAAATGATTATATACAACTTAAAGTAAAAAAAAAAAAAAAATCCTTAGAGTCAAAAAAAAAAAAAAGTTAGTTTAAAAAAAGCCTTGCGGTCTGACACCAAACTGTCAAAAATGTCACACCGTCACATTTTTCTCTCTGTGGTGTTGAGTCTGTGCCCATGGAGAGAGCTGAAAGGTGCCAGACAACATGGCCTTGATATTCTGACTCCCAGACGAGTTTACAGAGGTAGACAGAGCTCAGTCTAGCATGCCCTGTCTTTCCCCTTCTCTCTCTCTCTCTCTGTCTCTGTCTCCATCTGTTTCACCGTCCTCTTTGCTTCTGTGTTGGGAAACTGTGTTCTCGACGTACAGCTTTTCACCTCTCTACATCACACGTCTACACGGGTCCGCGTGTTTGTTAGCATCCCGGTGTTTCTGTGTGCTTTTAGAAAAAGCACACTACCGCAGACAGGAAAGATTGATGGGGCTGAGATGAAGATGACACATGATTGACAGCTATTATTTTTCATGTTACAGACAGGCAAGACAAGGTGGAGAGAGATGTGTGGAAATTGGAGTAGATGGAAAGGGAAGAGAAAAAAAACCCAGAAAGAGCAGGAGATGATGGAAAATTTCAGGGGAAAGTCCAGTAGAGGAAAAAAAATGTATTATTGTGTCTTTGTTCTTAGTATAGGAGTTAAACCTGAAGGCTAGAATAAGTTACAATATGGAAAGTGGAGTGATTTTTTTACAAATATTTTAAATGACCTCTCTCTCTCTCTCTCTCTCTCTCTCTCTCTCTCTGTCAGGTATTGCGGTGGATAAGAATGGGCTGATGTATTTTGTGGACGCGACCATGATCCGGAAGGTGGACCAGAACGGAATCATCTCCACACTGCTGGGAGCGAACGACCTCACGGCTATACGACCCCTCAGCTGCGACACGAGCATGGACGTCAGCCAGGTCGGTCTCCACAGCGTTACCGGAGTCTGATCCTGTCGATCTTCGGATCTTCAGATCGACAGGCTGAAAACAGAGCAGAGAAAGGAGATACAGACACTCTGAAAACAAACGCAAGAAAACCGACTCTCATCCATTCCCATAAAATCGTTTAGAACACACGGCTAAGGCCTTTAAATATCTCCATACCGTCAATATTCTCAAGGGCTTGTTCAGAGCAAACGTTAAGAAGGCCTTTAAATACAAAGCTGAATTTTTCTCTATGTTGTCTGGCTCCTTGGGGAAATCTTATCTAAAATATCAATGTTTATTTTTTTCTCCCTCACTCGTCTTGCTCCCAGGTGCGTCTTGAGTGGCCCACAGACCTGGCCGTGAACCCAATGGATAATTCTCTGTACGTGCTGGAGAACAATGTCATCCTACGCATCACAGAGAACCACCAGGTCAGCATCATCGCCGGTCGTCCCATGCACTGCCAGGTGCCTGGCATCGATTACTCCCTCAGCAAACTGGCCATCCACTCAGCCCTGGAGAGCGCCACGGCTATCGCCATCTCACACACCGGCGTGCTCTACATCGCCGAGACCGACGAGAAGAAGATTAACCGCGTACGGCAGGTCAGCACCAACGGAGAGATCTCGCTGCTGGCGGGCGCCGCCTCGGAATGCGACTGCAAGAACGACGTGAACTGCAACTGTTTCGCCGGAGACGAGGGTTACGCCACCGACGCCAGCCTCAACTCGCCCACGTCTCTGGCCGTCTCGCCCGACGGCACCCTCTTCGTCGCCGACCTCAACAACATCCGCATCCGGGCCGTCCGCAGCAACCGTCCGGGGCCCTCGGCAATGGGCCACTACGAGATCGCCTCCCCCCAAGAGCAGGAGTTGTACGTATTCAGTGAGGAAGGGTTACACCTGCAGACAATAAGCCTTGTTACTGGTCTGCCCCTCTACAATTTCAGCTATGGCCCAGATGGCCAGCTGGCCACCGTGGTAGACAACTGCAACAACACTCTTAAGGTGCGGAGGGATGGGACTGGCCAGGGGGGCGCGGGGCTGCTAAGGCTGGTCTTGCTCCCGGAGAATCAGGTGGTTACCCTGGGGCTGAACCCTACCGGCAGCCTTCGCTCCGTCTCTGCCCTCAACCAGGAGATAGTGCTTCTGGGATACACAGGAAACACAGGCCTGCTGGCCTTCAAGGCAGACGAAACAGGCTGGACCACGTTCTATGAGTAAGTATGTACAGCTGTCGCCATCTGCTGGCTCGAAATGGTACTGCGTGCTCTTCTCCATCTATCTCTCGCTCTCTCTCTTTCTGTCCTCCTGTATGGCTCCACAGGGACCAGTATTCCCCCATCACTCCACAGCACTGGCACAGAGATCACTTTCTATGACAGATCTGTGACAGTCTTTAAACACATTCCCTCGTTAATACTCAGGAGACAAAATGAAATAGAAAAAAAAAGCGAGAAAGAGTGAGAAACGGTGAAATAGTCAGGAACTCCACTGTGCCCATGTAGAGTTAGTAACCCATCCCCATGGGAGGTGTCTGCTGATGTACTGATCTCAGCATGCTAACTCCACATCCACGTTACAAGCACATGCCTAACAGAAAGCAACTGTCTCATCCATGAACACGAATACACCTACACTCTAACCTACCCGTCTGTTTTGGTTTCTGAGTTAAATCACACAGAGATTGATAGATAAAGTAAGAGTGTGTGAGAGTAAAAGACAGCTTGACGTTTGCTCAGTGAATACACGTAAATGTGACTGAACAATCACATGGATCTTTTTTTTTTTCCTCTCTTTCTCTTCAGTCATTCTTGTTTCTACCAGATGAGTTTTCATGTTAATTGTGACACACCTGTAAAAACCTGTGTGATGTCCGCAGGTACGACAGCGAAGGCCGACTCACAAACGTGACCTACCCGACGGGAATGGTGACCAGCCTCCACCGCGAGATCGAACGCTCCATCAATATTGACATTGAGAGCTCCAACCGAGACGATGACGTCACCGTCATCACAAACCTGTCGTCTGTGGAGGCCTCCTACACCGTCGTGCAAGGTAGGCAACAACAGTCAAGAGCGAAGACTGCTGTACTCTTAACCAGCACTGAAATGGTCACTATTTTAAACAGGCTTACGCCCATTAAAAAAGAGAATTAATAAACATGCCCAAAATCTGACATGAATGTATACATTCATGCACAAACCCACACACACACACACACACACACATATTTCATTAACGCTGGCTCAGTCTTAATAATGCTATTTTTGTGGTGCTCAGGTCTCTGACTGCCAAATTGACCCTGACTTTGACTTGAATTTCTATGACACAGATTGGGAAATGATGGGCTTGTTACTTGAACTTGGTCTCTGCGACTGTTCTGTAGTCTATTCTGACTTGTGTAAGACTGAAGAAGCATTGAATCAATATGTTTCTTTCCTAACCGTTTCCTTGTCTCACCTACAACATCAACATCCTCTTCCCACCTGGCCAGCGACTTTCACAGACACATGCACTTGATCTAAAGAATTCTTTATTGTGTCATTTTCGTATTTTATACGTCTAATTTTGACAGCTTTAGTGTCTGTGAGTTGGACTCAGATTTAAACCGGAGCAGCCGACAGTTAGGACTCAGACTTAAGCTCTAGTGACTTTCACAGTCTATTCTGTCTCAAAGCACGGAGACTTGATCGACACAGACACAAACTCAGTAAAAGTTGCTGACACTGTCTTTTTCTCTCACCCATGTTCATGAGTGTGTGTCTGTGTGTGTGAGAAAGAAAGAGAGAGAGAGAGAGAGTCAATGAGTGTGTGCTTGGAGCCATAGAGTCACAGTCTCTCTGCTCCCTGCCTCACGGGTAACTCTTGGTCTGTCGGCCTGTATGATGAATGTTATTGGAGTGAAATTCATTACCTTCACTCCACTAAATCTTCACTGTCTCCCAGTCTCCCAGAGCCAAACCAGCCCCGGGTTCCCACAGCTTATTTCACCTGTTTAACAGAGAAACAGGGGAAGCACAAGACTGATTGGTCTTTCTCCCCTGACCCCCCTCCCCCACGGCTAGCGAGACAGAAAATAAATTCAGACTTCTGTGCAACTACATGTCAGAGGAGCCAGAAGAGGTGGAGGCGGGGGGGGGGGGGGGGGGGGGGGGGGGGGCAGATGGGTGGGGGGCGGGGGGAGATGAGGGGGAGAAAAGTTTGAAGATTTATAGAGAATTCAGTCCGGGGAGGCCAGTAAAATGGAAAAGCTATTTGGCTACTTCAAACTGAGTCATTTAGATCTCCATCCCCTGTTGTGTTCAGTGCTGAATCAGTGCACTCTTAAAAGCCAGCCCCGCTCCCCTCGCTCACATTAGCTCACAGAGAGAGATGGAGCAGATAAAACAAAATGCTGCGACGCGCCTTTAAAAGCATCCGCCCTGTCAACTGAAATAATGCACTTGGTCCATTTGAGAGGCTGTTGAACTGTTCCTGGAGCTTTATTACAAATTTTTTTTTTGGATAGATTGCAAGTCTTTCATTGTAGACCTTCAAAAGCAGGGTGTGATCTTAGGCCATTTTGAAACAATGAGCTTGAAAGGTTTTTAGCTCAGTCGCCGGATATTTTGAGAAGCAAAGTATTTGTGTCATTATCCTCAATCACACTGTTTGTTCAATAGCGACAAGCCCTGATAGAAAGCTGACAGGGAAAAAAAAAAGGACTTGCTTTGCTTTGATGAGGTGTTAAAACAAATCAAACCACTTTGGTGTGTTTTAGCTTGTTTTCACAGCCTGAAAGGTATACTGCGTTTTGTCTCTCAATATCTCTGCAACCCTCTCTCCCTCTTTGTGACCTATTGCCCCCTGCAGACCAAGTGCGGAACAGCTATCAGCTTTGTAACAATGGCACATTGCGAGTGATGTATGCGAACGGAATGGGCATCAGCTACCACACTGAGCCTCACATCCTTGCTGGATCAGTGAGCCCTACAATTGGTCGACGGAACATCACCCTCCCCACAGACAATGGACTCAACTCCATAGAGTGGCGTCTGCGAAAAGAGCTTACGAAGGGAAAGATCACTGTGTTTGGCAGAAAACTCCGGGTGGGTGATCTAAAGTCATCTTGTTTACCACTGTTGTATGGTGATATGGTGCTCTGTTTTTTTACCCCACACTTAAAATGGGAGTTTCTCTGTAGCCTCCACATAACAAGTTCTCTATATTTTAGAGTAAAAAAAAAAAAAAAAGGCAAGCCAGACTTAAAGAAAAGGCCACAAATGTTCAACACTCATCATATACAAAACAAGTCGAGAGCATTAATAGGTTTTCCATGGTGACTGTTTTGTGTTTGTTTTGCTCCCTCAGGCGCACGGACGGAACCTTCTATCCATCGATTTCGACAGGAACACAAGGACGGAGAAGATCTATGACGACCACAGGAAGTTTACCCTGCGGATCACGTACGACGCCCAGGGCCGGCCGGCGATCTGGCAGCCCAGCAGCAGCCTGGCGGTGGTGAATGTGTCTTATTCCACCACGGGACAACTGGTCGGTCTGCACCGCGGCAGTATGAGTGAGAGGACCGAATTTGACCCTCTCGGTCGTATCCTCTCCCGTTCCTTTGTTGACGGGAAGGTCTGGAGCTATAGCTACTTAGACAAGGTGAGTCACTGATCCTCCCTGATTCAACTCTGAGTTGAACAGTTACACAGTTAAACAATTAAAGACTTTTTTTTTTTTTGGAAAATTCAACTCAAATGTAAATTTTCACTCTTGTGACACTTCAAGAATAATGGGAGCAGGCTGCTGAGGGAAACGGTGCAGAAAATATGAAATGTCAAAATGGGTTTTGGGGGCTTTCAGTTTTAGTTGCTGTACATTAAGAAAAAATGAATATAACAACATTTATAACACAGCATCTCCCTTTTGCCAGCACATGTTTCAAAAAGAACATAAAAATTTACACCCACATGTTAATTATGTCAATACTTCAAAAGCAGCAACTGCTTAAAGGCATACTCTAAAATAAAGGGTGATTTTTTTTAAGTAGCAATATCAGTTGGATTACTTCACTGAGTTTGTGTGGTAGTTCTTCATGATGGTGGTGATGATGATGATGATGATGATGATGATGATGATGATGACAATGATGAGAAAAATGGTAATGGTATTCGTCCTTTTTCTCTGTAGTCTATGGTACTGCTCCTGCAGAGTCAGCGACAGTACATCTTTGAGTTCGATGCGTCTGGTCGCATCACTGCCGTCACCATGCCCAGCGTGGCTCGTCACACCATGTTTACTCACGTTTCCATTGGCTACATTCGCAACACCTACAACCCCCCCGAAAGCAATGCCTCCATCATCTACGACTTCAGCGAGGATGGTCGTCCGCAGGCCACCTACTTCCTGGGCACGGGCCGGCGGGTACTCTACAAGTACGGCAAACTGGCCAAGCTGTCCGAGGTGCTGTATGACAGCACGGCCGTCACTTTCGGCTACGACGAGACGGCCGGAGTGCTTAAGATGGTCAACCTACAGAGTGGAGGTTTCTCCTGCACTATCCGATACCGAAAGATGGGCCCGCTGATTGACAAGCAGATCTATCGCTTCTCCGAAGAGGGCATGGTCAATGCCCGCTTTGACTACACCTACCACGACAACAGCTTCCGTCTCGCCAGCATGAAGCCTGTGATCAGTGAGACACCGCTACCCGTGGACCTGTACCGCTACGACGAGATCTCTGGCAAAATAGAACACTTTGGCAAGTTTGGCGTCATCTATTACGACATCAACCAGATCATCACCACGGCCGTGATGACACTAAGTAAACACTTTGACGCTCACGGCCGTATCAAGGAGGTCCAGTACGAGATTTTCCGATCCCTCATGTACTGGATGACGGTTCAATATGACAATATGGGTCGTGTAATCAAAAGGGAGCTTAAGATCGGCCCATACGCTAACACCACGCAGTACCGCTATGAGTACGATGGTGATGGACAGCTCAGTGGTGTTAAGGTCAATGATTGGTCCACTTGGCGTTACAGTTATGACCTGAACGGAAACCTGCACCTGCTGAACCCTGGCAACAGTGCCCGTCTGATGCCGCTCCGCTACGACCTGCGAGATCGCATCACTCGCCTGGGTGATGTGCAGTATCGCCTGGACGAAGATGGCTACCTCAGCCAGCGTGGCTCCGACATCTTCGACTACAACTCTAAGGGACAGCTGGTGCGTGCTTATAGCCGCGTAGCTGGAGGATGGAGCGTTCAGTACAGGTACGATGGACTCGGCCGAAGAGTCTCGACCAAAAACAGCCTTGGTCAGCATCTCCAGTTCTTCTATGCAGACCTGAACAACCCCACAAGAGTCACGCACATCTTCAATCACTCCAGCTCCGACATCACATCGCTTTACTATGACCTGCAGGGTCACCTCTTCGCCATGGAAGTGAGCAGCGGAGAAGAGTACTACATCGCCTCAGATAACACGGGAACGCCGCTTGCTGTCTTCAGCAGCAACGGGCAGATGATCAAACAGGTCCAGTACACGGCCTACGGTGAGGTGTATCATGACTCCAATCCTGAGTTTCAGCTGGTCATTGGTTTCCATGGAGGCCTCTATGACTCCCTGACAAAGTTGGTGCACTTCACGCAGAGAGACTATGACGTCTTAGCCGCTCGATGGACCTCGCCTGACTACACCCTCTGGCAGAAGATTAGCAAGGACTTGGCACCATTCAATCTCTACATGTTTAAGAACAACAACCCCCTCAGTGACATGTTGGACGTCAAGAACTACGTCACTGGTAAATTTCAATAAATTCGCTCAACGCTTCACAGTTACTGCCTGTAAATGTACTGATAACAATAAGCTTTTGATGCAAATTTGAAATGAGACTGGTGGTTTTGCTTTGCTAATTTTTTGAGAGTGAAAATGATTAAGATACTCATTTCTCCTAGCTTTAGTGTGTGTATCTATCCTGGTAATCATGGAAATAGATTGCTTGCAGTCAGTCAAAGAGTTTTTTTTTTTTTTAGTCTAATAATAGCAGGCTAGACTATTCTGTCCCCAACAGATAAAACCAATTCGCTACAATCGCATAGTTATGGGATAATAAAATAGTCTTTTTGATCTAAAGACAATGCAGACTACAGCCCCTCCACTTCTCCACTTCTCAATTCTCTCTCCACATGGAAAACAAACATTACTTCAATAAGCAAAGACTTTGAGGGTGAGACTGTGTAACTAAGATCTGAAACGATGACAGTTATTCCCCATCTTATTAATATGTTTTTCTGCAGATGTGAAGAGCTGGCTGGTGATGTTTGGCTTTCAGCTCAGTAACATCATCCCAGGATTCCCCAAACACACAATTTACTTTGTGGATCCTCCCTATGAATTACTGGCAAGCCAGGAGTGTGAAAATGGGCAGGTGAGTTCCCACTGAAAAATCACAAAGAACAAGTTTCAATTCATTCATTAGCAGGCGCTAATAATATCCTACTAATAATTTACATTCATCCAAACATTGAGCTCTAATCCTTGGTCTTCATCTTCTCTGTGCAGCTGATAACTGGTGTTCAGCAGGCTGCAGAGAGGCATAACCAGGCCTTCATGGCTTTAGAAGGAAGGCTGCTTGATAAGGAGCGTCGAAACAAACGAGATAAACCGGGACATTGGTTCGGCACCAGTGCTCCCATTATTGGACGTGGGGTGATGCTGGCAGTGAAGGAGGGCCGTGTGGTTACTGGGGTCTCTAGCATGGCCAGTGATGACAGTCGGAAGGTAGCCCTGGTTCTTAATAATGCCATTTATCTGGAAGGCACACATTACACCCAGGAAGGCCGTGACTGCCACTTCTTTGTCAAGATTGGTTCGCCTGACAGTGACCTCTTGGCGCTGGGTCTCACCAACGGGCGCAAGGCGCTGGAGACTGGCATCAATGTGACGGTGAGCGGACGCTCGCGACGTGGGGTCACCGTGGAATTCCGGGTGCCTTCGCTGTCCCTCAGCGTGCGCTACGGGTTAGCGTCGGACGTTTTAGACGAGGAGCGCGCCCGCCTGCTGGAGCTGGCACGGCAACGGGCGTTGTCAGGCGCCTGGGCACGGGAGCAGCAGCGAGCGCGGGACGGCAAGGAGGGCAGTCGTTTGTGGACCGAGGGCGAGAGGCAGCAGCTCCTCTCCGCAGGGAAAGTGCAGGGTTACGACGGGTACTACATTCTACCTGTAGAGCAGTACCCCGAACTGGCCGACAGCAGTACCAACATCCAATTTCTACGACAGAATGAGATGGGGAAGAGGTAACAAGAACAACGGACGCACCCCCTTTCTCTCTCTCTCTCTCCCTCTCTCTCTCTCTCTTTTCTCCCTGAATCTGAGCTATCCGTCCCTGTTCTTTCCTTTCCCAAATCTCCACGACCCACGGGAGAATACATGGGGTAACCTACTGAACGCTGCAGGGACTTTTGAAAAGTGGAACACTCTTCGAGAACATTATTAATACTGCCACCGGCAAAAAATGAAAATTTGAAATAAACATTTCTTTGTTTTTCAGCAAAAAGACTTGAAAAAAAAAAAAGCACTGATAAACTTTGAAAATAACAATAATAACAATGAACAAACAACAGCGGTTGCTCAAATATGAAAAATCCCCTTTTTAAAAAAGAATAGATATTTTCACCCATATTTTTTGGGTTTACCAAGAGGATGTCAACGTCAGGCACGTGCTCGAACGTGTGATCTGGGTTGCAACAGACATTGAACATTTGCAAGAGCTGCTTTGGAGGCCAGGTCACCAAGTCAGAAAAGACCAATTACAACACAGAGGAGGAGGAATCCCAAGTCTCAGGCCTCACATTCCCCATGACAGAACTGTTACCACCCTGGCAAATCCGTCCCCGGAAAAAGAAAAACAAAAAAATAACAAACTGCTTTTCCCAGTTCATTTAAGAAATAAAAAAAAAAAGAAAAAAAAAGTTTTTAAAGGTGAAAAAGAAAGCTATGGCTATATTTACGTAAATTAATGTCAAACAATAGTTTTGTTTCAACATACGGCAATGAAAAAGAGGAAGTAAGCTGTATCAGATTACACTGATGTTCAGGGTGTGCATTAGATGCGATAGTTTTCTATGTCTCAGTCGCAGTAGAATTGTGAGACTCACCTGGGCACTTCTGTACAGAAATATCAGAAAAGCAAACCTTCACACTATCCATATAAAATGTTACTAGAATCAGAAACTATTTATTTTATTTTGTGCTTTTTAATTTATTTATTATTCGTAGTACTTAAGACAATCATGAAGGGGTCACCACTTTTAGAGATGAAGATGAACATTGGTGGTTGAGTTTATTTTCTTTTGTAAAATATGTAAGAAATGTTCATTAAGTTTTTATATTAATTTTAATTTGTTCACAAGCAAAATTTTAGTCACAGATAAAATAATTTATGTAAAGTGTTTTAAAAATGGTTTATACTTTAAATAAAGTTTAAAACTGTGAAACTTGTTTTTTCAAAATATATCTCTGTATGTACAGTGTATAGATTTACCTTTATGCAGCACAGTAGAATATTGTTCATAATATCAAGTTTTATATTTCTAACAGGAGGTGGCTTGTTATGTGCAAACATATAGCTGATATTACAACTCTAGCATTTTGTGACACTCTAATATCTCAGATCAACAATACTGGTCTCCAGTTTGATGTTCGGTTTGTTTAGGTTTTTTTTGTTTTGTTTTGTTTTGCTTTGTTTTTAATGCAGAAAAGTTGCTGTTCTAGAACCCAAAACCCGTAGAAATTGATTCTTTCCACTGTGAAGAGACTCACATATGGATGTCATGATGTACCAAGTCAGTATTGAGGGATGCTTTCCTACACTTACTCAAGCGAGACTCTTCTGAGACCTTATCAATAAAAAAAATAATTGTTTACTTCACGTGAGTGTGAATCGTCTTCATTAAATCTATAGTCTGTTTTACAGATCCAAATCTGTAATGAGGGAATCAAGAGCATGAATCAAGGGTAACTATCACGTGGTCAACTATTTACATGGTTAATGTTCTAAAAACGGTGAATGCGATATAGGTTATTACTCTGAAAAGAAATCAATGTGACAAGCGATTACTTTTATGTTGAACTGTGTTTGAGAGCTCCAAAAGTCGTACTATTGGGTCCTGTCCACAGCAACGCCTACTTCATACGTCATGACCAACAGCAAGCTTTCTCTAAGGTAGGGCGTACAAGGAAGTAGTTTGCCAACTCGCCGGCTTGACAGCTTCACCTCGCGCACCACTTCAACAACATGTCATCTCCAGGTTAATATTGTTTTCTTGAGTTTTTGGTCTCAGCCACTGAATGCTTTTAGTATTACAACACAGGAATATAATGCGTTTGTATTATTCAGTAGCGATCGTACATGGGCACGAATATGTGATTATATGTTGTTTTCCCTGTTCCGCCTCAGGTGTTTTCCGTGACTGGAATAACTTCCTTTACTTTGTTGGTTAACTGTTGTATGTTCGTTTCAGAACAACTCAACAGCATTTTCCGACAGAGATCACAGTCGCGCGTGTTACTGTGTAATTTAATTGACGGATATGTATATTATTATGGCTAGGTTAGGTTAGGTCAGTTTAAGCTTGCCAGGAAGGGAAAATTTTTCAGCACGCCACTAACAGTTAGGGCAGGAACGAAAGTGCCAATATGACACAATTAACACTCAGTTAGCATTTCAATAACATACCGTTAACATTGTAGTTGTATATAAGTGGGCAAGTAATATTGTGAGTATTAATAAGTGACCTGTTAATGTTATTGGTAGTGTCTGTATTTTTCGATGTAACCATGACTTGGCTTTTTTTTTTTTTTAACACTGTTGGTATTCCTCATGTTAAAACAGGCAGTGCGGATTATATGCCTTACAAAAAACTTCAGAATCATTGATTGACTGAACTGTTACTTTATGTTTTGTTTTTCAACACATAAATTAAAACGGTACAGTTGCTACTTATTCAACGCTGTTGCCCAGTATGCTACAAACGTCTTTGCGTGTTTATCCACGTGGTTTCCATGGTTGTCTTGTCTCTAGTGGGTCCACTCTTTAGGTGCCACTGAATGTGTTGTCTGTGGTTATGTGTATTATGATATGAAGATTTTAATATGCTAGAAATACTCCTTCTCGTTCCTCCTCAGATAAGCAGATTTCCTACGGTGATCTGAAATCTCTCCTGGCCAAGGGCTCAGAGTTCCTGCTAGTGGACGTGCGCTCCAAAGATGAAGTGGACCGCGGGCACATCCCGGGATCTGTCCACATTCCCTGTGAGTTAGACATTCCAAAGAGTAGCAGCACCAAATGGGTTTTTATCAGAGAGATGGCTTTCTCCATCAGCCACATAAATGAACTTAATGTATAAGACATGGGTTGCCCAATAGGAACAAAAAAACAAAATGCATTCCTGTTCAATATGCTGGGCCATCCAGCAATAAAAAAAAAAGTACTGTCAATTTATTACCTCCCTTGTCTCCCCTCTCACTGTTTCACATTGTGTTCATAAGCAAATCCTTTCTACATTAGTACAGCAGGTAATTACTTCAGATTATACTGGGAATAATTCCATGAAAGCCCACAGCAGGACCCTTATTCATGGACACTGCTAAACTGTAACTCCAGTAGTCTAGAGTGTGGAAATGACATTAAGAAAATACAGTGATGAGCTCTGATTACAACACTCTACGCTGCATGACTCTCCCTCCATGAGATGTATCACTGTAATTATGCCTGTGTTACTGTGTCATTAATGAATATGAGATACTATGCATAACAGATACAATGTTTTGAATATGTGTTGTTGTTGTCTGCGTGAGTCTATTTAAACAAACAAACAAAAAAAAGTTTCAATCCCCATGTTGCAGTGGACAGTGTCGAGAGTGAGCTGTCTTTGGACCCAGCTGCGTTTCAAGCTAAGTTTGGCGTGCCCAAACCCCCCCTAGAATCCCCTGATGTTATCTTCCATTGCCAAATGGGCAGAAGAGGGGCAGCTGCTACAGAAAAGGCCAGAAACATGGGCTTCCAAAAGTAAGAAGGTTAATCATAATAAACCCATCATTTAGCACTGTTAAAACCCATGGAGAACAAGATGATTTTGCAACAGTAGTTAGTGAAAAAAAAGAGAAAAAAAAAAAAACAAGTAATATGGGATTACTTAATTAATGTTAAACCTCTCAACTATGATTCTTACGTTTTACAGTAGCTTTTGAAGTCAATTATCGGGAGCCTTCCTTGTGAAGCTAACTGGATGGGAATACCACATGGATTTACGAAGATTTAAATACACTCTAGCTTTTTCGTTGCCTTGTGTTGGTAAAATGTGTCAAATACTGTGTTGTTATTAATGTTTCAGAGCACGGAACTATGCTGGAGGCTACAAGGAATGGTCAGAGAAGGAGGGGAAATAAGTATCCCACCTCCAGTTCAGTTGAAACCACAGTTTAAGCTATTTTTTAAATCATTTTTATAATCCACGATGTCACTATACCATCAAACACTGTTGTGCGATTTTTGTTCTTTATTATTCAACATTTTGAATAAACTGAAAATGTATATAGAAACACGTGGATTTTGCTTGTTTTGTCAATTTTCATTTTTATTTGTTTATACATGTTTCTCACATGTTTTTTTTTTATCTTTTTGACACTGAGCTGAAGGAGCAGTCCTGACCCTGGCTCTTGAATCTGCGCTTTATATCGTAATTGATCGTAACCGCTTTACGTATGGCCAAAAACTAGCCGTTGAACTTCCTGTACACACCTTGCAACTGTAACACTTATTGCTGATTGCGGATTGAGTCTCGTAAATTTATTGCCAGTTGTTTCAGTCAAATGGATACTTATGTTCAGCACTGCCTTCAGTATGGGTAATGTTCAGGGACTTCTACTCTGTCCAGAAAGTTTATGTGCAAACTAAAATGCTGTGTAGGATTTTCTTGTGAGTAGGCTAAGCACAGGGTAGTGGAAAGCTGTTATTAGCTGAGATAGCGTGCAACTTGTAAGCCACATTGTTGCGCGAAAGCAACTGCTACATTTACATCGGTTTTAAGATACATTAAAAAAAAAAAAGTTTAACAACATTTCAGTTATTTAAAACGGGTATGATTTTATTCTCTGTCAACTCCAACCATACCCACTTTTCATTACCTGAAAGTGTCCTCCATCTTCAGCGTGCCCCTCTGGGTGTCGCCAATACTCCACGCAGCGGCGAGACTGAAGACTGACCCTTCAAGGCGCAAAAAGGCATATCGTCTCATCCAGCGCCGACTGGTGAGTATGGTAGTGATTAGCAGACATTATCGAGCGACGAGCTTATCATGAATTAAGACTGGCCTCGATTTGGATCAACGAGGTTTTGTGTTTTATCACGCACTCTTGCAGCAACATCATAGCGTTGGCACCAGTGGGAACTTTAGGCCCACCTATGTTTACCCAGTGGAGCTCAAAATGTTGATTCGTAAAGTTTTCCCAGAGGGAGTGTGTGATTATGATGACCCGTCTCATGACAAGGTGAGGAACAGTTGGAGATAGCAAGCATCTTCTCGCTAGAGGTTAGGAATGTGATTAGAGTCACTACAGTTAATTACTTTAAAAACATCAAGTAAAAATTAAACTCGATAAAAAAAAAATCCACGATCTGACCGAAATGACCTGATCACGATAGTTTTACTGGACTTTGTGTCAAGGATCTCCGCTTCGTCTCTGTTTAGGTAGTCATCATTTCCATGGAGGATCTCAAAGGACTGAATTCATCTGAGGCAGGTGTACCGTGAATGCGCTCAACGTATTATGTTTTTTAGCGTATCCAGGAAACTAAATGTTTGCAACATTTGACGTTCCAAATGTACTCTTACTCACTTCCTACAAAACTTTCCATGTTGCCAACAATAAAGGTTTACGTTCCTCAGTATTTTTCTTGTGTTTTTCCTTTTATTAATCACGAACGAGGCAAGTGGGGTCAATTATTGCGATTTATTTTATGGGAATGCCCTTTATCCGGGAATAGCTTTAACCCCTTCACTCTTCAGATATAAACCTACTTAAGCTATACAGAGAATGCCCTGAATGGAGAATCCGAGTTATGTTGTGAAATGAGTGTCAGTAGGGTAGCAACGCCTGGTAGAAATAGGAACTGAAAATAAACCATGGAACTGTCTTGAAAAATGCACCTGCTCTTATAAAGATAGCAGAAAATGTACAGAAAATAACGAGATGTGTCGCGCGTGTTTTGGACAGATTGTTGGTGTGAGGGGGACCTTGGAAACCAACAGCCATAGAGATTCTGCGAATCTGACGACCGCTCCCTCTCAAGACAAATATCTCTTGATAATGAAGAGTTGAGTAAGAAGCTATCCCTTTAGAGAATACACCCCTGAGCTACCTTGGGAATTAAAAGACATTGGGTCAGATGAGCTCAGAGAGTGTTTTGAAACGTTTGTGAGGGCTCTTCGTATTGATATCGGAAAATCACTTTTTTTAGCCAAATAAACTACGACCAGGATCTATTCACGAGCAGCTGTTCTGTACGTGCCTTGTATATATATAGAATATGCATCGTAGAACTTACTAATATACGTTCAGATATACTATATTGCGATATTAAGCCAATAAATAGCATGCATAATGGAAAAAACGAACGCAAAGACAAAGGTTCATTTCGTGACAGTCTAGAGATAAAGAGAAATTACTGCAATTAGCGCAGCCCTTTTCTATTGGATCTCTGAATTTATCACAGACCAATAGAGTGTCACCTGTAAGATACTATATATGTAGCCTATACTTCACAGCATCATCACAACTCAGCACGCCTAATCAGGGCAGTCTAATAGGTTATATGAAGACAGTGTAACTTTCGCTTACTTTTACTTCAATCACAGCCAACTGAAACTCTGAGGGCTATTTTCACAGAGTCTCATCTCAGCTGTACATAGAGAATATGGCAGATCCAAGTGAGTATTTTACCCATAGTTAGATTATTTGGAGCAAGAGGTGTGTAATATACAAATTTGGGTTTAAATAGACATTAATGTGTGTGTGTGTATATATATATATATATATATATTACATTTTTTAATCACTCAAGTCACCACTGGTGATGCTAATAAGCCATATACAGATTTAAAATATTACTAGTTAATAGGACTGTTATTATATTATTGCACTGTCATTAATAGCACTATTATAATAGTACTGTTAAATATTTCAGAGGTTCAGTTAATGTTCATTATACTTTTCTAATTAAATCTATTGTAATTCTTCTGATTCTGTTCTTAAAATGTTGAACGTTGGTAAGGGGAGCGTGCAATAGGCCTATGTTTGATTCAGCCTGATGATAACTCGGCCCACTTGGGCTTAGGAGTCCTACTGAGGACTCCCCGCAGGACTTGAACACACCGTACTATTTGCTCTGATGAGCAGGTGTGTTTACTGAAGCAAGGCTTGCGTGACAGAATCAGGGCTTCCAGTCCCAGACAACAAACAAAACCCTGGAGCAACATAATTGCATTTTGTGTGTTTTGAAATCAAAACTTCTCAAACTTATAATTGAAACTAACTTACTCCATTTTGATATGTAAGCAGATTTATTTAGGATTACAAAAGTTCAAAAGTTAAGGAAATGGTGTTTGTTTGCTTGTTTGCTTGTTTGTTTGTTTGCTTGCTTGCTTGTTTCTTTGTTCTCTACTTTGAACTCTATTTTTTGTGATACAGTGTGCTTAACTTTCATGCAAATGCTTCTAAGCAGTTGTTAGATATAGAATGAAGATTATATATGGTCTCGTTTTCAGTATGGATGTTTACTGGTTTGTCTAGTTATTCAGGTTTGACATATAGTAGGATCATCATGATTCAGGTGAATTGTCTGACATTCCTTACTGCACCTTAAACACGTCATTACGGTTTATGATTATCTTAGGGTAGAGCAGATAAAGAGAAACTAACTCTGCCACTCTAACTCAGATAAGGAGATCACCTATGATGAACTTAAAGCTCTCATGGGCCCCGACTCAGGGCTTATCCTGGTGGATGTACGCTCCAAAGATGAGTGGGGAAAAGGGCATATCCCAGGATCCATAAACATGCCCCGTGAGTTATAGAACATTACAAAGTGATAAAGAAATAAATTAATGCATACATACATACACACACACACACATACATACATACATACATACATAGCAGAATTTTGCTGCTATAGGGAAGTAGGAATCTATTCAAAATGAGAGAAGTCTTTGTTACATAGAGTTTGCCACTAAGTGTTTTTACTGAGATATTATTAACTGAAATTATTGGCCACTGTCTTCACTGTTCCATGCACGAGACGTCTCCTCAAATGACACTTAGTGTTTACAGTATAAAAGTAGTTCATCTGTCAGTTATGACAAAATACATAAAGAGCCATAGGCCTACATACATATTTAAAGTAGCATGGATATTTTGTATCCTACACATTTTGTTACCTGTATACCTTTTGTATTTTGTGAGTGTATGTTTATAATGCCAATTTAATTTCCATCTTGCAGTGGAGAATGTAGAGACTGACCTGTCTCTGGATGCGGCTGCATTCAAGGCCAAGTATGGTGTGGCCAAACCCCCACTGGATTACCCTACACTGGTCTTCCACTGCCAGACGGGACGCCGGTCTGGAATCGCCACAGAGAAGGCCAGAAACCTTGGCTTTGTAAAGTATGAATCGATCAATAATACAAATATTTGTTATGATAATGATCTATGGGCATGCATAAAAACAACACATACACCACTTATTTGTTGATTTAATTTTAAATTGATTAACTCTGACGCTACACTTTGAGATTGACTCTTTTAAGCTGATTACACTAAGGCTCTTCAACTTTTCCTTAGAGTTCTTGTGGTTTCTGTTTAGGGCTCGGAACTACACTGGAAGCTACAAAGAATGGTCAGAGAAGGAAGGGAAGTGATGCCTATACGCTTTTAAACCCAAGCCTGAAGAATATAAAATATATTAAGATGTTTCATGCTTTGTGTTTCTGCTGTTTATGAACACTGTCCTGTACTATCTGGTTTCATACTACTCATTTATTAATTCCGTGGTTTGTATATGTTCTCTGCACGGAATTCTGTTGAGGCAAGATAGTATCAAGTGTCATGAAAGAGGACGCTAGTGCCAAACGACTAGGCAGCTACCTTGAACTGTTGTACTTACGGGTAATACAATTACTAATAGTGATAAGATAAATGAATTATATAACAGTTCAAGATTACTCTGATATCCTTATCAGTTTAGCTCTACAAACTTGAATATGTAGGCTGCAGTGGTCTCCATTGTTTGTTATGCCGACAAATAAAGATATTTGGTTGCTGAATACGATCATTCTTTCCAGTGATTCCGTGCAATGGCTGTGTGACTTTTGCCAATGTTAAAGCATGTTCCTCTCACCCCTGTTGGTGGCGCTAAAATTCCACAAACTGACTTGGAGAGGATCAAAGTGCGAGGTGTATAATTTTCTTATTAGTGTCGCAAACCTGGCAATGGGGACGAAAGAACCCCGCCATCAATTATTTATTAGAGCTTGATCACAGCTACATTTTTTAATCTTTGGAACGCGTAACTATGTGATAAAAAACTTGAACTTTGTAACCGCTGTGACCCGTTTGACAGAAAGGTATAATGGTCGCACTATTCATAATTGATTTCTTGGTCATGGGATTAGAATCCAGTTTTATAGCCACGAACTTCCAATTGAAGAGGATTAAATTGTTGAAGTGCTGTATGCCTCTTTACCATACGGCGTTTTCTTCAGCGTTAAATCGTCATGTAGCACGTCACTGAGTTGAGTTCATCTCCTACCGGTGGACATTTAGTAAACTTTTTATGTAGGCCAGGGTTTCAAAATTAAACATTGAAAATTGAAAACCTATCGTCTGCAAAGAATAATTTTTGTCATTGTCATAAGCAATTCGCAGGAAATAAAGCATTAAAACAGGGATCACTAAACAATCAATTAAAATGAAATAAATAATAGTATTACGTACATCTGGAAAAAGGGTAAATGATTGAGCTAATTCAATTTTAATATCTCGTAGGTAGTTTATTTGGGTGCTGGGACTGCTCCCTGTCGTAGTAATTAGACTAACAGTTAGACCACGGGCCGCATGTCGAAAAAGGCTGAAAACCTCCTGAGTGAGGCTGTGCACCGTAATCACACTCTTAGTCCAAACAGCAGGCCTTCATGTGTGTACTGTACATGCAACCGTACTGTATACGGTGACTACAAGGTCCAGAATGCCTTTCTCTATACAACCCCTTGCATCGGCTGGAGACCTATTGCTTCTTAGTCAAAAAAAAAGAAAAAAGAAAGAAAAGAGAGAAAAAAAAAGAATTCTGGTGAAATATAAGACCACGCCGATAAATATATGTATTTTGTGAAATCTTTTTTAGAGTAGTACAAAAGCATGCCGTGTTAATTTGCACGCATGAAACGTAATGCCTCTGGCAGCTTCCGACTGAATAATGATTACACGGCGCCTTGGAAACAAAAAATGTACACAAATTTTAAAGCGACCACATAATTTATTTTGGTAGCTGAAACGGGATTTGTTGATTTTAACACCGGTCGAAATTTAAGGTAGATATTGACTTTCAGACTGCGTCTTAAATTACACCGTGTTGTAATTGCGCATAAATTGTAGCAAAGTAGCCTACTCTTGGTTACTGATTTGAAATTTCAATGCAGTTAATATTGAACGGGTTGAATGGATTAATGCCATGTAATTCTTAAAATGCTTTTGCTTCGAAAAATTAGAAGTCTGATTGAGAAGCTCAGAATTAAAGTCGAGTACTGTCCTCTAGAAACCACTGGCAGAAGTTTGTTTCTTTCCGTGTTACAGGGTTTAAAATATGCCTCTGGAGGGGAAGTCAGACATGGATCGCGTGGGCCTGTTTAAAGAGATGGGCTATATTTCCATAGGGGATAAATACACGCCTTATGTTTATCGTAAGTAAAATCTGCCATCATCTCATCACGGCACGGTTTGCATTATCCTTTCAAACAACATAAATACTTAAAATAAACAAACAAACAAAAAACATCACGCAACTACTGTGATACTAGTTGTCTAAATAGACCCTTTATTATTCCAGAATGCTTTGAAAAATTTTACGTATCCATAACGCTTAAATTACGGAACAGGAAATGATCCACCAATTGTACCCCAATTCCTTCTTTTCTCCAAAAGGTCCCTTTAATGAATCTGCATATAAGAATAAACAAATGTTGACATCCGGACCAAAGAGGAAGTCTGCTTTACAGGCAGGTTATTTTGACACGCAGTTCAATAGAATCTTTGAGAGGGAAGCCCTAACAGATACAGTGAAACTTCAGAGGCAATACAGGATTCAACAGGCCAAGAAGAACTTAGGAAAAGCCTTCCTTCCCAGCAACGGAGAGAAGAAACCGTAAGTTCAGCTTCTAAGTAAATATAAGACAAAACGGAATACATTCTACATTGCTGTTTGATGAAAAATCGCTCTAAATGAAAGCTTCATGCTGAGGAGTGTTCTTCTCGCTGACAGGCTGTCGTTAATTGTGCCCATCAAGGTTGATGTGGTTTTGAACTTCATTTGAATGAAAACACATGAAAAGAACCACCCTTTCTCAGAGTTTCCATTTCATCATGATCCTCTTAGCTCTGTGATCTATTTAGACTCCAGAGAAGGAAACATTGCAGAGATACCATTATGGCATTAATGTATTCAAGCAGAAATTCGACCAGAAATCCTCTACATTGTCCATATCTAACCTCATAACCTTTGTCACAGACATGTTTCGTTGCCATGTTGCGTATTTCACAGGTTATTTCATTCAGGTCACAATTCAGGTCTTACCAGAAAAGATGAGAGCGAGTCATTTAGTCTGGACATTCACCCAGTTTTGGGGGGTGGGGGTCATCTTTTATTTTGGATGACTTGAAAAGTCTCTAGAGAGGCTTTGGAAAATGTCAGTGTTTCTAGCAAATCAATTCCTCAGAGAACTCTTCTATCAAAATGAGGCTGACCGCAATGTTGTGTTTCCCTACCTCCATGACATGTTGTAGGTCCGGAGTAGGCGGTTACTATGGGACGATTGGAGGTCCTGTACAAGCTATGAGTGTGCTGCAGATCCCAAAGAAACCATACAAATCTCCTGGCAAGAACTTCTACACCAGTCCACCCAAAAAAGGGAGTGGCTACGGGTATGTTAAGATTGACAACCAATGGTTCACTTGTTTATTAAAAGGTGTTCTCTCACTAGTCCGCTATACTTTTAATATCTACTCCCTCTCCATGTTCCTCTGGATATGAGGAAGCGACTGGATGCTTTGTCTGGCACTGTACTACTCCTTGGTCTGAAAAACAAAATGATCATTTTGGTTTATTTATTTTGGAATTGCAGCAGCGGAATGTAAGCTCCATATTTCACATGTTACATGATTAATATCTGTCAGAATACAGCAGAGGCTGTGACTTCACCGCCCTCATGAAGACGACTGGTTATATAATTATTTAAATGAGTGTTTTGTTTTGAATAGTTATCCAAATGTGACCTTGTCTAAAATGGACTCCTATGCCTCAGACCTCTATGACCGAGCCAAAGAGATGTCGCAGGTGAGGGTGTGTTGTTGCGTGGGTGTGTGATGTGAAAAAAAAAAAAAAGATTGTATTTATGAAGTCTGCAGATTGTATAATTTTGTTTTCGTACATACCAAAACCACGACCAAAGCTAATGTTACAATGATTATTGTGTGAAATAAGAGAATGTTGTCTTGTGTATTTTAATGAGAGGATTTTGTTTTGCTAGCGTGAGATGGCGGCCCATAAATCCATGCTGAAAGGAGGGCCTTTCCGTCTGAACCTCCGTCCAAAAGAGTGTTTTGATAGCAATCCTTACAAATTTGACAAACCCTTACCACCTACAAAGAAAACAGAGGAGAAAAAACACTTTGTCGTGCCCTTCAAACCAAGCTCGCCCAGCAAAAAGGTAAGAACAGTCTCCAGGTGGAAGACCTGCGTAAATGATCTCTTTCTGCTGAACATGTCTGAATATTCTGAATGAGAGATAGAACCTTCTTTCACGTGGTTCACGTTTTTCGCTTAATGGCCGACCGACAAACGAATGGATCATCTGAATTCTGTAGCAGGGCATGGTGGTTTTCTGTGTTTCAGATCGGAGGGATGAAAGCTGGGACTTTTAGCTCTTATCCGGCCCACTCAGCGGACGCTTACTTTGGCCAGAAGCCCTTAACCACAAACAAAGAGGGAAAAGTGTTCCGTCCCTCACCCGGAACTAAAAGCACACCGGTCAAGAGCATTCTCGGAGTTAACATTAACAAGTAAGGCTGATCTAAATTCCCTGAACATGACTGTTTTGGAGGATAATACGGTAGATGCTAATCGTATCTTTGTTGTTGAATGTTCACTGTATGCCTGTCTGTCAGTTTTCTCTCTTTTTTTTTTCATTTCCAGGGCAATTAATTCCTCAAACTACAATCAGATTGCTTCGGTTATGGCATACTGACACGTCACGACGCAGTAACAATGCGATGGTTAAATTCAACCTTTCCAACAACTGAAGTGTTCTGATGTTTAAATAAAGTTTTAAAGTTTTTTTTTTTTTTTCAAACCCCTCCTCAATTGACCTTTGTTACATACGAGTCATATAAGGAGTGTGGATCTCTTAGAGTCTCGTGTACATTTTTTCAGTTTGAAACAGAATAACAAACAAAGCTATAAACAATAATAAAATCCAATCTGTCAATGGATACTCTGCCTTTAATTGATTGAAAAAATGATCCAAAAAAGGTTGGTTCAAATTGTCTCATTAGCATAATTCAAACGATGCCTTTCTCCTTTCCTTTCAGTGATAATAATCATATTTGGCCATACAAATGGGATTTCCTTGAATTTTTGTTTTGTTTTGTTTGTTTTACATTTTAAATTTTTGAATTTTTTTTAAAGAAGTAATATTCAGCATACTACACACACTCAGTGAAGAAAGATTTGTGAAGGAATTTATTTTTTTTGCAAGTTTAAAGCTTAAGTCATGGTAATCTGCATTGAAATATACCTGTGTTCACATCCACTTAAGTCCACTTATGCCTCAGTTCATTGAGCATCACTAAATATCCCATTTTCATACAGTAGAGAAGCTTGGCCTATAAACTACCGTCTTTAGCAAACTTAAATCCTGTTACAACAAAAATGATCAACAAAAACTGGCTGACGTTCACTTTCAAAACAGCAGTCCATGTTTCATTCAATGAATGAAGAACCTTGCCAATTTTCTGTTTTTTCTCTTCAGCCCCTCAGACACTGATCAAATCCTAGGAGAAGCATGTTTTCAAAATTATAAGCCATTCGTTCATTTTTACCTATCAGTTGAAGGTATAAGATCACCTATCGGTTGAAGGTATAATGAACATCAAGAAACATCCCAAGAAAATGGAGCTGTATGCTTTGGCAGTAGAGCAGGGTACAGGTTTCTCTGGCAACAGCTATAGAAGTAAAAAGCGATCATACGATTGGTTGTAGCTTCTTGTGCTTGGCAGAGATTGGTTTGAGCTTTTGACCGTGTGTGTCTCTAAGCCTTGGGGTAAACAGTGATCAGATCGTGTCCCTCCGGTGGTCTTGTCCTGGCGCGAGCATGGGTCTCACAGTACAACTGTCCCTCCACGAAGAAGTAACCTTTCTGCTTCAGGTTGACGTTGCAGTCCGAACAAACAAAGCAGGCCGGGTGGCGAAACTTGTCCCTCGCTTTCACCACCGTCCCCCTGTCAGTTAGTGAGGTGAGACAGTGACAAAGGTCAAAGGGCAAAGTTCAGAGGGCACCCGTGGTGAAAGGTCATAGCAGAAATAAGAGGCCGTGCTTATAAGTGTGAGAGAACGAAACTATCCGGGGGGGAGGATAAAAATGTGAGATTTATTATGACGTTATAAAGCTGTTGATAATAGGATCGTGTGTGCGGGTTTTTGTTTTTTTTTTAATACTCACACAATGCCGTGACCACATTTGTCACACAGAGGTAGCTTCTGAAGACTGCCGCCTGCTGCCTGGGGCTTTGTTACTGGAGCTTTCACACTCTTAGTCACCAGAGGCCTGGGACCTTATAAAATAACAAAACATCACAGATCATTTCAGACAAAATGACATCAAAGTCTCTTTCATCAGGGGTCTTTTATCGTCACATGCACGTGTTTAAGTGTGTAAACTATGGAAAAGCGATGATCAGTTTTAGCTCAGTTTTAGCTCACGCCATTTCATATGTCTGGTCTCTTATCTACACAAGAACCCTGGTGTATAAGGTCACAGTTGTAGTTGCTAAGAGTTGACAGGTTCATCAGAATCAACCTGTCTGGTCAATATTCTGAAATGTAGCTGGTAACATGAGGTTGTTTGTTGTTGTTGTTGTTGTTGTTGTTGTTATTTACTGTTATATTTTTGCATGGTGTGGTGGGCAGGTTAGAGCTCACGGTTATTCTCCACACAGTCCTGCAGGGCCTTGAAGGAGCCTGACTGCCGCGGTTCGTGTGGCTTCTCGTGATCTTCCTGGAGCATGCGGTACACATGGGACTCCTCAATGGAGGTGAGTCTTTTCCCACTGAAAACAGAAGATTTGTCAGTATCATACGTGTTGCAGAGGAGTCGACCTCTAGTTCCTATTGTGAATCTCATCGACTGTGTATTCATAATGCAAAAAATATGTGAAACTAATACCACAGGGCACTGTATTTACTGTAACAACAAGAAAAACATCTGACGCACGGATCAAGGCGGATGTAGGTAAGTTGAGTAGACACTGAGCTGTGGTTACCTGGGTGAGGCTTGTTCATCTACAGCGGAAATCTGAGCCTGCTGTAGTGAGTTCATGACATTGGCTTCTGAATACAATGCAAGGGGGGAGTTATACTGAGCTGAAGGAGCCAGTACTCCACTCTGGCTGGGGTGAGCAACCAGCTGGGAGCCAGGAGGGGAACTGACTACATTTCCCATCAACCCCCCTGATGTGCTGTCACTGAGGTTGTATTCAGTTGCCGCAACAAAGACAGGTGAGCCAAATGATGATATTACAGAACAGGGACAGAACAAACAAAAGTTATAGACAGGAGACAGAATGGGACACAAAGTTACGGAAAACAACAAAGACCAAGAGAGAATGGAGAGAAAGTTAGCAATAAGAACAGAGACCAAGCCTCAGGACCAAAATGTTACTGACTATGATAATAATGGATATTGCAGTTCAAAAGATATGTCTTCACATTTGTTGATTCTACTGACTTTGATGAACATAATTATCTTTAGATCAAATACAATAAAGATGATATGCATGGTACTGAATTCACAATAACTTATTACATAAAAAATTCATTTAAAGATCGCATTTTGGATCATTCATTGCCGTTAGAAATTGTGTCTGTCATATTACAGCATTCCTTTTCTAATTAAAGGAACAGGTGATGACATTCCTTTAATAACGAGTGTTGACATGCATGGATATTGTGGAACTATTAACCTGCTCTGGGTGGCAGATATGAAGGGCTTTGGTCTGACATTAAACTTGTGTTCGAAGTAACCAAGGTCCTGCAAGGCACAAGAAGAGGGAAGCTGGAGTTAGAGAGACAGGTGGAGGTTGACAGGTGAGAGGTTAGGGCGGAGGGCGGAGGTCTGCTAGTTTGAAGTTTGCGTGTGGGTTCCAGGAGGACCTGATGGAGTTTGTTGGAGAAGGTTTGGAAGGTGGAAAGGAAAAGTTCGTGAGGGAAAGTTAGCGGGAAAAAAAAAAGGTGGAAGGTGGTTGTTCTTGTTGGTCTTCTGACGGCACTGGGATGGAACTCACCCCTCAGGTTTGTCCTGCACCAGGCTTCGGACCTGTCCCTGAAGAGCATCCTGGATGTTGTCTTCAGAGTAGAGGCCTATGGGAGTGTTGTAGGTGGAGCTCACCACTTGCCTGTTGTCGTCCAGGTTGGCGGCAGCCACAAACGGCTGAGCGCGTCTGTTATGGGCTGTGCCGATTGGTTTATACTCCTGCACACGTGGGACAGAGACACACTGCATGCTGGGGTCATAGTTCACCACAAACACAGGACAAGAGGACTCATCAAGCAGATCTGCAAAGGCACAGTGTTACTGTGGACAGTCTGAGGGAAAACCAAACCAACCGAACTCAATGCTTGATGAGATGACAGACTTTATCACAGAGTACCTGGAATACAAAAAATACGACTAAATTGTGGTGAATTAATGTAATTGGGTGGTGAATATAATCCTGACATGCTGGTCACCATTCTTTCAGCTTATCCCAAAATTGAAGTAATATTTTTAAAGAGTTTTAAAGAGTTAAATGATATCAAAGAACTCCTTTGGAGCAATTTAAGTGAGGTAAGATAGTGCTGAAGGTGTCAGCAACATAACTAAGAATCTGAGTCAGCTGATGCGAATCTGATCAGGAGAATATTGGACCAAAATAAAAAAAAGAAGAGAGACGTCCAGTCATCCTGTGGGCCAAAGCCAAAGCCCAATGTCATAAATCTACAGTTCCAAGCACCTCGTTCACATACGACACAGCAGCAACACAAACATCTTTTCTACGTGCTTCACACACCCGCATTCCTGAAAGTATTCATTAGAGATGTTTATCTGGAACATTCCTTGAAAAAGAATTTATGCCACGGATTTGTCACGTGCAACATGCAACTGTTTGGGAGAAGAAAAAAGAAAAAAAAAAACACACACACATCGGTGGTCTTGTTTATTGGTCTGTCATACTTACTTGTTGCTCCGCCTCTAAATTGATTTTGAAGGGGTGGGCCTTTCCTTCTTCTGTTACTTGCGGCGACCAGAGTTTGGTTTCAGGTCTGCGACAGATGCAGTACATATTCAGTTTGATAAAAATTGCTGCTCTAATAAAAAGATCAGTCCAAGCGATGCTTTACATTGCGTGTCGACCGTGACCTTGTTAAGATCATAATTTACATCATCAGCCAAGTGTCTACAAGCCATCCTAGACTCTGCCATTTTTACGAGTGAGTGTAAATCTGAAAGACAGACAGGACTGAAGGTAAACTTGAGACATCAGGCGGACAGTCTGGTCGTTTAGATCAGAGTTTGTCCCATCCTGCTCCCGGAGGTGTAGAGCACTGCATGTTTTAGATGTCTCCCTGCTCTAACACACAGCTTATTCAACCCATCAACTCATTACGAAGCTCTTGAAAAGCTAAAGCAGATGTGTGGGAGGCAGAGAGAGAGACCTAACACACGCACACGTGCCAGCAAAGATTAGGAAACACTGGAGTAGAAAAACTTGAAAGAAACATTTTGATGTTTAGATTTTGAATTGCGGTTGTCCTGCCAATCATTACATCACAACGTTGTATATATTGAGTGATTATGCGGTCTTTACCTCTCAATTTTGAGACAAAGCTGGTAGGTCGCGTCTTTGATCTTGTTCTGTGCTTCGGTGTGCGTCATGCCCTCTGTAGAGACGCCGTCGATGGCCAGAATGACATCGCCGGGACACAGATTAGCCAATGAGGCCTTACCGCCAGGGGTTACCTAGAAACCGGGCATCCGGGCGTTTAGTTTCTCCAGTCAAGGTGGGAAGGACAGGGTTGAATTGAAAACAGTCACAGACAGTTCCAAGGCTCTGTAATGAGCTGAAGTTGTCAAAAGACAGAGAGCATATCATACCTCAGCGCCTGCCTCCCCAAAAAGTTTTTATACATGAATGGAAACAGAGTTTTTTGGGGGTGTGGATGGGTGACTGGGTGGGGGGTATGAGATAGCAGTGTTAGTTATCTTTTGGCCCATGCTATGCGGAGAGAAGACTATAAATAGTGGAGTATGGGTTTGTCAATCAGGTCACAGCAGCACACTTCTGAAGCCTTGACTATTGGCAGCAGGCTGATCTAACCTATATGGCATTCACTCTGTCGCCCAGACCTCCCCCCTCCCCTCCCCTCCACTCTCTCTCTTTCTTTCTCCCTCTCTCTCTCTCTCTCTCCCTCCTCACTCTGTCTTTCATTACTGGGGTCTGACATCATCCTTCACTCCTCTCATCCCTGGCAGGCTCATTTTCTGAGGTATTTCTCCTCTCTCCCTTCGGACATTTATCTCATCAGCTTGCCTTGTAAGGAGCCCTTCTCCCCCTTACACTGCTGCTTGGGTAGCGCCTCCCTGTGCCTTTAACCACTGTTTTCACTCATGTTTCTCTCTCTCTCTCTCTCTCTCTTTTTCTCTATAGCGTAGATTCATAACAGATTAGGTCACCATAGTTATTTTAACACTAGAAGATTCATCAAATCCAGAGAGTTTTGTGCAGGCTATTTTAGAAGTTCTGAGCTGCTGGATGTGAAAAGGAGTGATCAATTCCTGTGGTATTGTACAATCAATACGCCTTTAAGAGTCATGTTTCAGCAAGCAATAATCAAAGGCAATGAACTTTGTGCATCCTGGCCCCCCAAACCACAAAGCCTCTGTTTTTTTCTCCAGTTCATACCACACTGTAGACATAATGTTATGATATTAAATGTCGCTAATCCATGTTTTCACTGAAGGGAATACAAGCCTGATACACTCTGTGCTCCTCTCTGGATAAACCTGTATGAATAAAGGGTAATAGAGACATGTGATTATTGCTGAGAGTTTAGCCTGGATGAACAGAAACAACCGAAAATCACTATTCCTGAGAAATCTTTCTGTCAATTGACCCATTGCTATGCTAAGCATACCATCAAAGCTGGAGGCTCTCCCAGATGTAATCAAAGAGTTAATGAGGCAACATGAATGTCCTCATAATTAAATTAGACACACACACACACGCGCACACACACACACATAGACACACATATGCATACTCACACACATGCGCGCACACATAAACACACAAATACACACACTCACACGCACACACATGCAGACACACATCAGTTTGAATATAACATTCAGTTGCAGTTGTAGGGAGCACCTGTTTAATGTGTGTTGATTGTTTTGAACATGGAAGCAGTAATCACTGTAGTGACATTTAAACTCATGAGGTTTTTTTGCCAGACGAAGTAAAAACAGACTGCATCATAGATATTTTAAGGAAGTAAAATATCTAAGACCAAATGTAAGGCTAGACTAAATGTACATGTAAAATTCAGTGAGTGGTTGGCAATTGAAACATTCCTATAAATAAGATGAGCCATGCGTTTGTGTGTGTGCGTGTGTGTGTGTGTGTGTGTGTGTGTGTGTGCGCGTGTGTGTGCATGCGTGTGCGTGCGTGCGTGCGTGTGTGTTTACGATATATTAGCACAATTTTTTAGCGACAATGACAGGATACAATTGATCTTTTTAACAGATAAGCCTACATCTGCTTACCCTCACCCCGTATACACTGACTTCACTGCTTTAATAGCTTAGCATTACTGCCTTTAAAAACGCACCATGAGGTCACCTCAGGCCGCGCTCCGCCGGAGCACAGAGAAGGTTCCGGATGGAGCGTTAACAAAACCACAGAGGTTTACTTTTGGGATGAGCTCACCGTTTCCCTCGGCTGAAAATCTCTCTCTAATAAGGCAGAGTTTCTTTACTCTCGGCCCACATAGCAGGTCTCACAGGCAGTATAGATTATTGTTACCTCTCGCTATGACTGTAATAAAAAAAAAACCTTTTCTTTCACTAATTTTGCAGATGATTTATGTTACAGGACATAAATAACGCTCCCTATTGAGAACATGCTGTTATTTCTTCACTGTACATGCATCGTGGATTACAGTTACCTCTCGCTATGACGCTTAAAAAAAAAGAGAAAGTTCTTGTCTTTCAGTGATTTTGCAGATGATTAATGTTAAAGGTCATAAATAGTGCTCCCTGTTGAGAACATGCTGTTATGTCTTCATCGTAGATGCTGCACTAATAAGCCCCCCCCACCCTTCCAGTTATTAATATCTCTGAAACATTGTCGTAGAAGTGGACAGCATCTGGTTCTGGCTGGTTCTGATCCACACATGGATTAGAGGAATGAGAGAGAAACAGATGAGTCATTGTATTGCACGACTCTCGTTAACATTTATCACATAAATAGAACCAGGTACACACAGAGAGAGGCTCTCAGCACAGTATGCTGTGTGTGTGTGTGTGTGTGTGTGTGTGTGTGTGTGTGTGTGGGCAGCAGCAAGTAATTGTTTATGGAAGTGGTATTTTATTTACTAAGACAGGGTGCCTAAGCACATGCCTTTTATATGAAGGGGACATGTTCTTGTGTATGTGTGTTGGCATTGCGTGTGTGTGTGTGTGTGTGTGTGTGTCTTTGCCTCTCCTCGCCAAATTTCTCCGTAAAAATTTCCATAAAGCATTTTCTTCTTCGTGTATTTACGTTGACCAGTTAGTCTGCCCGACTGGTTTGTCATGTTCTCCTGTGGCCACTCAGAATGTTGTCCCATCTCCAAAACTAACACTGATTTATTTCTCAACTCTCATTCGTTTATTCTATTGTTTATATGTTTATTAGATTAGAGGGGCAGAGGAATCCTTTTCAAATACTCCAGTGCAAAGCTCAGAGAATGCGCCGTCTGCTTTAGCAGTTAGCCTGAACATGCATCTAACCTTCCACCTTTTCCTATCAGCACGCCGATCCTCAATCAACAGCGCGTTAAAGAGATCTAGAACTGAGAGCTGTTATTCGCTCCGTCGACAGGTGTGGAGATCCGCGCGGAGCCACTCTTTAGACGTGAGCGTGGATGCCAAGCATCCAGGGCCACTGACCTTTCTGGAAACCATCTCTATACAGCCTTATATTTAGCAGTGCGATGAGAGACAGATTATCCATGTATTTGCAAATTAAAGACTAAACACGACGCCAACTGCAGCCAAAGGGGTAGAGGAAACTGGCCTCTGCTCAAACATCGAGAAGACCAGGGACTATAACGACTGGCTCCTTTCAGCTTACAGCTGTGATGTTCAGATAACACGACTTTCTCTCTGTCAGGATCTCAAACCTCCCTTAAATAGCACATCAGGGTCGCCCGATATGTCATCATCTCAATAGAAAATTCTCCACACTTAGCGATGCCCAATTCATGTGCCAAGCTCATCTCTTTTCAGCCAGTTGTTAGAGGCATCAGTTTCGATCAATGTCATGTCACGAAAACAGACCTCTGTCCGGAAATAAAGATATAAATGAACTCTTCTGCCACAGAACTTTGTACCAAACCGACAACTCTTCCTATTATTAGAGAAATCTGACACTACAACTTTGGAAACGCATCCATGTAAGCTGCAGTGTAATAGTGTATCTAGTGCATAATAGTGTGAGTAAATCTAAATTGGTAGCTAATAAAAAGAGGCAAGAAAGTCCATAAAGAATATCAAATGAACGATATCAGTGAAAACCCCAAACAAACATGAGCTGCTGCTGTTGTTGTTCACTCACTCTGGTGACGGTCAGAGACTGGTTGAAGTCTTTTCCGCCGGACAGCCGGAATCCCCACGGGCCAGGCCCGTCCAGTACTACATTCTGTGGCATTTCTCTCTCCTTTGCTCCTTGAGTCTTTCACTCTCTCCTACTTTTTCTCTCTCTCTTTTTTTTTCCTCTGACTTTTTTAATTCTTGGGTAGTGGAGTATCTGCGGAGAGAGAGAGAGAGAGAGAGAGAGGAGGATAAGCTACTCTGTTCCTCCTACTGTAGATCCACTCACTCTCCTCACACTTGGCAACCAGTGACTGTGCTTGAATCCCTTTTAAGCACTGTGTGGGTGTGTGTGTGTGCGTGCACGTGTGTGCGTGTGTGTGTGTGTGTTTGTGTGTGTGTGTGTGTGAAAGAGGACAGAGTGAGACAGAGAGATAGTGAGAGAAAGAGAGAAAGAGAGGGGGGGAGAGAGGAGAGAGAGAAAGAGAGAGGGAGAGAGAGGGGAGAGAGAGAGAGAGAAAGAGAGAGGGAGAGAGAGGGGAGAGAGAGAGAGAGAAAGAGAGAGGGGGGATACAGAGAGAGAGAGAGAGAAAGAGAGAGAGATAGAGATAGAGAGAAAGAGGGAGAGAGAGAGAGAGAAAGAGAGAGAGAGAGATAGAGAGAGGGGGGGAGAAAGAGGGAGAGAGAGAGAGAGAGAGAGAGAGAGAGAGAGATGGAAGAGTATTTTCCAGTGCCCTGCCTCAGGTTCCCTTTTCCTGATGATCTCACTTGTATAGGTGGGGCATTCTCTCTCTCTCTCTCCCTCTTTCTCTCCCCCCCCCCCCCTCTCTATCTCTCTCTCTCTCTCTCTCTCACACACACACACACACACACACACACCCTCCCCAGCCAACCCCCATGCTCTTTCCCTCTTCATTTGTTAACTGTCAACTCTCCAAATTTTTTCACTCCTCTCAGATGGTCGGACACCTGTGTTGAGCTGCTCCTCTAGTTAGTCATCTGATCAAAGCGCAGAGCTGAATCACAGTCTGCCTGATAAACAGATCAAGCATAAATCTGTCGGATCTGATAACTGACATGCTAAAACCACATCGTCACGGCCAGTCTTGACACGTCTGGCGGCGTGGGCGTGGCCTACGAGGTTTCAAAGTCCTCATCCTGTAAAGAATGTGAGCCAAGGTTAACCACAAAAAGTGAATGTCATACAACACTTTGATTCTGAACTTGGATTTTGTGTAGATAAGCAGAGGAGGAGAGCGTGAAATCCGGGGCATCTGGGAATACGTGTCTGATTATACCTGGGACCAGATATAAGCTACTCTCTCTCACAGACCGCATTTCAACAGAGTCATGGTGAGCAAACAGTTCACAGAGCCTAAGGCCCCTCTGACAAAATTTTTACCTGATGTTACTCACAAACCTATAATCACGGTTTTCAATGCTTTTACTTGTGCCCCCCCACCCCCAAAAGAGAGCCACCTCACATGCTGACTGAGATCGGTTTGCAAAACAACAGATCACACAGGAAGGGCAAGTCTGTCTTCAGATTCCTGGCAGTGGAAGTTAAGCATTACATTTACCAGAAATACCTTATACATATAGTAAAAAAAAAAAATCCCTGAAAACATTCGAAAAGGGTGCACCAAAGTTAAATTAAGTCCCTAACACTTGGTCGAAAGCACTTCCCCAGTACGGTGCATTAAAAAGGTTTACAACATCGTTTCCTTATTAGGCTGAAAAAGCCCGAGCAGGACAATTGTTAGCATTCTAAAATAGAGTGAAACCATGGGGGCTTTTAGACTGAACAGTTTTCCTCTGGCATTACGTTGTCTCTCTGGCTTCTGTCAGCTCGCTCTCTATGAATCCTTAGACGGCTTTGCTTACAAATTGTCCTGAGGGAACTCATATAAACATTAATTTTATTATGAAGATAAACTTGGCACTTTTACGACTGGTATTTATCATTTAACAACGTTATGGTAAACAATTAGTGAAATATATCACGATTATCATACTCAGATGCATATTCACAAATAATTCACTGAGTCAAAATTAGTGTACTATTTTTCTCCAGTTCCTTTGGGTGTAGAGACATAAACAGAAGGCTTGGGTCACTGTTCTCTGAAGTGATAAACAAAGTGATTTAAAAAGCTTGGGGAGGGATTTAGTTCATTCTTAAAAAAGGGGGGGGGGGGGGGGGCTACAGAAAAAGGCATAGTGTATAGAGCTCAGCTTTAGTCGTGCATCTCTGGATGCCTGTGATTCTTTCTCTGTGAGAACAGACCCAGCCTGCCCTCCTCAGGCTCTCTGTTTACTCGGTTACCATGGCGGCACGGCGGACAGCTCCAGGACACGGCGTAGCTGTTTATAGTGCGGCTAGTCAGCTATAGGACCAGCCAACACTGCGGCACAGACCACATACTGTAGCCAATTCAAAGAAGCTGAGAGGAGCTGACATGTCACTGGAGGCCAAACTAAGTAAAAGTTCACATAAAACTCTGGGAAAAGATTTTTTTTTTTTTTTTTTTTGACAGGGATCACTTCACAGAATTTTCTCATTATGAAGATGGCATTTACTGAAAGAGCTATCTGTCTAAATGTAAGCCCGTTTGTAATCAAGTCATTTTAGAGATACAGTGGAACTACAAAGCAGTTTTGTGATGTTAAGTGAATGGTGACAGTTTATACTTGGCTACGTTTTCAGAGCTCATTTAAAGCTGCCAGAATCACTGGAAACGGTCATATCTGAGCATTTTAAAAATGAAAATGGAGCTCAGTATATCCTTGGTATGGCTTTGACAAATCATTTTGAATACAATTACTGAGAGTCTGAACCAAAGAGTACAGACAATGATAAGATCAGAGGAGAATCAAAAACTGGAGACTTGCATTCATGAAAAATATTACGTCAGAGAGAATTTATTTAATGTACAATTCCACAGGAAAAAAAAATACATAAAAAATAAACATTGATTGATTGCTACTGTTATTTTGTTTTTTTGATAAAGAGTTCTTTTTTTTGTAGGAATATTGATAGAATTTCAGAGGAAGACTCATTTTTAAAATGTAATGTTGTGGACTGCAGACTCAGTGGCCAGAGCGTGAAAGAAAGGGGTCATGGCTTAACAAACAGAAAATTCATCAATTCAATTTGCTTTGTCTTTTTCTCTCATCGTTTTTGTGCCCTGAAAAACAAACAAACAAACAAACAAAAAAAAACGGATTTCAAAGAGCCTTTCCCTCTTCCTGAGTCGAGTGTTAGGTAACAGTCAATTGTAATAGTCTTGAATCAGCTGCCATGTGGAACCTTAATGACACAGTCTTTCACACCAAGTAACTTCTTTTGTGCAATACATAAGGTACACTTTTACTCATACACACACACACACACACACACACACACACACACACACACACACACACACACACATCTGTGTGTCTTCATTTCATATTCTGCAGTCAATATAGTTTTACCACAGGCCTAAGTTCACTAGTCATTTTTAAATAGGCAACGTGTTCCACACAAACCGTTTGACTCAGGGGTTTGCAGCCGTTCAGACGCTGTACCAATGAACAAAATGAATTAGCATTGATGGATGGAGGACTAGGAGCCAGAATGTAATGACAAACTGCACAGAACTTCTTATTCTGCCCCCAAAAAACTGAAAAAGAAACCCCACAGAGACCGCGTAAGTATCAGAAGATCATTATGACTACAAATTAAGTTCGTTTCAGCCGAATCTTTTCTTTTTCCCACCAAATAATATGTTGGGATGTTTATATTTTTAAACATGTGCATAAATTACGTTTTTATTGAGTGTCAGAGCAGTATAGTCTCATGAAGGCAGTTCAGATAAAAATGTTGTCTAAAAATATAGTTAATAACAGTTGTTATGAAACACTGGACAACACAAATAGATATTTCATTATGAAAAAAGAAAATATATATATATGCATATGCAAAGTCTATTGATAATACAGAATGGTAAGTTTCCAATAATACAGATGAAAAGGCAAAAGCCATGACAAACAGGATATTGGGATGTTTTGAAGATTTGTATCAATGGTCACAAGATTTCAGAAATGTATGGCTGACCCTACGATCATTTTGCTACATTGTTATGAATCATTGGAACATTGTTATGATAAAAAAAGGAGGGAAAAAGTGTGCACAGAGTCTGTTGTGAAAACACGTTTTGCATATTTGCTGAAATCTTGTTAATGCATATATAGATATGGAAAAATGTAACAATTTTATTTCAAATTATGTGACATGTTCAAATAATTTGTGAAAAAAAGAAAAAAAAAAACAACTGAAAACATCTGAATATATTAAGCTTTTCATCACATAAAAGAAAAATAAAACCAGCTACGATTTTATGAATGTTGAATTAAAACAAACCAGATTTATTTATGGACCTACTGATGTCCATTCTTAAGACAGGGAATATTTCATAGATAAAATGCACAGCTGTCCATAACAGGTTTATAACATAGAAAACAACAATTATTCTATTTTCTGCTCATCAGCCCATCAGTAGAAAAATAACCAACCCAAAATGATGCGCAGATACATATGGCATAGAAGTGTTTCAGATATCTTGTGTATCTCCCCCGTTTAGACTCTAAATTACAAGTTAAAGGAGTGTTACACGCTATAAAACATGACTTCACTTGACCGAAAAAAAAAAAATACCATAGACTTTTTTTTGCTTTTTTTTTTTGCTTTTTCTCTATTTTGTATAATCCTTCATATACTTAAAGGAATGTCTTGAGGGAAAATCAATCCACTGCTGATCAGAGATTTCTGCTCCAAACCAGACTGTTTTAGATGTGATAGAGGGGAAGCGCATGCTGCAGCTAGGAACAGTTTTCTTTGAGAACCGTGTCGCCTGACACAAACTTTAACACCGGAAAAGTGTGCAAATCTAGTCCCACAGGTGCAGACTGAAGAGAGACAGTCCTCTTTCCAAAACCAACGGGACGTCCCCACGCCCAAATCTATCTCACCCTTCCCATCTCCAATATAGCCCCGGTGTGAGGGGGAAAAAGAAGTACACCTCAATAAATAAAAGATAGACGGAGCACTTTGTCACTTAATCATCCTTCAAACAAAAGCTGAAAATGAATTTAGTTTCTCCAACTGCCAGATATTGTTAAAACGTATAGGCAACATATGCCTGCCATACACTGTAGAGTTGTCTTAAACTTTGATTTTGCATGACTGAGAATTGTAGTCCAAATCAAACAATGTACTCTGTTTTGTAATACCCCTTTGTGGCCACTGAGTCCTCCAAGGTCACTGCACATGTGATCACTGGAATACAAATGAAGAGTTGTTAACTAGGACACAGGCTGTTATGTAGTAGAAATTTGATTTTTCATCCATCTCATGTGGCTGTCTTCCACCCCAAGACAAGAGAAGTGGAGATGAGAAAGCCGGCCAAATGATGTTACAACCTCTTCACGTAATTCCCAGGGAAGGTTCCAAAGAACTTAGTTCTCCTGGACGTTCCTTAAAAAGAAAAAAAAAAAGAGTTTCTTTATCAGACATAGTTTTGACAGCAGCTCTTGAGATGAGGATATGGATACCGCGCCAATCTCATTGACCAATACAATTGCAACAGCTCCAGCTAGTGGCGGTTTATGGTAAGACAACACAGAAAACTCAAAACAACCCCATTTTCCTCCCACAGGCTTACACCGAGAAATGATGGAGAACATTCCAGAACATTCTGTGACTTACCCACAAACCAGCCATCATCGCACTTCTCCATAACATCAACAATATCGCCTTCCTTCAGCTCCAGCTCATCCTCATTTCGAGGCATGTAGTTATAAAGGGCTTGAAACCTACAAGACCACAAACCATTACAATTCCTCATTATAATTCCTAAGTCATTCATTGGACGGTTCCTGCTAACGGTATTAACTCATTAGCCAAACTCAAATAGTTACTGATTATTGTAATGTACAACTGCCATAATGAACACTCTGGTGAAGCGTTCACTCGAAAAAGTAGTACGTTTCATAGCTTTCCCAAGCATTTTACTCTAACAGTCTGTCTGCGACTGTAGAATTCGACACAAGTTTGAGGAACTGACTTTATGTATGTGTAACTAGTAACAATATCAATGTAAAAATTTTAAACATTTTAAAATCTTAAATGTAAAAATAAAACTTAGAATACAACAATTGAACACACTTACGGTTCCCCGCCACCCTGTAGAGAATCTTGCACGTAGGCCTGCCGTGATGACTGAGAACGAGAGAACAGGAGAGCTTTGATATAGACATGTATATAAATATATCTATCTCTCTCTCCTTTCTGCTAACCATCCTACAGACTCTCCACTGAAGCCCTGAGCATCCTGTCCCTACGCAAACATTGTTTTAAACCTATGATCAGAGTCCATGGCAAAGGCGTCGATTTAGCCGATTTCCACTCGTCCACGGTCCGACACATAGGCTTAGAACCGTTAGGGTATGGCTGAACATCCTGAAAACAAGGACTGTACTCCCCTGCTTCGGAAGGTTTTGGAAGGATAAGGGCGCTTGCCTAGCCCTGGGGAGTACACCTTTTTTAAGCTGTGTGCACAGGAGAGATCATTGGACATCCATTCAATCACTGGGAAAACACCTCAAACATTCCCAAACATCTGCACTTTTCCTCTCTCATATAAGCCCAAAGCCAGGTCCCTTATGCATATCCACAGTTGTCTGCCAAAGGTTTTGAAAGTTTCACATTCCTACATGTGAGCGCACACACTGCAGGATGAGCCGAGTGGAGTCCACGGTTAAGGAGCTGGTGTGAATCTCAGGCAACAAAAAAGTCAAGACACATACGCACACTTCAAACATGCATAATTAACTGTGGTCTACCGATTGGTTTCTTTTAATCGTTCACATATTTTTTTCCCCACGTAGCGTTGCAAGCAAAAAAAAAAAAAAAAACACCACTCAAAAAAAGCACGGAGAAAACGAAAGTTATCCTTTGGTCAAAAGGAGCAAGAACTTCACAAATAAAATGAATGCTGTTAATATAGGTCAACTAAAACATCGATCAGTTCAAATTCACCTGGTATCGTTTGGAACAAACACGGCACAGAGCACTTACAATTCAAATTTCCAATGATGTTGCAAATTGCTCAAAACATTAGCACTGCTTGGACTTTGCAGATGTGTAATGCATTACAAACAGCATACAGCAGGTTGGCAATTCAGAGGGGCACCGATTCACCCGCCAAACCTGCTAATATCACACAAGGTGCACAGGTTGGCCTACCCTATAAGATGGAGAAAAGCTTCGACCTTTAACAGGGGAGCCACAGGAGCGTCTAGACATCACAGGACTACGGGGAGGCTTACCCACAACCATAACATCACGCCTTAACACAGGCTGGAAGAATCAGAACCAGAAGAACCTTCAATGATGAGAACTCTCTCTCTCTCCCTCTCTCTCTCTCACACACACACACACATACACACACAGCTGTCATACAATACACAAAAGTCTGGACTGACCCTACGCATGATAACACACACACACACACACACACACACACACACACACACAAAGCTTTTACAATACAAACAAATGTGGACTCAGGGTCCATTTACACTTAACATATAGCTTTCACACAGAGTCAGTTTGGCTGAGTCAGTCTTTTTCTGACTGAGCCTGACATGACCTCTGTTTCTATTAGAGAAACAGAGGCATTGGAGTAGCAGTCTCTCACAGTTTAAAGACATTTTTTCTGTCTCAGAGAGACCATGCTGTGCGAACGCTGTTTTCTTTTCCCCAGGCTTTGGCATCTGTACCATTCTGTCATTCCGATCTCTCATATGTAGACAATAAGCTTTGTTTAAATTGCTAATCTGATTAGTTCAAAGTCAAGCCAGCAATCCTTGCATGCTCAGTCACTCTGCTCCGGTATCTATTATAGTCTCTGCATGTCACGTCTGTTTCAGAGCAAATGGGAGGCTATAAGGGGTCCACTTGTAAAGCTAATATAAGCTCAGTGACAGAGCTGATGGGGAATCTAAGCTGACAGGAGGGGACAGAGCAGGACAAATAAGTCTTACTACAAAGAGTTCAGAGTTCATAAGAACGTTCATTACTGTGGCTGTTTTTCTTTAGATTCAGTGCTCTTGCGGAGACATCTTGTGGAGACATGTTTTTGTTTACGAGTGAGAAAGAAAATGACCCACTCGGGGGGGGGGGGGGGGGGGGGGGGTAAGAATGAGTTTTATTCCTGAGATGAACAGCTTCAGTAAAACAGAGAATGAGGAAGGTGTGGTTGAACAGAGTTATTAGTGAACAGATACACAGCACCAGAGTGTGTTAGTGTCTGTTTTAATGATACGCATTTGTTGAGTTGATGGGTGTATGTGTGTTTGGGAGAGAAGACACCACATAGTCACTCACAAGCATCACGTGTTTACCTTGACTTTTGGAGACCTGGGCTCTGTGCGGGGGGATTGTTTGGAGGTGGGGGGTGGGGAATGGGAGGTTCCTGGGAGTGGAGGGGTGGAGGGAGGGGAAGGGGGTGAATATTTGGAAGCAGGGAGTGTGGAGGTAAGAGACGTCTGTGAGGGAGGGGAAGAGAGGCGCAGAGGGGCACTCTGGGTACCTTCAGCCTGGTGACAGGAACAAGAAAATGAAAAATGGCCGAAACACTCTGACGCTCAGCGAGAGGTCAGAATGCTAACAACTGCATTAGAGGAACAAAATGCACCAAGACCGCTGAAAAAGAGCAAAACAGAACGCTCGTGATTGAATGCAGTACTGCTGCTCACATTCAGCCCTGGAGGACTACAGTCCTGCAGCTTTTCATATTAACCAACCACTGTGGTCTCTGATTGGCTAAGCAGTGTAAACAACTCTTCTCCAGGCAAAAAAAAATCAGCCCCTAATTGTGAAGTGGCACACAGAAACATCTGGTGTTTGGCCCTCCAGGGCTTGATTTGAGCACACCTGGTCTACTGAATTCAACTGAAGACAACATGTATAGACATTCAACAGGGGGTTTGGTTGATGAATGTGTAGATTACACACTCACTGACCATTTTATTAGAAGCACCTGCCTTGTAAGTACATCTTGTTGGTGTACAGTCAGAAACTATAGCCCATCTGTTACACCGCTTTCATTTGCCCTTCTCTAACCCTTCTTCAATAGTCAGTTTCTGACCACACAACCATTGTTGGCAAGATATTTTGGTGGTGATTCACTCAAAACACCATAGTGACACTGACATGTTGCTGTGTCTGACACTCATACCACTGAGACACCATGTCAATAACATGTCAATGTCACTGCTGTGTTGAGAATGGCCTGCTCCCCAAATAATATCTTGTCAACAGTGGTCTTGTGGTCACAAACTGACCAATGACGAACGAGATAAAGCATGCATGACAAACTGTGCATGGCGATAGATGAGTTACTGTTTGTAATTGTACATCTGTACACTGTACCTATAAGGTAGGTATACCTCATACAGTGGCCAGTAAATGTAGGTTCAAGGCAGGTGTTTCTAATAAAGTGGATGGCGAGTGTATAGCCATGTGTAAAGATTGAAGGAGGCCAGTTAAAACAGGGAAAAGCCCATGTTTTTGTCAAAAGTCACCACAACCAGGCATGCAACAGGCTCTACCTCTTGTTCTGACTCTTCAGGTTGGACTGGTCTAAAGGTGTTCAACGTTAGGGCTTCGTCTGGCGTCTTGCTGGTTTCGCTCGGCTCTTCCTCTATGTACAGTTTGGGTAGCTCATCAGAGGTAACCGGTGTTTGTCTGTTAAACCCTTCCTCTTGTTCAAAACAGCCTTTTGACTGGCTAGCCTGAATGATGGATACTAGCTCCTCACACTCATCGTCGTCAGGGTCTTTTGTGGACAAGGTGTCTTTGCTGGACGAAGGGCAGTCGTGAGGTTCGTACACAACCAGGTCAACGGGACTGCAAGCCTTGGGAGAATCAGACTTATCTGTGCTAGGGCTCTCTCTGCTAACTGTGACGGGCCCCGTCTGTTTCTCCAGCGAGTCAGCGGGTTTACCGCCTGAAGACAGATCAATAACACTGCCCGACTTTGGGCTGGTGTCGAAGGTGGGGGAGGTCGGAGAGGGAGTGAGGGAAGTGGAAGGGAGGTAATGCTGAGGTGAGGGGCTCAGGGCGGGAGACAGGCAGGATTTCGGGGAGGTGATGGGAACGAAGTGGCCCTCCTTCAGAGCCGGAGTGAGGGTGCGAGGCGTGAGGGCTGGGGAACGTATGGAAGACGCCGGGGACGGGGAGACCAGAGAGTCGAGAAAGTCAAAGTCAGGCTGAAACTCCGAAGGGAAAGGCGGAGGGGTGGGTGCAGGGGTGCTGCCAGGGGACAGACCCAGAGTAAGGGCCAGCCACTCATTGGTGATGGCCTGGAGGTGGGCTGACTTCTGTGGGGTGGAAGAGAGAGAGGAGCGCTGCCGGAGGGTAGGGGATGAAGAGCTGTACTGGGTACGAGAGGAGGATGGCTTCAGAGAGAAAGAAAGAGAGAGAGAGAGAGAGAATAGAAGAGACACAGAGAGAGAGAGAGAGAGAGAGAGAGAGAATAGAAGAGAGACAGAGAGAGAGAGAGAGAGAGAGAGAGAGAATAGAAGAGAGACAGAGAGAGAGAGAGAGAGAGAGAGAGAGAGAGAGAATAGAAGAGAGACAGAGAGAGAGAGAGAGAATAGAAGAGAGAGAGAGAATAGAAGAGAGAGAGAGAGAGAGAGAGAGAGAGAGAGAGAGAGAGAATAGAAGAGAGAGAGAGAGAGAGAGAGAGAGAGAAAGAGAGAATAAAAGTGATGGAACACACACAGGAAAAAAAAACAGATGATATAGCAAAGGGAAATTTTGAGGAAACTTATAAAATACAAGGATAAAATATATGTTGAGGTTGCTGCAGTTTTTTTTTTTTTATGGTTCCTTGAGATTTCAGATTTCAGGTTTCAGATTTCGGAGATTAATCAAAACGAAGGAAAATCCAAAATCTGAATATAAACAATGGCACTCTGACTGGATAAAACACTATAACCTGTGACGTTTTCCAGTGTCCACACAGAGTTTCCAAGCAAAAAATCTGACCTGACCATGCGTTCAAATCATTTCGTCTGAGTCCGAGCTTGTATTTTCCCAATTTTCAACGTGTCATGAATGCAGCATTAATCCCATAAAAACTATATTATTCTGAGGGAGAATTTCTTAATAGATACCAGTATTTCAGTAGCAAAAAGGCTTTCTCAGGGTTTCTGCACCAAAATGTTTACTATGCCTTCTCTTCCTACAGATATGTTCAGTATCCATTTCTATACCTCATAAACAGGTGTGTGTGTGTGCATGTGTGGTGTGTTTGCATTTTTAATCTTTCTGAATTCTGAGCCAGGTGTCACCAGGCCTGTAAGTGCATAAAGAATCAAAAACAAAGAGAAAAATATGCCACTATGATCCACCCTGCGCCCCAGTGGCTGTCAATACTCCAGACAAATTCTACAGCAGAAATGACAAATGAGCCACAGCCTGTGTGGAGCATGAGAAGAGTGTCTCTGCTGTACTCCATATCTACCACATACTTCCTCTCAAAAGATTCTGACAACAAACAACGCTGACACACTACCATGCTCTCCAGACACACAACTCTTACTCACAGGGTTAACATACCCATGTAGGGCAGAACTTAGTTTCATCCTGGTCTGGAGGGCCAGTCTGAAATTCAGTTCATGAGAAGATAATGAGGTCCTTCTAAAATGAAGTATATCCATCTAACAGATATCCAACACAGAATTCCGACATTGTTTATATAAAAACACCAAGATGATGCCACAGTCTTCCGTTTTTCACTGGAAAAACGCACTCTCCACATGAAACTGACAGTCTGACTCCAATCTGATAGAAATAACCTGAGGAACAACTGGTAACAACCAGATCATAATCACATTTATAAGCAAAATGTATAAAAACATTTGGAAATGTACTCATAAAGACAAGTGATCACTCCTGCTCTCCTATAGAATATTTCTTCATTGTTATTGTTGTTATTATTATTATTATTATTGTTGTTGTTGTTGTTGTTGTTGTTACTAAAGTGCCTTGGTGGAACTCTATTAAAAAATCACGGCAATGGGGAGATGGCAATGAATTCTTTTCAGCAGTGAGTCCTCAGTGTGGCGGCATCACTTCCTCTGGCTGGGGTGTTAGGTTCCTGTCAGCTGGCACCGAGGAACCAAACTAGCACATACACGCTACACCACATCACGTCTGATTTCTTTTTTTTCCTCCTGTGGCCTTTAATTAGCCTAAGCTATCAGCGGGACTGGCAGACCTGATTAATCAAATCTGATCCAAGCTCGGTTAGCTGGAGTCATGTAAGCATGGGATCAGGCTTCTAGCTGTCACTGCTTTAGCTGGAATTACAACCCAGGGACAATTCATTCACCTGAGGCAAATCTTAGGCCTCAGGTAATCTAAAGATGCCAGAGGTGAGCTATTATTGTGCGTGGCTCTCTGTGTGTGAAGACAAGAGTAAACCAATATGCAGTAATAGGGCTAGAACATTTCTGATCAGGTCGTCTGTTATCACAAGCAGCATAACCTTCAATTTCAATGACCCAGAAAAATAACCTCAGTTTGGTACCAGAACTGTTGAATGAGACGTTTGAATACCTCAGCTCAAAGTAAATTACTAAGTTTAAATGTTTTCCCTAAAAAAACAATACAGATACACCATTTCACATGACAGTGATATTCCAACATATTCCAAACACTATTCCACACAAATATTCCGAGGCATAAGTAAGGGAATGACACTTACAAAAAACGTAGTATTTCGCAGTATCCCAAGCTCACACTCCCCACCCTCCCTGCCCGCCCCCCCTCCCCCACCCTAAAATCTCTCTCCACATACAGGAAGCAGTCTAAAATGCTAAAATGCTAAAAACCGGTTGATGTATGTGAGAGGGAGCGTTGAGAGAAACTCACCCTGCTGTACACTCTGTCACCGGAGTGACTGTGTGGCATGGGTGATGCTGAGTGCTGGCCAGAACTTTTCACAGGGACTCTCCTGATAACATCCACGTACGACACTGGAAAGATCCCCTGCTTGTTTGTGTCGGGGATCTTTCCCTCAAACCAATTCTGATCCACTTGTCGAAGGAGAATCACTCTCTCGCCCTGTGAGATTCGAGCACAGACAATATCAGTGCCAAACGGAAAATGTAAAAGAAAACCGACTGTGGCATGTGAGCTGTTCATTTTCCACAGAGAGAAAAGTAAAGAAGTTTGGCTAAAGATACTTAAAAAAAATGCATAGAGCAAAAGTTTTGCAGACAGCTGAAAGACTATGAGTGTCTGTTGCGCGGGAAATAAACCTTGCCTTTCGCAATGACAGTTCCACATTGGTGTCAGCATTAAAGTTGTAACGAGCTACTGCCTCCCCTATCTCTCTGCTTTGGGCTGGTGGAGGAGGCCTTGCTGGTTGCTGCCTCTCTGATAGAGGAATTTTCTGAAGAGGGTGAGGGAGAGAGAGAGAGAGAGAGAGAGGGAGGGAGAGAGGGAGAGAGAGAGAGAGAGAATTAGAAATGTAAGAATAGCAATGCATGTTCAATAGATCTAATTATTTGTATGGCACGGCCAATGGAAAAAAAACCCCATTGTGATATACTCAGTGCTATTTACAAACCTCCACATAGGAAATGGGAAAGATGCCAATGCGTCCATGCTGCTCTCCTTCATACCAGTTGTTGTCAATCTGTCTCGTGATGTAAACAGTCTCCCCTTTCTTGAAGGTCAGTTCTCTGGGTTTAATAAAAAAAAAAAAAAAAAAAACGGATGAAGTTAGCAAAGGCAGTGTAGATGTATGATAAAACTATGTTAATTTACCTATCATTACATATACAGACAGTTTCTTTTATGGAAATGGTGTCCATGTGTGGTATACCATGTCAGTTGCACCCCAAACTGTCATTCATCATATTGAACTGTCTGGATAATCAACACTTGTCTAATAAAAAAAATATGTAAAAAAATATGTATATGTATGTGTGTGTTTGTGTGTGTGTATGTGTGTATATATATATATATATATATATATATATACACACACAGATACACACATACATACATACATATATATATATATACACACACACACACATACATATAGGACTGTACTACTCTGTAAAAAGTGGATATTAAAGGACCTTTGTTTATTCTAATCTATTAATTCATTTTTGAGTGGTTTACTCAAGGTTTTTTTCTTTCTTTCTTTTTTTCCTTTAAATGTTGTACTTCAACAGCATAATGTCCCACCAGAGAATCGCTGTGGACTCAACACTACAAATTCTTCTTTTTCTTCAAAATATGTGTAAACGTGAATGTGAAAATGAAGCGTGAAAATGAAAGCATACCTCATGTATTTACATATTCCAGTAAAACACACTTATTGTGCAGACCTTACAGTACTCACTTTGCTGTCTGGGCTTTGAAGTCATATATTGCTCTGGCTGGTATTTTCTGTCAGAAAACAGAAGTTTTTACATCATATTACATTGTGTGACTCGATGCCAGTTAATATCATGGCATTTAAAATAACCAGTACAATTTTCTTTCAGTCTACAAAGGACGCTGAATTACTGCTACACTGTAACGCATGCATAGATAACATCTCATATTTTTCATCGTAGCATCTACATTTTAAGCTCTGCCTCCTCTGAATGGAATGAAGGTGAATATGAAGAAGAGACCCACAGTGTAGTAGTATATATATATATAAAAAAAAAATGGGATTGTCCACAAAGAATATTTCACCAAGTTACCTCTTTGACTTCAGGTAGAGGCTTTCTGCTCTGTGGAGTGTACCGCCCTACATCGGCATATGAGTAACCTCTGGACGTGTCCTGGTCTAGAGGGAACAGAGAAGAGGAGAATGAACAAGGACAAGTTTTGCTGAGACCAAAAAAAAACAAAAAACAAACAAAAAAACCAAGCACAGCAGGGATGGGATGGGCAAACACAATGCCATGCCGGTGTCCTTTGGGGAATATCAGTGAACAAAACAGACCAAAAGAACCCCATTAAGACAACAGAAAAATGAGAGCAAATTAGGGTAGAACGATAAGATAATAAACAACAACACAAAAAAATGTATCTTTTTGACCTACAGCGCCATCTTGATGAAATAAATCTGATCTGCCTACATATCAACATCTCTCTCATCTCTTTAAAATACTCCGCTCATCTGCAGGAGCTGATTTATGCCCTGGCACTGAAAGCAGATACTCAGCGTGGTGCAAATGTATTTATAATAGTGCTCCACATATGCCCGTGCCAGCTGCCCGCAGTGCTGTGTGCTGGTTGAGAATCATCATTTACTGAGCTTGGCTTGACTTAGCTTCATGCAATATCAAATGGAGGGTTTCAATCATCAGCAAAGTGTAATCAGATATATGTTTAAAAAAGTCTTAAAAATGGAAACATATTCTGTGCCAAGTTTAGAAAATAGTCTTACATGGCATAGAATGTTCTGACAGTATAACATATGTCTCTCTGGAGGGAGAACATTTTGTGTTAAACGTACATATGTGAAGATCATCGTCCATCCAAAGCCAAAATCCCAAACCCACTTTTAGACCACATGCTTCAGCTGTTTCAGTCATGCTTCCTTAGCTATTTCTAAACATGGAAGCTTTTCCAGTTTGCATCTCCTAAGCTGCGTTTCCTTAGTGGAGAGGCTGCTTCTGCTGAGCTACATGCAAACAATAACAACAACAACAAAAATAACAACATATAGAAAACAAACTCAAAGTGAGGTAAACAAAAATCTATGACAAATTTTCTTTCAGCCACTTTCAGCCATATCATAAAACATCAAATTGTTGGAAAAACAATAATGAAACATGAACAAACACTGGATCATAATGGTGGGGAAAGAACTCAAATGGAACCGACTGGATGAAGAAACAATGGAAATGTGGACCTGGGACCTTTCATGCTTCCCTGGAATTTGTTTCTCCACCAAAACACATTCGCAAAAAAACACAGGTGGAGAACACAGGTGGTGATGGAGGTGAGAGGCAAAAGGAGAGAGACAGAGAGGTAGACAGAGAGAGCTGAAACACAAGGGGAAACACCATGGGAGTTGGGAACATGATAAATTGATGTGGAGGATCCACCTTGATAGTAGTTTTGAGAGCTCTGGTTCCTCTGGTTATTGTTGTTGTCCATGTAATGGTAGGAAGCACTGTGCGGTAGCTGTGTGTGCTCTGGTTGATAGCAGTCCTGGCTGGGCATGCCATCGGGCTGAGAGTGGTAAGAACGGTGCTGTGGCACAGGGCTTCCCCTGTGGATCGTCCGCAATGAGGAATTCCGTTCGGGAATGTCTGGGAGCAACTCCGCCAACAGCCTGTGAAGAATGCTGTTATCCGGCAGGCTGCCTCGACGTTTTTCGGCTTGAATGTGATCATAAATGTCCTTCAGGGCTGAGTCTAAGGCCTCGTACACACAGCTCTTGGATTTTGGCATATGGTTGTGCCTCTGAGGGGACATATTCTTCTTTCGGCGGAAAGGCACTGGGCTGACCAGGAAGGCAAGCTTGTTATGCCCAGACTCAGATTCCTCAACTCGCAGATGCTGTCTCCGGCCCTGTTGGGCCCTCTCGTGTTTGATCATGGTGGTAAAACGTGTGTAGGAGGCCGGACAGCGACCTTTGCAGGAGCTGACCAGTTGCCTGTTGTAATGGTGATAGTGCCCTGAACCACAGAAGCTTTCGGAGGAGGCGAAGGAACAGTGGTCGAAATCACTCTCGCTGCAGAACGAGGAGCCCTCAACTTGGAGGAAATCACTGAGATCTGACACCATGGCATCGTGGTCACTGTCATAGTCCTGATGTGTTGTAGGATGTCGCAAGTGGTCAGCGGTGACTTGGATGTGATTTGGCACATGAGCACTGATCTTGGGGTACTGTGGTCGACCTTCTGGAGGGTTCCTGGAAGGGGGGTCCTCATCCAGCAAGGACTCGATGGAAAAGCTGCGTTTCGGACTACCGCACCCTCTGGAGGTTCCCCTCGACTGCCTCTCCTCCGCCAGGTTAGGCATGGATTTAGATTTCTGAATCAAGCTCTCAAATTCTGAGATCCTATTTGGCACCATGTTCCTAGGAACTTCATTACCACAACCCTGTACGCCCAACCTCCGGTCTTTATGCTGTTCGCTTTCATACTTACGGATCCTAGCCTTGACAGAGCAAATGACTTCGGACTTAATCAGGTCCTGCCGGTTGATGTGGTGCATCCTCTTGTAGAGTTTACGAAACGCTGGTGCATCATGGTTTGTGCGATGCCTAGTCTTCTCTTTTTGGTCTTGACTGTCACTATAGTGAGATCCCTCCGGCTCCCCATTGGCTATAAGGGAGCCGGCGCTCTCTGAACGAATCTGAACTCCCCCTGCCCTCCCTGGCTCATCAGACAGCAGGTCATCACAGCTCCAGGATTTGAGTTTAGGAGATGTAGTCTCTTCTCCATTGACCAGGATTTCTGTGGTTTTTTGGTCTTCCTGCCAGCCGTTTGTAAGGCAGGAAGAGTTCTCTGAGCCAGAGGGCGTTACAGTATTGCTGCCAGTTTTTTGGTTTTCATTCTGATAGGTGGATACTGATTCAACTGAGGTATCATGGTTAGGACTTGAACAATTTACATGTGCTGAATACATATTGCTAAATTCCCCACCTTAGATATCCACCAAAAGCAGCATGGTAAGAGAAAAATATGAGAAGATATTAACACGCCATTGGCCCAAGGTGGATTAATTACAACCAGGAGGAAAAGTGGAAAAAGCTAACACATCCTGCATAACACTCTCTTTTTGGAAGCACAAGAAGCAACTGGCATGCTAAAGAATTAGGCATGATAGTAATGGCTAAATAATTCATTCAATTTATTAATGCTAAAGAAGACCATTAAAAAAAAATACAGCTTTTACCACGCTTAATGGAAGAAAATATAAACTGTCGGTTAACTTTTCCCCCTGATTAAATTCACAGTTTTTCCATGCATAATTTACAAGTGGAGACCACTGGCTGTTTGACATATACTTACCTTTAGATCTGGTGGGGGTGGAGGAGGAGGAGGAACTGCTGAGCGGTTTTCTCTGGGGATGGCTGGCCCTAGGAGGCTCTGCTGCATGGAGAGAGGTCTGGGTAACACTTAGACTACTCTGGGGTCTGGACTGAGTAGCCAATGGCTCTGACTTCCGTCTCTTCCTGTTATCACTGGCAGAACTGTGGGCAAAGGTGACAAATATCATTGCGTTTACACTGAGAGACAAAAAACAATGACTCCACTGTGTTTCTCAACTGATTATTGTGGGCCCGCCGTTCTATAACATTTCTTATTAATCTCATAACATTTACTGGCAATACCTGCCTTGATCTGGGGACTTGGAAAAGGCTCTGTGTAGACCTCTACCTGCTTTGTCACTAGGTAATTTTGGATATAACTGTGACTATTACAGTCAATTATATTAGGCCCATATGCACAGATCCCTTCTGTTTGAGCTCATTACAAGCACAAGTGACTTTGTCAGTTAAAGGCTTAACGATCTGTAGACAGTCTAATCAGATGTGCCGGTGGTGAACTAAACTAAAAAGGCATTATCAAACTGAAAATTGATTTAAAGTGCAAAAAATCACTATAAAGGAAAAGACTGTGAGGATCTGAATTTAAAGTATCAAAATTATAACCATTGTGTACACAGAAACATGTTTAACAGAAACAGAAATCAAGTTATGCCCCTTGCTATTTCTCACAGATCTCAGATACATCCACAAAAAAAGGTTTTCAGTTTAGAATGAAAACCCAATGTGAGTATGAATGCTCATGTCACACAAAAGAAAATACTGCAGGTCAGCACATAGAACCAGGGTGGAGACGACCATGACAGGGGCCTGATAGGGGCAGACTGCTGGAGGGTGGCTGAGGGGAGTGTCCAGAGACATAGATTCATGCAGATATGACAACCCACAAGGACAAGGCAAATGCAGCTGTCCTACTGTCCACACCCCTCCTCAGCTACACTGACAAGGAGCTTTGTGACAGACTCCAGAGAACTTAATCTGAATGTACTGAACTAGTAATCTGAGCGGTCAAAAACATTAAAACTGTAAAAAGTGGTATTCAAAAAAACACTTTAAATATGCTTTAAATATGTGATTAAACTGACTTACCTTGATGGGCTGTCAAGGTTCCTCTCTACAGGAGTCTGGTAAAGGGAGGTCTGAAAGAGAACAAGATCAAAGAGCAAAGTGATTCCTTTTTTCAGCGATCAACTCTTCACCCTTTCTTTCAGTAAAAGAAAAGTTCAGTGGTTCTCTGCATTTAAAATGACAAAACTTCTTTGATGTATGGTCCAAATTCCAAATCCCATTTAAAATAAAATTTGGTTGAATTCTTGGTTTTGTTGCCTTGATATAAAAAGGCTATCCTTCAGCAGACTGAGTCTCTCCCATAATAGCCAGGTAGGGGTCACTCACAAGCATTTCAATGTCAAACAAGGCTGGGAACTCCTTATACGCATGGCTGAAGTAGATAATCATTTTCTCCCTGACTGAAACTAGGCTGTGGCTAATCCAGGGAAGCTCTCCTTTCTTGCAGCAGCTCTCTCCAGATCATTTTTTAACCCTCTTTAAAAGTAGCCTGTGTTCGCGGTGCCCAAGATGCCTCCTTACTGCGACACTTCAGGGGACAGGAAACCTAAATACAGTCCGAAGTGACAGTCGCTTCACGAGGAGGCTCTTAATTGGGCTGCAAAGCTCTCCCAGCAATTTTAAGCAGTTCTCGGTATGGTTTTACTGCTGCCTTCCAACCATAACTGCCATTGTAACCGCCCCTCAGAACAGTCTTCTCACTGTTCAACAGCAGAAATGAAATTCCATGTCATCAGAGATTTCCTTTCTCATCTGTGTAGACGCTTAAAAATTCTTTATTCATCGTTATAAATCTGATACAAGTTAACAGCTCCACTAAAAATCCAACAAAAGATTTTTAACAATTTGAGTTAAAGGAGGAAAAAAAGAAGATAGAGTTGGTACAAGGGATGTAGTTATAATCTAATTGCCTTATGAACTAATTGTTTTGTGCAATTATTTCACAAACAGCATTCATTAAGGATCTTACTCAAAGAACTGGTGCATACTATCCATTAACAAAGGAGCTAACTATTTCCATGAGGCAGAGTTGTAAGCAAACTATTTTTACTAGAAGAAAAAAATCCTGAGTGAAACCTGATATGTCATATGATCTTTAAAGAAGCACGTCCACAGGTTTGTGGCTTTCTCTGACCACCCTGAAAGGACACAGAGACTGTCTGATGTACATAGTTTTGTCTCACAGCAACAGAGACAGCAACTGAACAACCAAATCCATAAGACAAAGCCAAAGGCGTGAGTTTTGTGTATGTGTATGCGTGCCGGTTACTTCAGAAAAGCAAAGTAGTGAATGAGGGAAAATAATGACTATGTTGTGGAAATGTACATCATTTGTTTGTCAGTAATGTAATATGCGGGACAAATGAGAAGTTGTGATAAATGTATGACAGCAGGATGACATCTTGGGAGGAAAAGAGTGATAGAAACCTTTAAAGAGGGTCTAAAGACTTAGAACTACTGTCATTATCCTAAAATCAATTCCCTCACAAATTACCTCATTCATTCATTATCTCGCTACTTCACTCAATCATTAGCCTGCTCACTCATGAACCTACTAAACTCACTACCTGAATCAGTCATTACCTCACTACCTTATCACCTGCCTCCTACACTCAGCCATTATCTCAGTCACTCATTACCACAGTCCCTTACTCACTCACAATCTCAATCACTCATTCCCTCAATAGCTCTCCGCCTCACTCATTACCTCATTATCTCACACCCTCAGTACCTCACTACCTCACTCAGTCATTACATCACTACCCCACTAACTCAATACCTCACTCACTAATGACCTTAGTACCTAAATCACTCACTCCTTCACTGCCTCACTCACTCACGACTTCACTCATTCAGTACCTCATTACCTCCCTCAGTCATTACATCACTACCCCACTGACTCAATACCTCACTCACTAATGACCTTACTACCTCAATCACTCACTCCTTCACTGCCTCACTCACTCACGACTTCACTCATTCAGTACCTCACTACCTCACTCAGTCATTACATCACTACCCCACTAACTCAATACCTCACTCACTAATGACCTTACTACCTCACTCACTCATTACCTCAGTACGGATTCTGGGTGAGCTTTCTGGATAAAGTTCCAGCCGTTTTTTAGGAGGCTTGTGTCAGAGGATGTGGGAAACAGGAGGAAGAGTTCAGATGGCGTCATGGCAAAGAGAAGGGAGGAAAAAGTTCCATGAGTAACAGAAGCGGACAGAAGTACCAAGAGAGGTCAAGTTCTCAGAACTTAGCACACGGCATGCTAAAAAAAACACACCAGCAAACCAGACCACAAACACATGTACGTACACACACATTAGTAGACTAGCTCAGCCAACCACTGTACACATCACCCAAACTCTTCAAAACAAACAGTGGTACCACTTTTTACAAAATGAAGGGCATGAAAACAGTATATGGAACGAAACTACGTGGATCGTGCAGACATAACTGCAATAAACCATCTATGGTACATCAATTGTACATTTAAATAGCTACAGGTAACTGCTAAGATAAAGGAAACACCAACACGAAGTGGTTTAATAAGGTATTGGGTGAGCAATTCAGGTTAAATGCACTTTCTACAAGAATCTGAAACTCTCCTGAAGGGATACAACACTGTTCAACCACATGATATTACATCATTTGTTGTTTTGTGGATGGTGGTAGAGAATGCAATCTCAGGCCCCAGCATCTTTAAAGAGAGCTCGGTCAGGTCAAGATCTGGTTTCTGAGATGTCAATGGTTTATGAAGTTTTCACAGTCATCAAACCATTCGATGACCCCCTATGCCCTGTGGATGGCAACAATGTCATTCAGGAAAAGACCACTTCCATCAGGACAGATATGCTTCACCACAGGATGAGGGTGGTCATTCAGAATGGCTGTGTTTACATTTCCCTCTACAGTGTTGAGTGAGCCTGGACCATGCCTTGGTAAATGAACTTTACATCACAGACATGTATGAGACATAAACACACATGAAAGCAACTGGACCACAACAGAGCCACCAGAACCCCACAGCACGGAAGAAAAGCAGTCAGGTGGTTTTCATTTGGAGTACGCCACATGACCATTCATCTACTTCAAGGATGATGGCTGACCGATCTAACCACACGACTCTTTCTCCATTGCTCCCCATTTACAAATGTGTATTTTAGCCATAGTGACAGTTTACTTACCAGAGCTTAACAGCACTCTCTGTCCATATTGTAGATATTTATAGCCATTGGACTGTGAGTTGTTCCTTGGTTTTAACTTACATCTTGAGCCAATGCACAGACAGTAAATTCAAGTATGTATCGTAATCCATAGCTGCCCCTAACTGATGATGTCCTTCCCCTTGACTTTAACTGCAACATCATCTTAGACGCTGTTCCTCAAAAATCATCATTACATTGTGAAGATTTTGTCACTGAAACTCCTTCCATGTGTGGAGCAACAATCACCTCTCTTCTTCACACCATGGTAACCAAAATAATGGGCAAATGGACCCATCCAACATTCTCGTACATAATGACCCTATGCATGATGGGATGTTGGTTGCTTAATAAACTGTAGTAAGAACTGTTAACTAAAGTTTCTTGTTTTCAGATTACTTCATGTCCCTGTCTTGCTCAAGTGTTTCCTTTATCAGGACAGTTACCTGTGTGTCTCATTAGCTTTTTCACCAAAGTTATTACACAACAGTGACTGTTCACCGTATGTTGGGCACAAAACTCTTTCTCAGAATACAAATGTTCATTATTAAGTGCGCAGGACACAGGTACAAAGCAGTCACACTGTTTTATTACTCAGGAGACTAAAATGTTGGAAGAAGGGAAGTAAAATGTGAGGTTAGTTTGAATGACCCAAAATCTGTGTGTGCATCCTTCTTCATTCACTAACTATATCCACTGTGTGCATGTTTTTATCTCTCCTTTCCAACCAGCTATTTCAGATCTAATTACAGCAGTGTGCTACACACAATACAACGTTGCCATAGGCGGCTTCACATCAACACTAGTGCCATGCTAACTATACTCAGTGAGCCACACTGTTACTGTACAAAGTGCTCATAGCCATGCATTTCTGTTCAGTGCTGATCTAGGATCAGTTTCCAAAACCAATTTCACTGAGATCTGATAACCGTACAAATTTACAAACTGACCTTAGATCAGTCTGAGAGCAGAGTAGGCCTGAGTGAGGGAGGGAGGGAGATACCACTCTCTACCGGCTGCACTTACCGGCCGTCCGAACTCCAGCTCTGAAAAGAACTTATACCAGGGCTCATTCACTAAATCTAACTCATCTGGATTTAAAGTACTCATCTGAAGCAGAAATCCAGAGAGAGAGAGGGAGAGAGAGAGAGAGGGGGAAGAATGAAAAGAAGGGAACATGAGGAGGGGTAACCATGGTAGTGTGACAATCAGAAGAGTTTACATTTAAAAAAAGAATGGAACATGATGGAGAGAACCAAAGAGGACTGTGGGTAAACACAATGCCTGTAATGGCTACCAGTTACTGTTAAAATTAAGACAGTCATCTCACATCTTCTCAACAAGAGGATTACAGGAGTGATCATATTATTTCCCAGGGCACATTAACACAGCATGGTATGATACTGAATATGCAACATAGCATTCTAAATACACTGCCTCTATTTAAACAGCAGAGGGCAGTAGCACATTGTGTGCATTGCTCAGGTCTCCAAAAACACTAAAACTAGCGTCTCCAAAACCTGTCTTACTCTTCACAATTTATGCATCACTTAAAGCCATCTCAGGCTCTATCAGAGACTAATATTTACTTTATGACCTGTGTCCGAGAGTTAAGATGTTATTAAGTGTAGAAAGAAGCGTTATCTCTCCTTAACATCTTTCTGAACGTTGTGGAATTCGGCTCGTCCCTGAAGCTGGGCTGTGCTTTCATTGTGAATACAACACTTTAATGAATAATCAGACGCTGTCTCACTGACAAGACTGATTGCCTCTGGCTTTGGTAGTGCACACAGATGGGCTAATCGATTGCTTTTCAACACCATCTGGTACTTTGACTTGGGAAGAGCGTCTTGATGAGGGAATCAATACAGCTTCAGCACACACATTGTAAATTATACTACTGTAAGTAGACTTGACTAAACAAACAAGCAAATAAATAAAATAACAACGCTAAGCAATCAATAACTTCCTACCTCAAAGTACTGCAAGTACTACTCAACACAAGATGTTGAGTTTGAATCGCAGAGTCGGATGTGTAGAATACGCATTCCCTTCTTAGTACATGAATATGAATATGCTATGCCTCCAAAAACATACATGTTTTCATTCTTTCTTTCTTTAAAGGCACGAAAGTGATGGAGAGGTAAAGACATAACCCAAAGCAAACCACTTACCGCCCTCTCCTGTTCCAGAATGGACGACTTCCCAGGTTCATAGTCAAAGATACTTCTGGGCTCTGCTCGGTATCTCCGAGTGTCCACTTTTCTGTCGGGAGGGCCCCATTCATTCCTTCCAGCACAAACAAAAGATCACGAGATGCAGGGGGGGGAAAAAAACTGTTTGCTGTCTTTTCAAATCCACACAAATTCACTGGCTTAGGGGCTTCTGAAACAGAGTGGTTGCAGCTGCGGCTAAGACGCGGGCCGGAAATCTATAGTGTCTCAGACACAGCTGCACGATCGGTGTGAACTGCTTCATGCCTACATTTGCTGGGAATAAGCATCACACCTTCTGTCTTTGAACTTACAGAATGTGTTCAAGCTGTAAGCGTTTGTGTAGATTCGCAAAGTGTGGAGTGAAAGAGTCAAGTGGAAGTCTGGATTATGAGCTGTTTCTTGTTCAGTTAACCTAACACTTCACACCACAATAGTAATAAGAGAGGATGTAGGAGAGAGAGAGAGAGAGAGAGAGAGTGAGAGAGAGAGAGAGAGAGAGAGAGAGAGAGAGAGAGAGAGAGAGAGAGAGTCAGAGAGGGAGAGGATGCTCACGTGTCCACTGTGCCGCTGCGGTCGCTCTGGCGGCTGTCCCGGTCGTGTGTTCTGGGCGGGGCTTGCGTGGTGGGCGGTGCTGGTGAAGGGGACAGTGACGGAGAGGCACTGGACTCTCTGAAGGAATACGTGCCGTTGTCAGAGGTGCTTTTAGTCAGAGGCCTGTACGTGTGGGTCTGGGGCGCGGGATGAGCCTGGGCTGGCTTTGGTGGACCCTGCTTTTCTGTACGAAAAGACAAAGTCAAAAACCAACCACGTGGAGGCGACATGCCCATAGAGTCTCTGTCACACTTAAGAAACAAATGTAATTTATTATTTACATTTTACGGCATTGTTTCTGAGTAACGTGACATGTAAACAAATGGTAGCTATCTTGAAGTTTATCATTCCTAGCATATTCCGAGTAACACGAAAGTACTGCACCTCCATTTTGCCAATTGCTTACATGAATAAAAATGACCACTATAACACGCTACACACACTTACACATTACAGATACTGACAATAAGACTAGGTATCATACCAGTGTTTGTATATGGATAGGTGGCATTGCGGTTGCCCGTGTATTCAGTTTCTGTGAAAAAAAACAGAACACACCACATCTGTCAACACTGGCTTACCCATACAAATGATGTGAAATAAAGAACAGCTTTAAGTCGATTGTGCAAACCAACTAATTAGTGAGGTTTAAGAAGCTTTAAGCTGTAGAATAATTAAAAGGCCATAATGAAACCAGAGGTCAAGGTGAGATGTCATTCTTATTCAGCATCTCTGATCCTTTGACCTCTCTAATCTCTGGTTTAGCTCCGACAGTTGTTATGCTAAATCTGCACAGTCAGCTTCTGGTAATGATGTGCTTTTAATCCACAGCCTGCTGAGTAGCGCTAGCTTTCGTCGACACCCCTTCCTCCGGTCATATCCCTCTCTCTCTCTGCATGCACCAGTTGCACTCTTTGGTATCTTTCATCATGTAGTACACTGTAATTGTTGCTTATGCCAACAAAGGTCTGTGCAGGTGCAGGGGAACACAAATCACTGGACTTTTTTCTGATGTTTCAGTAGCGCTATATGAAGATCTCAATACACATACACATGTACACACACTCATATGTATGTATGTATATCAGAGTGTATGTCAGAATAACACTGTGGTTCCAACTTGGTATACAGCAAATGTTTATAATATATATAAGTCAACTAAAACAAATAAATTAATAAATATATAGACGCCGTATATACTCTCTCTACATATATACACTATTTCTTTGGGCTTACCTGGTTTAGGGACCACATGAATCTGCTTGAACATGGTTTTGTACCAGTCTTTTGGCCTGTCCACTGTCTAAAGTTAGAAACACAGTTCAAACATAAACAACCGAACAGACATTTCGTTTTTGTGGCTACATAGTCTAAACATCAGCTTACACTGATCCATTCACATAAAACCAAAAGGTCCACTGTTCTTCCCCGCAGACCTGTCACTAGTGTTGACCTGGGCATGCTCTGTTTCCGGAGGCTAAATAAAACCCACCCTGGGAAGGAGTAAGCTATTTAGCATCCAAACCACGATTCCAGAGAAAGCCAATATCAGATCGCCTGAGACAAAGTGAACATTAAAGCAATAAGGAGATCCCTTACAGGCAAAAAGCTTTCTCCATTTGTTTTCATACGACTTGAGAAAGAAAGCAAACATTCTGGCTTCCAAATAAGTCTCTCTCTTTCTAACTGCAGTACATATTACATTCTGAAACATCCACGACTCTCAGTCCCTTTATAGATATTCTATTTGGTTATATTTTGAGTTCAATTCAGGGGATTAAACACAGACAGCATTTTTTTTTGTAACAGGCTAAACGCACCATATGTCACACATGCCAGCCACTCTCCAAAAGCTATCAGCATTATAGCCTTGCTGCACAACTCTGCATAAAAATCCCAGTCTCGCTCTAATCCAGCCTCCGGCATAAGAACAGAGTGGGCATAAAACCAGACAATGGAAGGGTTATATCAGCACAAAAAACCCTATGGAGCCGATAATCCGGAAGCGTGTGCTCACCGTTCGGATAGCGATGGGGATGCCAGACTCGTCCACCGGGCCTATGCCAGGGTAGTGTGGGGCTTTGCCCGCAGACCCTCTCCGTTCCTCCTCCGGTGTTCGGGTGGGTGTAACTGAACCCAGGCTGTTGAGGCTTGGGCTGCTGGTCTCTGTGGCTGCGGAGACAAAGACAAGATCAGGTCGGGGAGTTTGAGTTTGATAGATTGACTTTCCGACCAATCGCCGCACCCATGTCAGTCGAAGTTAAAGAAGCCCGCAGCCGGCCGCTATTCCCCTCTCAGGTGTGGATTATAGTCCAAGCATCGGGCGAATGAGTCAATCTCGTGAAAAGCGCTCTCCGTAATCCAAAGCATCCCCACGGAAAAATCACGAGCACAAAAAAGAAATCTGCCAGTCAGAGTTTCTCACAGGGCTGGCGAGTAACGCGAGCCGGATCCTTCCGGAAAGAGGGAGAGACCCACAACAAAAGCTCTTATTCAGTAACAATAGGGAACCTCACGCACACATGCACACTCAGACATGTTAATCCCAATGACTCCGCCCCTTGTTCCCGCTAAAACACTACATCACTCAGATTTGCTCTTAATCTCCGTCACTTGCTGCTTGGGATTAGAGAGATCATTGGACATAGACTCAAAAGAGCCCAGAATCAATGAGGTGGCATCACGTGCCTGATATAAGGACCCTGTCGTGCACAAAGGCAGGGACCACACTCTCTGTGTTAGTGCTACATCACGTCAGTAAGTCCTCTGAATGTTTAAGGGCCAATACATTGACAGCTGCGGCTGTGTTCCTGCTGCTCTGGGCTACGCTGTGTCTCCCTGAGAAGACCGATCAGTTACACTGCGGAATTCTGGGAACTCAAGTGGAGGCCAGTAGCAAGAATATAGCCAACAATAAACAAGCATTCTGTGGGCTGGGATTTATGTAGTAAAAAAAAAAAAAAAGTTTAAAAGAAGACTAACAGGCTTAAAAAAAAACAACAAAACAAATGAATATTAAAATAAATAATAAAACTGAAAAAGCAAATAAATATCAGTATTTGTGTTCAGTCAAGCAACACCTTAAAGAAAACACTGTCATGCTACACACAGAGTCAGACAGAGTTGGAATTTGGGCATTGACACTCAAATCAACACATGAATCCACAGTCAAGCAGAGTTTTGCGTGTCTGTGTAAGTTTTGTCGTTTTGTGTTGTCAGAAAACCGCATGTGAAGTCGTTCTGCCGTTTAATACTCACCGCTGCTCCTGCCCGACTGTACGTTAGAGAGACTGGTGCCCAGTGAGGGAGGGGGAGGGTATGTAGATGGAGAGTAAGACCTCTGGAGGTGACTATGAGGACTCCCTGCCACACCCAAATTTCCATTTACCGTCATCTGTCCCTGTGTGCGGACGAAAAAAAGAACAAAAGGGTACACGCCCATAAGCTTACTGAACAGACAGACAGTAAGTCACCTAAATATTTAGTGTAAGACACGTTTTATCAGAAATGTTTATGTTCTGAACTAAGTATTTGAGACTGCATTAGTCTTTCTAGACAGAGTTACAAAGAGTTATCCTCTTTTGTTAAAAGAGTGTTAAATATACAGTAGATGTAAACAGGACAAAAACGTGACAGGAGTTATTGACAAGCAGCAGAAACTGTCAATAAAAACAGGATCTTCTGTGGAGTAGTCATTAGTTGGCAGAGAAAGATAACAAGAAACACGGGCCATATGCATTCTTGTCAGACACAGAAGTAAACATCACTGTGGAGAGATTAAGAGATTACTCGAAAAAAAAAAAAAAATGCAGTTTTAGTGATGTGATTAAATATGGCTTTACAGGCTAAGGCTCTACATAGAAAATACACTTTTGAGGAAAGGATAGGGAGACAGGTTACGATTCAAGAAAAGAGCTGCAAAGAGACCAGACACCGATCGCAGTAACGGAGCTTTTGTTAGATTTTGTGTCTCATAGCAACTGCTGTTAGTAGGAAGTCTTACGAAAAGCCATGGTCTCATCTTGAACAAATGGTAGTTCACATGACACAGAATCAGCACAGTTTTGAGGGATTCTTTGACTTGACACAAGACTGTAAGGTGAGAGAGAGTGTTAATGTAGACGCTGCGTAAAGGCCATGGGATCACCTCAAAGAATGTCAACACAAGAGCAAGGGAAGTGATGTCATTAAAACCTTTTTTTGAGAACATGAATACAGAGAAGAAAAAAAAAGAGGGTGAGTGTCGGGAAACGGGCGTAAAACACAGAGGACAAAGTCTGACTTTTTGTCTGTGTATTCGGCCCCGCGGGGTTTGCAAAGAGATAAGGGAGGACAAAAGAGAGTGTGAGATACAAAGAAAGGTGGAGAACAATCAGTTAAAAGAATAAAAGTGGACTTAGAACGACAGACAGAGAGAGAGGGAGAGTGTGAAAGAGAGAGGGACCAAACTCGCTGTGGAAAGGAGAGCAGGATTTAAAAAAAAAAAAAGTCTTTACAAAGTGAAGCTTGAGAGGAATGAGGGCTCTTTGAAACAAAGGAATATTTCAGGAGAGAATAAGCGAACGCTTTGGAGAGAGTGAGGTGGAGTATTTCGGAAGAGAGAGAGTGACAGTGGCTAGAAGCTGGAGGATAGTTACATTAGCAGTAGCGACGGCGCCGGTTAGCGTAGCAAGCTCAGTCAGCGCGCTCATCTGACTGAGGGTGGGGGAGGGGCTTTCAGACTCCGCCTCCGTGTCAACGCCAAAGACTCTCAGCTCCTCCAGCAGGGCTGTGGAGGCTTCGCTCTGCGTCCTAGATGAACAGCGGCTGTGCCCGGGGGCCAGCCGAGAATCCGGGGACGGGGAAGGACAGCCAGGGGAGGGGACCCTGGGGGGTACATCGGTAGTGTGTGGGGAAGCGAAATCAGGAGAGAGATGGATCCTGTTAGGGAGTGTCTGCACGGCCGGCGGAGATCCGGGCGAAGGCTGTCTTTGAGTGGGCGGGGCCTCAGGCTGAGTGACGGATAGAGAAGTGACGAATAAGTCACAGTGGTCTTCAAAGAGGTAGAAACTATGAGAATGTTCTGGATGAGTGTGTGTTAGATGTATGATGACACATGAATGAAGGTGAGTGAACCTGCTTTAGGACAGAAAGTCAAAAGACAGAAATTCAGAGAGTGAATTAACACCACAAAACAGCATCAGTCCTCATTGTTAGAGAGGTGACATCTGTTAAAAAAGATGAGTTTTATTTTAGATCAGCTTACATAATTTTTCGTGCAGATCTGATAACAAAAACACTGAACATCTTCACTGTCACACACAAGCCACTGACCGAAAGATTGGGAGACATGGATATTTTGGATAAGTGTCAAAGTCTATATTTTTTAACGTGCATATTCACTCAAGATAGTCAATGCCGACATACTATTTACATACTGCTAACATGATTTATTCTAGAACATCACCAAAAGTATCAGTGAAACTGTATCAGTTAAGACCAGTGCAAGACGAGCTGTCAGAAAAGTTTATTTTATTCAAATAATTCATACTTTATAGACACAGAGTAATGTTACACCTCACAAAATTCAAACAAGACTGAGGCTGATAACCTCAGTGTTTAGGAATCAAATGCCAAGACAGATGTTTTGTATTTATAAACATACCGAGGGAAAACAAAAGCAGAACGCTTAGCAATGAAAAATGAGTGTGAAATCATTTATCTCATAATCTTACAACCTTAACGTATTTAAATCAAATCTAAATCAATAAATAAAAAACATAACTCGGGCTGTACGCGACAACGTTTCATTTTAATTCGAGTTATTTTAATTTCTTTGTTGTAATTTTTATCGAAAACAATTTCCCGTCCTTGTTAACATCTTTAGTCTCAGATAATTAGAAAAGAGAGATTAATATGTCATGCGTGCGCGTTATTAACTCTGAGCCAAAATTATAATTTAAATCACGTCAACAGCGTGGGCCTATTATAAAATCAGCTAAAGGCACGAGTTCAGAACATGAAAGTCAGCCCCTACGTGCATTAGATATGACAGATTAGTGCAGAGGGTCTGATATGGTCGTGAGAGTTATTATGGCATTGCGGATGTATTAATAGGATACCAATCACATAACCAAAAAAAAAAGTGTATACCCCCTGTTTCCCTGTAGGGGGCAGTGGAGGGCGGGAGGATGGCTTGGTATTCTGGGAGTTAGATTTCCTGGTTGACAGTGAAGTAGGGCTTGGAGAGAGAGCCTGTGTGTGGTGAGGGAGGGACCAGATTCGGGACCGAGGGCTGATGTGCACAGACAGGGATGCTACGTGTCTCCCTGGAGCCTTGGAAGCTTGGCCGCTGGGAGAGGGAAGATTACTAGAAGATCCAAGGGCACTAGGTTTCTCTGCTGAAGCTACACTCAAGGATGCTGGACTATCCCCCACCACCTGAACTGGGTAATTTATCATGGAAATGCTGCCGTTTAAGTTAGATAGGGAGTCATCTCTGGATTTTGACTGTACTGAGGCTTCATCCAGGAACGAGAGCGAAGACATGGTTTCTCTGGTGAGAGGGCTATGTGTGCTGACCACGGGGACAGAACGGGATTGCGTTAGAGACTGGGGGAGACTACGGGCCGGCGGATTACAGCCAGAAGGATGTAATGGAAAACTCCCTCTTCTTGGAGGTGGAGCCTTGGGCATATACACAGAAAACAAGCAACAGAAGAAAGTTATAAATATTATAAATATTAGAGTAACTTCAGCTAGTCAGCCTTTATCAAAAATCATATCAGTGAAGACTTGAAGTCAGAAGGGAAAAAATAGGAAGGTACCTACATTTCTCAGAACAGTCTCAAATAGCTCTGCTCCCAAAGACAAACGTGTAAAAGCGTAATTAAAGAAATAAAAAAAAAAAAAAAAAAAAAGTTGCCGTACGCACAGGATCGAAATAAGCAGCAAAAACTGCGCATTTATTTAAGGAGTCACCCAGCACACACGACGTTATACGGGACACATCTATGTCAAAGAGTGAAAGCAGGTCTGTCGGCTACAGCGCAGATACGATCAAAAAAAAGTCGGTGGGATGGACTGTTCCAAAGGCTACGTCCTGAGGAAGGAAAGGTTCTTATGATGACGAGAAGAATGTGGAGCTAAAACAAACAGACAAGAGCACTGAAGAGAGAGGGCTGAACCTACCGGTGTTGGAGATTTCTTATCTTGGAGGTTCGGCCTGACGCTTCTGAAGCCTTTCGCTGCCAGAGAGGAAACAGCAGAGTCACCGTTCCTCATCCCAGCGTTTGTGCCGTGGCTTCTCCAGACATCTAGACCACGCCCCAAAGATCCACATCAGTATACAAACAACCAGTCAACCTCTTCTTCAGCTGTTTTACCGATTAAGAGTCAAAGCCATGCATCCATAACGCTTAAGGAAATCCGTAATGCTTAAGGAATTGAGTTTTAATTTCTAAATTACAGTTTAATCAACCAAATTTGTGTTATTAATCCGTGTTAATGGAATGAAATACGTGTCGAAACCTTGCCTACCTGATTCTGATGAGTGAGATTCAGGACCTGAGAAAGAAAAAAAATGTATGATAGATTTGAAGACCAAACATGATGAGATACATAGCCTTTTTGTGACAGGACAGCCTATGTACACATTAGTCTACGACAGCCTTAAGCAAACATGAAGCTCTGACAAGCACATAGCGGACAAGATGTGCATCGCTTACGTCACAGATAAGATGGCACATGCCCATAATTCACAATGTTAATAAGCTTGTCATTCAGACGCACGTCTTATTCTGATCTGCATCAAACATCCGATTATCATCTCTGCTAGCTTTATTCTGACTCCCTGCCTCAGTCTTCACACAGGATAAAGAAAAGACGGTGGATGTGAAGAGAGTGAATGGAAAGAACAATGAAAAGAGAAGAGAAGGAGGTTTCCTTTTTTTTGTCGTTCCAGTGACAGTTTTGGAGTCATGTCCCGATAAACATGCACATTCCGGTCCTTTAAAAAAGGAAGAATTAATTTGAGAAAAGTCACAAGTTGCTTGTTTGTTTCTACTGTGTACTTTGATGTTAACGACTGAATTTAATAACTCTAGCTCGAGTTATTAAAGAGCGTACGAACAGCAGCCAAAAAACAACAACGACAACAACAACAACAAAAAAAAAAACGCACGATGAATAAGACCTGTTTGTTCACTGAGTCTGGACTCTTAACTCAATCCTACAGCACCTAAGCCATCAATGGAACAATTAAACAATGAGGACTATGTGTGTGTGAGGTCATAGTCCATAAAACCCAGTCAAACAAAGTGGGTCACCTCAGAGGAAGCAAGGCTGAGAAGAAGGGTTAGGGAAAAAAAGAAAAAAGGACTTAAGTACACAATTGTTACCATGGCGCTGCCCAGCTATGGCAACCATCCAGCTATTGTGTGTTGCCTTTTCCCCTCTAAGCAAAAGAGACCAGAGGGCCTTTCCCTCAAACCACAACATGCCCGAGAGAACATGCTTGGACACAAGACGGAGTTAAATCGAGAAGAGGAGGAGAGGAAGAGAGACTGAGATTGAGAGAGAGAGAGAGAGAAGCTCTGAGGGCACGCTCCAGGCACATGAAAGACAGGAATGGAGTGAAGGATGTAAGGCAGTTAAAAAATGAAAACATAAACTCAAATGTTTATTCATGTTGTCTGAGGTAAAATATTTAACTCTGAGATACCCTGACATATTCCTCTTACCAGGCTAGTTTGCTTTAGTTGTAATAACATGATTGATTGTGAGTGAATTACTGAATATATTTAACTGTTAATGAGCTCTTAATTGCACATGTTCAGTCTGTTTATTCTAAACTGAGCCCTAAACACACATACACAATACAGGCCACTTAGTAAATGTGCCTATGAATTAACTCTCAGAGAGTTTACTGACTCTGTAAGACTTCATTTGACTCTTTCAGAGTAAACTGAACAGTGCTGAATGTGTGTAATAGAGCATATAAGTGAGTGAGCTGTAGTGTAGCTGGTAAGTGCTGGCAGAGGCGTATACCTGTCAGCCCGTATAGGTTTGGAGAGCTCTGGATTCTCTTCATAGGGGCTAGAGTGAGTGAGAGTGTGCTGCATTGGCGTACTGCTCCTCCACTGTCTGTGAGAATTTGGCAATTGGCATTCAGACATAGAGCCGCTCACAGGAGTCAAAGCACATGCACCACAATGCAGCTTCAAGGCAAAATTAGATTAACGGTTAAAAAAAATTTTACATGCAAAGCATTTGAGCATGAAAGGTGTGTGTGTGTGTGTGTGTGTGTATGTAGGACACAAAAGATCTAGGAGACATGTATATTTCTATATAAAAGCCAAGAAATGAATCTTTCCTCAACAAAACACAATGAGATAAACAATGCAACATAAAAAAAAAAAAAATTACTGAAACTGACCCAGACAGACCACAAGCCATACAGATCACTGGTGCTGATGCCTGGGTTTACATTTCCAATGACATCATTAGCAGCAATTTTAGTCTTTGTCACATATGTAAAATATCACATAACTGTATCACATTCCTTCTTGTATGAAATCAAGTGGTTCACAGACTCATATTTGTTTCTCTATAGCTAGAAATAAAAGGAAGCTGTCAGTCTCTGAGCTTCACGCTGAGGCACTCATAAGCACCACAGAGAGTGTGTGTATGTGTGCGTGTGTGTGAGAGTGAGAGCGAGAGAGAGTTTTATCCTGACAGGCAGAATTTGGGGTGTGGGCCATGCCAGAAACAGCCTGACGAATTTCCTCTTGAGTCACTGGCTGCCACGGACAGCTCTCAGGAAGGACAGACACCTCCTACACTCAAGCTTTTGTCAAACATTCAAAAAGACAGATTTGTGGGGAAGTGTCAGCTCCCCGCACAGGCTTGGCTTGGCATTACCCACAAGCCCTGAGACAAATGCACAAGCACATGCAGCTGGACGGGAAAACTGATTCCAACAGGGTTGGATGTACGGAAAAAAAAAAAAAAACGGGACATGAACGACAGCAGGGCACGGATTCTTCCCCTCCTGTTCCATTTCCCCCCGCCCCTCAGAACCTGATTTGGAATTTCCCCTTTTGTCTAAACTTAAACATTCAAAACAAAAAACAAAATGCTTTTAAGAGCTGATAAGAGAAATATATTCTACTCCCAACATGTTCCCAGGAAGAATGGCTATAGGGCTACTGACGATATTTTTAACCTCAGAAAAAGAAAAAAAGGAAAAGAAAACTAGAGTGTTTTTTTGTTTTTTTTTACCTGTATTCATATTGAAGATTTCTGCTTCTGGCGACGTCTTGAGGTGGCACTATCCTGTAGCAGAACAGGAGAACAACACAGTCCCTTTATCAACTCAGGTAACAAGGCAGGATAAATGAGCTGGACAGGCAGCTCTACAGAGTGTCCTGATTGGGTGAATTATGCATGCTACTGATGGGAACGCGCTCATAATGGAGTGCGGTCGTGAAGAGTTCCAGGGGAGCCAAGTCTTCATTCTCTAGAGTCCCATGGTGGAGTGTGTGTTACGGAGCTGGGAGCCCAGGATCCATGTCTCCCTCTGAGAGCCCATCCTAGGGTATGAGGCCACATGAGAAAGACGAGACCGTCCAAGTGTTTCAGCTCAGAAACATATAGCTGGGTATCAGGATACACTCTACGGCCGTGCCCTCTCTCAAACACACACACACACACACACACATGCTTGAACACGCACACAGTCTCTTACACACAAACACACACACACACACACACGCTTCAGGTCGGATCTCACTCATTACTCGTTTTGGCGTGTTAAGGCTTAACAGCTCATGGCATATTTCACAGGGAGTACATCTCTACAAAATCATGCTCGACCACACCAGACCTCATCCAACCAAAAGAAATTACACTCCATTTCGGCCGAAGACGCCGTCTTGTGACCGGATCATGAGCACGCCGCGTGACCGTTTTCTTTAAATACGCGGTTTATTTTTATACGAGCCGAACGTTTGTAGGATAGACTGAAATGGTGTCATTTTATTATCTTATTACATTACCTAACTGTTGCGCAGATGCCTGTCTAACCCCCACCCCCCCCCCCCCCCGACGCAGACGTGGTGTAATATGCTGCGTGCATGCGTGACACAGGATAGGCCTCCGAACACATTCTGTTGGACACATGCCTAGGGTTTCGAAGCGCTCACTGCGGGCACGTGGGCCTTTTGGCACACGCTAGAACTCCAAACAAAAAAAAATCAAAGCATGCTTAGCCCTTCCTTCCCCGATTCCAAATTGTTGAGATAATTAATATGTTTCTCACAACTTAGCGCCTGAAATGTTTTTTCTTTCTTTCTTTCTTTCTTTATTTCTTTTTCTGAGGTTACACATATATGTACATGTATATGGGCCAGTTTGAGCCTTCTCTATTGTGAACGACCAGTCGGACCGTATTTCTTTCAGTTCTGCAGAATTTGGAGAATTCACACTCTGCACAGGTCGATCATGGAAGATCTTGACAGTACATATTTTCTGTGAAACCACTGTAGCAAATCAAACCAAATTTGCATGGTTCTTGCTGAGTTCTAAGATAAGTGGTGAACCTTAGGCTTACCACCTGAAATGAGTCTCTACACATCCCAGTCCATAAATTCGGCCCAATACGCTGGACACACACCTCTAGGCACCAGCGCTGGAGTGGACTAAATCACAATTTGTAATGGCCTGTTGGCATTAAATGAGCGGGAGATTATGATATTGGATTTCAAGGGGACAGACTGGTGGCGACAGAACAGCTGGAAGAGGTGGGGGGGGGGGGCGGGGGGGGTGAGGGGGGGGTCTCTCTCTTTGAGAACCAACCCAACTAACAAACCACATCACACCCCTCCCCGCCCTGCATCACCGTTCACCGCCGAGCAGGTTACCTTTAAAAGAGCACTGAAACGCATTTTGTCCTGGAGTCCCCTGATTCCTAGAGCCATTCTGGCAGGGACCCATGAATGAATGATTTGCTCCATGGCTATATTCTTCAGAGACGTGAGCAACTGTGTTTTCCCTTGTAAATAAAGCGGTGTATTTATAGCCTAAGAAGGATGACAGTCGTATATTGGCGAGACAGAGATAAGTCTCTACTCGCAGTCTTAAGCGTAAGCCTTTCTTGGCCGGGGAACAGGGGTGAAAGTCATGCCTAGCACCTCTACGATGACAGCCACTTCAGAGGCCAGACAGAGACCAAAAGTCCAGCTGAAGAGCTCAGTCGAAGAGCAACACAATCCACAGACATGAAAGCCAAGCTAATGTATTTGGGCTGCTCATTCTGTTACACTGATTTCTGGGCGTTTAAGCACTCACTGATATCAGCTATGAAGCTGAACGCGCCCCCACTGAAAGATTCGCAGAGTCTTTGGGATTGGCCGTGGAAAGAACGCATGTCAACAAGTACGTTATTGCGTAAAAGCAAAATTAAAAATAATTCACGATTCAAAACTACATCACTATGACTATGGTCCAGGTTATGTTAGCATTATGCCAAACTCCTCCTTCACAATCTGATTAGCGCGAGTACACAGACAAGTGGTATGTCTGATGCATCTACAGGTCTCATGGGAGGAAGCAGCATAGAGGACAATGAAGTGACACTGTAAATAGCATCGATTATGCAAGAAATTCCTCATTTAAACTAGCTCTGCTTACCCATGAATAGGAAACAATGCTGAACAGTGAACAGTCTTAATTTGCAATGAATTGCAATGCTTCTCATCACCGAGTACATGATGAGATGAATTTTTTTTTTTTTTAAATATCAGTGCAGAAATATAACTGTGAAGCTCCATATGTGAAACGTCACTTTTTTGAGTGCGGTCAAATTAAAAGTCAGCATTTTAAATAAACAAGCTTTCTCTTTGTCACAGTGCCTCCCGAACGGAGTAATTATTTTGAAGATTTAAATACGGCAAAAATAAATATGATGTTATCAGCATAGAGGACAGTGATTAGCTTTCTATGGTTTTACCACTAGATGGGCTGGGGAAACCAGCCTTTCTGTGCAGTCAGTTCACTCCATAAACACAAAACTCTGTAAACTTTCTATGTATTTCCAAATGTTAGCATTTCTAAAATACCATTTTCCACAACATGCGACTGGTAGCTAATTCCAAAATTATATCTAAGAAAAGGGAAAGAAAGGAGTCACATATTCCCCTACCTGTTGTTACAGTTGCTATTGGATCGTCTAATAACCAATCCAATGTTGTTAGGTGTGCCCGTTCTACTCCTGTGTGGAAATGTTCCTTTCAGAGATACGGAAGAAAGAACTCGACATTGGCCATGGTGCTGCTAAATCTCCAACTTTAATCTGCTATAACCGAATTCAAAGCAGACAGGCTATTTATATGAGCATATTTTCAGCAAACACTGCTAGTCCTGTGTACTCTTCAGAGAGTCCGAGTTTTGGATCACAATTACGTTATGTGAGAAACTGTGTGGATTTGTTCCTCTGTGCCCGGACATTTCTCCTAATGAATACAACACATTATTTTGGTTTATCTGCACCCAGGATAATTTGGCAAATTGTTCCCATGTGTTTAAAAAATGCCATTCCTCTTCGGTACACACAGAAAGCCCCCTCTCCAAAAAAAAAAAAAAAAAGCCCAAGTCTCCGCACATAACTACTACTTCACCCACTTTTAAACCCAGCACGACTCCTACACTCAGAAGTCTCTCTCCTTTTAAGCATCTGCTTCTGGCTGAAAAGTGACATTTTGTAAGAAGCTTTTTTTTGTTTTACAGATCATCTTGGATGCCTGTTTTGTCATACAAAGATAAATTGCTCCTCGTATTTACATGATATGTGTAACAACAATAAACAGCAAAATGCATTAGTGGATTGCATTTAACTCCTGACATAAAAAAAAAAAAACTGTATCCAAACATGGCCTGAACCATTCTGGGGACTGCTGATAAACAGCACACCCTCCCCAACAGAGTTCAGAAAGATTACATGGACGACAATATCTCTACCATATTAGTCTGTGAGAAGGCCAAATCTTAGCACAGCTTGTCATATAGGACATTTGAGTAAAATTCATCATCTCTGACACTGACTGCCAGCAGCGTGAGAGAGAGCTGGGGCGTAACTGGGAAAAGAGGGAACGACATGGAAACTGTTGGCAGACTGTGAGGGATTTAACTGGTCCAGCTGGTTGGCATCAGCAGGTGCCTGTTCAAAGCTTCCTGGTCACTTGACAAAGCAGTTGGAGTTGAAGAGCTTTCACGTTGGGCAACCTGCCTAACTCAAGAAGCCAAACAGAGAGAGAGAGAGAGAGAAAGAGTATTATTTTTTTTCTGTGTGGAATTCAAGCCATGCAAAGCCAACGCAGATAAGTATGGTACACGGTGAAAGCTGATTGCCGAGTGCTCTCGGATAGGATTTCATTCATTGTCATTTATAAACACTGTTTTTGGAATTCAGGGCTCCTCGAACCAAAAAAGAAAGAAAAAAAAAAGTCTTAATCTTGGTGGTCTATCACTTGTGAAGGCTCTCAATGAGACTACCACATTTAACAACAGAGCAGAAATAAACAGGAGTGCTAAACTGCACCTCCTAATCCCTTGAGCTCCACGAAACCGTACAGAATGCATCCAAAGCGCCAGAATATTCGCAATTATCAAAATAACACAGACTGATGTACTCACAAAAAAACCCACAATTTATGGTCCATATAAACTGACCCAGGGTAATTAAGCAATACTGAACTAATGGGACTCGGACGTCAAAGTTACACCAAAGAAAACGTATAGCCGACGTATCTGACTGAATTATTCCTGTATTTACACAAAGAGAGAAAACAGCCGGGAAGAGTAGACTAAAAGCACTCTCCACTTACTCACTGCTGAAACCTGTCAGTGTCCGTATGGCACATCATTAGCGTTATGTCAAACAAAGGGATTTATGAGTTATGTATTAAGAGACAGGTTAACCAGACTGCATTCCTTAAAATGTCATGCTTTCTTCCAGAAAGACCCCACAGGGAGTCTCTCTCTCTCTCTCTCTCTCTCTCTCTCTCTTTTTTTTCATACAAGTGACTTGTTTCCCACAGCTAAAATGACCATTTATGGAAGTTTCTCTTCTGCGACAACATGCCCCTGACAACATTAGTAACTTTTTTTATGTTCTTGAACTAACATCTTCGTATGAACTTATACGGTATTTAATAATCACATTTATATATAGATAGATATAGATATAGATATAAAAATCCATGTGTCAAAAACATATCCTGAGAAAGCAATGAAAAGAAGCAAAAAAAAAGACAAAAACACAGTTATTCAAATCAATATCTATCCTTTACACTTGACGCCAGAATTTGAAAATATGTACTGTTCTTGATTTGTCTAGACCATTTCCTTAATAAATAAACAAACAATTACACAGCTCAGTTGAAACTCACTGAGGACTAAAAGTGGCTTGTATGGTCTGGTGAAAGTTCTTGGCACAGACTTTTATGCTGATTTATAAAGGACCCCCCCCCCCCCCCTTTCACTCTGCAGGGGGCGGGTGGGGGTGGGGGGTGGGGGGTGGCCAGCCAGCAGGAATAAACACACAGACACTCGGTAGGCACCATGCTGGAACTTTCTCCTACTTATAATCTGACAAACATCTAAATGGATTGACATTTGCAGCTCCTGCTGGGCTGTGCCTTCCAGCACAGTCAGTTTCAAACCCTCAGAGACTCCTCTATTAGTGAGCCTCTTTAACCTTTCGAGAATTCCCCAGACGACAGTAAACTAATATGATGAGAGTTCTGAGTTCTCCAAGCAGAATTCCGACATCTATATAAAATTCAGAACAGGACCGGCATGTGCCCGCTTCGATTCTGTCAATCAAAATTACTGTTCGCAGCACAAACAGTGGCGTTCAGGACAGGAAAGAACAAAATAGACGAGAAGTTCTGACAGAGTCTGATGGAGTTCTGACAGTATTCAAAGAGAGAATCCCTTAATACAAAGAAAAATATTGTAACTTTGTGACGATCGTGTCTGTAACAGTTTCTTCTCAAAAATGGCACGATCAAAACAAGACTAAAACAGAAAATAAGATGCTTTTTGCTAAGACGCTAACATGCTAGTGTTACCGTAATTTCACCCCCCCCCCCCCTCCCCACTCCAAAAAAAAGAGCTTGATTCTAGTCTACTGAGCAGTAAGTGAAAAAAAAAAAAACCTATTCAACATTTGAATCTGAGAGCTAGAGTGAGGCATGCTTCAATTGGTGAGGGTCAGGACTGACAGGGGTTAAGTTTCAGGAAACAGAGATTAGGCTTTCCTTTATTGTACAAAGTTAAAAATACCCTAGTCATGGAAGCTCACACCCCTTCACAAAGACAGGGGCTAGTGGAGAGTCTGCCTGACTGCCTCCAGCGAGACATCTTTATGGTAACTCTGCAGTCAAGCCTGAGGAGTCAAAGCTGCCCGCGTTCTTTAATGTGGCTGGAATGAACGGCACGTCATTCTGTCAAACTGTTAGTTTCACTCACAATTGTTCTGTGCAGGTTCATGCCAAGGTAATAAACTGACAGAGGTATGTGTGTATATTAGTGTAAAATATTTAGTATTTGAACAGTCATTGAAAGAGATAATCACAAAAAGTTTTTTTTTCTCTTTGTCAAGGAGCTTTTCTGAAAGAGTTCAGTAGATATTTAATTGAAATGGTCACCAATTTTCTCCTGCTCTCATTTAGTTTAATTTGACAGGAAATCATCTCTGGTTTTGTCTACTCCAGTATAAAATAATGAAAGCAAATGGAACACTCTGGAGTGCATGACCCCTTATGTTATAATATTCACCATTTTGACAGTCCATGCTTTTAGAAAAAAAAATCCAAATTAACAAAAGAAAAACAAAGATTTAAAAAAAAAAAAATACACTCCACGAAACTACACAAAAGACGCTTTGAAGGTAAGGCAGAGAGGGTGCAGATGTGGGTTTCTTAGTCCAGCTTTAGTACATGTAAAGTATTGTTTGTGTTCTTCTCAGTTTGATGTGCAGGGAGAATGAAGGAAAGCTCAAATACAAACAGGATGATTTTGAAATTGATGTGGTGTGAGATGGCATAATTTACAGAATAATAATGCAATACTCAAACTGTTTTAAAAGCATCAGCATGTGACTTTGAAGGCAGCATCTTGTTTGTGTTTTCTCAAACCGAGCCTTTTCTATCAACTAAAACGGCAAAAAAAAAACCAAACAAACAAAAAAAACCCAGAGGCACGCAGCGTGCCCTCTCTGTTTGGCAGAGCGGTCTCTGCTTTCTATGGTAGCCTGGCAGATGAAGGCACTCAAAGCTGGCCCAGACTCAGTGACTCTGTATGTCCATTAGACCACCAGCCTAACCAGCACTCATCTACACTGCTCTATCCCTATATGACCGTGCTGCTGTCTTTCTATACGAGTGAGAGGCAGCCATCTGTGTTAACTCAATTTCGACGCACTCAGTCCCTAGAGGAAAAGTACTTATTACCAATATTGCTCTAGGCTGCAGGGTAATAAATTCAAAACCTGGTCTGCCACTGCATCTGAAACGGGCCTCTGTCTCATTAAAGGGGACAATTTAAATACAATAAAATACGATAGAATACAAGGTCTATTTCCGGTTATAGTAAATTATGTTGATAGTTCCCATACTATCAGCAGAATATTTGTCTTACCATTTAATGAACCCAGTTACAACCATTTACAACATTCTGATTGTTTAGCTTTGTGAAGCTATTTGTGTTTGTGTGTTTATGCATACATGTGTGTATGTGTGTGTGTATGTGTGTGTGTGTGTTATTTCTATCATTTCACCAGAAACAGTACCGTCCTTCATGAATACATTTTTTCACTAGCTTTTTAGGAATGGATGAATGAGGTGAATTCATGTATAAACGTACAGTGTTATGTTTGTTTGCTTGTTAACATGACATATGGTATTCTGAAAGCGTGTGGTAAATACAAATGTATATTAGAGGCAAATCGAAATATAAAGATTGAATATGTTTTGAAGTCTCTATAGTCAGTACATCAATACAGCAGAATAATGGAATCATTCCCCTATAGCCCAAATCCCACTGGTGATTGGATGAAATGAAATAATCATCAAATATTCACCAGCATGTTTGTCCCTAGTCTGCAAGATCTGAAAGCAGCGTTTACAAATCTATATAAATAAATGAATTAAAAAAAGGCCTTACCAGGCACGAAGAGAGAGGCAGGATATGTATTTGAGTGGACAAGCATCTGGGAGGCTGAGCAATAAGCTTGTCCCCTGGTCTGTCCTCCTTTGCCCAAGAAATAGGTCTGTGTTTCAGGCTACGGGTCCCAGACTGCTCCCTGTTTCTGGAGCTAAAAGACGCAAGAAAGTGAGAGGAGAGCCCTGAGCTCCAGAGCTTGTCCTGTGGTTTGAGCTATTTTCAGATTCAGACATGCATGTCTGCAGGCTGGAAATCTACTCCCTCTGCCTCGGAGGGAAAAGTGACAACATTACACTGTGAGCAGGAACCCCTTTGAGTTGGTGGGCAAACATTTGAGCTATGCGCAGCCCAAAGATTACCTCCCACCGAATACCGCAAGAACCATCAAAGGCAACGAGGTAGGTGACATACTCTAAACAAGGGATACATTTCTGTGATTAAAAAAAGACAAAATATAATATTCATATCTCTCTCTCCCTCTCTCTGTCTGTTTCCCTTTCTTACAACCACACAAACACACAGAGAACACAAGAACACATACAAAAAAAAAAAAGAAAAGAAAAAAAAAACATTTGCCATAAAAGTCATTGATCATGAATCTTCCTGTGAACAGAAGATTGGTGACACGTGACAAGTAAGACTTTTGCGGACTGTGGCCATTCTTCTGACATGAACCGTGTGAGGTAAGTTTTATTTTTGCCTCTGAAACCGACCGATGACAGTGCTCATTCGTCAGCGAGGAAACCAAAGTTAAAGCGAAGAGGACAGCTACCCTTCAGTCACACTGAAAATCTAGGAAGACAAATTAACTGACCACTCACTAAAGGTCGATTAGTGAAAAGAAAAAGTGACTCTGCACAACTCGTCATATGAACTTAACACGAGACTTCCTTTCATGAAATATGATTGAATGACTAAGAAATATCAGGCAGCATGTACAAACAACACCTACAAATCAGTATGCAAATTCCTCCTCCTGATAACCAACATGATCTTTTACCCATACAGGCATGTGATGTCCCCTTTGGCCCTTTGACAGCTGAATCATCTACAATAATCAGAGAAAAAGACATAAAAGTTTGCACAGGGTTCAGTGAAAAGATTGTCCCCTTAACAGATATTTCCACTGTTGTTAGCAAACTACTGGGTTACAATATGCATCTTCTCTCAAAATGACAAAAAAAACCCTCCAAAGTTAGGCTGAATGCAGGTTACCTGAGAACTTGCAGGTCTCTTCCAGACACACACTCTTTCCACATGTTAGACGCTCTTCTCACCCAAGAGTTCAAAGAATCCCCCAAGACTAGGGGTGTCAGCACAAACACGATCCAAAGAAAACCACCCAGCAAAGCTAACATCACTCATATTCTCATACCTAGGATGTCTGAGGCATGACGCTCTCTCTCCCATTTGAGCCACACCGTTAAGGAAGAGATCAGGTCAAGACCTGAGGGACATCCGTGAGCCTTCCCAAAAACGGCAATGCACAGACCTACCTTTTACTAATGTCATTATTCTGACAATGGCAAAATAACATGGAACAAATGTCCCAACAAACAAGTGGTCCGTTCCTCTCAGAACAACAGCCATTCCTCTTATTTAATCAGCACATCCGATTTTCCCCTTTCTATCAATATCCTCAGGGCTCACGTCCAACAGACAGACAGACAGACAGACACACGCACGCGCGCGCACGCACACACACACGCACGCACGCACGCACACACACACAGAGGCACACAAATATATGCACCATTTCTGCTGACCTCCCTGCTGTCAATCAATCAGCAAACATCTTCATGTGCCATTTACACACACACACACACACACACACGCACACACGCACACACACACATCCGTAGCATTTCTGCTGACCTTGATATGCCTCTTGTCAATCAGTCAGTGAATGTCTTCATTTGTCAGCTTCTGTCTCTGTAAACTGTTTGTTCTGTCTCCTTTTCACCTTTCTTTTTTTTAAATTCAGGCTTTCACTCTTAGTCTCTAAAGCACAAAACCTGTGGTTCGCAAATTTATATATATATATTTATATATATATATATATATATATATATATATATATATATATATTCCCCCCAAAGCATTCAGATTAATAAATGAACTGCAATGTGTCTTTTTTTCCATTTTTTTTCCAAATTCGTGATCAGTTGTTCAGGCCATAGGGTCTGTGGAGTGAACTGGTGCAATGATCCATCTGTAATTATGTTCAATCTATTGGAGCCTATTTACCATCTGCTGTCTGTGCCATAAAGATTTAGGAGAGTTTACACAAAATTCATAAACAAAGAATTAAAAACCCTGTCGTTTGGGTTTGGATTAAAAGATTATCCGTGGCCGTGGCACGAGTTTACATGTGCTGTAGGATTCTAGACATTATTTGCCACTATTAACATATTCTGATCACTGTTTCTCATTTTGATTAAATTACCTCATCTAAGGGAGCAGTCAGTCACTGCCTGAGTTCAGAGCAAGTGATAATCCTACAGCATTAAACCTACATCCACAACACATTCTTGCATTCAGGGAACATTATAAGTTGTATGAATGTTGCAAAGAACCCCCCCCCCCCCCACACACACACACACCCACACACACACACACACACACACAAGTGCTCTGTACGGTTAAAAGAAATGAAACATTTTCAAAGCTTAGACACTGATCATCAAGTTGCAAGATGTGAAAAAATTATAGTAGTCTAAAGAGCAGACATAATATATTGGTTTTAAAGCGGTTAAACAAAATGATGAATTATTTATTAAAATTGGCACAGACAGTCTCAGCGGATCGAAACCAATAATCTACGCGACTACAGGGGAGCAACCCCCAAAGTTCAACTAATTTAAAGCCTGTTTAATTACATGATATGGAGACACCTTACACGCGCTAGTTGGTGGGTAAAATGAGGCGGAACAAAATATTTTGCAAATGAAACTCACGTATATTTCTATCAACTCAATTTAAAGGTTATCCCATTCATTTCTGATAAAAGATAAGTAAGCTAGGACCTTCGTGACCTTGACGAGGCCAATACGGAAAACCTGTAACTCATTCGTGACCAATCGATAATTCTGACGCATTAGGTTTAGTCCAAAAGGAAATACATTATGTTGCCCCTACCCCCCTCTTCGGCTATCAAAAGTAAGCTGATCTGAATATATGGTACATTGTCTCGCACGATAAAAGGTTGAATATACTGTAGCTACTTGCAGCCATCAAAAACCTGTTGTTTACAAAATGAATTACTTGTTGAAATATGCAACATTCCGACTTCAGAGGAGACAGTAGAGGATATTGTCGGTAAACTGAGCAAAAACATCCTGTTTCACCAGACCACCGCAGCCCACAGATGCTGACTTAATTTTAAAGGTGAGATACGCCTATAGGCGATATCTGTATTAAAAGGGGATCCTTTCATTAAACTGAATACATGATTGAAGGCATTCACCTGTCACAATGAACACAGTGCAAAATCGAACAATCCGTAATTCAAATAACTATCGTAGCGTGATTAACAGCCGTTGCTGACTGCAATCCTATAGCCTAATACGCAACGCGAACATTCACATCATCGAAATGATTATATTAGTCACTAGTGTATTCTCCAGACTGTTCAGGTTAAGTTACTTGCTTCCATATTTACCATCGCGTTCCGTGTTGAATCTTCCGTTTAAATAACACAATCACATCCAGCTCAGGGCGGCAATCTTGTCTCTTACCTACTTGAAATCAACTGATGAAGAGACGTAGACACCAATCCTAACACAAATGTTTCGACACCATCATTAATACTTTTTTAGCATTCCCGCGAGCAGGGATTGGAAAAATGTATTCCAGTGCAACGTTCCATATCTTTTTGTCATTCAGTGACAGTGAGTCATGTCACGCTTTCCACAGAGAAACGGATAATACAGATCAATGATAACAAAATAGCTTCGCTCCCAAACTCCCCTTTAGAGAGAGAGAGAGACTATTTGTTTCAATACTACAGAGGAGGAGGGCTCTCATTGGTTTAAAGAGGATCCTCGTAGTCATGGAAACGGCCAACAGAAAGAGTGGTCTATCATGTGCCCGGAGCTCCAGATGAATAGCGCAGTACCCCTCCCTTGTGGTGGATATTTACACGGGAATGTTTTTGTGGTGCTTCACATTCTGTAAACACTGTGTGTGTGTGTGTGCGTGTGTGTGTGTGTGTTCGCGTGCGCATGCATTTGTCTTATGAATGAACAGAGACCTCAATTCACTTGTGACTCACTAGATATGAAACGTGAAAACAATGCACACACATATCTATGTTGTCAATTTCATTTGTGATGTCAGTTATAATTTCCGTTATAAGGTATGCGTTGTCATTACTTGGCTCTAAGGTAATCGAAACATGGTAAATTTTAATCTGTGAATATCTTTGGAACAACCAAGAAGAGAGATCAAGCTACTTAAATTATGGACAGCTTAAATCAGCTCAAAACTCAATTATGAATAGAAATTGCAAGGGAAAACAGGGGGTTATTGACTCTATCAAAAAGCAAGCCTAAAGTGTTAAGCACTGTCCATAATATCTGTGCCTTGGCTTGAAGCCTGTTTGCCAAATGCCAAACACTTAGATCTCCATGCGTGAAGAGTTCACACACCTGTTTTACTGGTTAAAAAAAAAAAAGAAAGAAAGAAAAAAAAAGAATAGAATTCCAGAACTTGACATGCACAGCACAGCTCTGGAACCGTTTAGAGGCATAACACCTGATCTAGGAACTAAAGAACTTAACATGGTTTGATCCTCCATTACTCCAGACGACTCAGTGTTTACCCTTACCGTTCAACCGGGGTCATTTTAGGCATTTCTTATCTTTGAGCCTGTCAAACATGTAGACACACATCTAAGTTTAACCAGCTTTCTGTCATCAGCCTCTTCTATGGCACTTTGTCACACAAGAGGACTGCAGTACATCTCGAAGAAGACTCGTAATGCAAGATAGCAGGAGAGAAAATAGAACCAGATAGAACGCCATATCAGAGAACTCTTCATTTCTTTAAAAGTTACTTTGATTCTTCCAAGTGTCAAAGAGATAAGGCTAGCAAACAATCAGAGCCAACAGAGAGAGGTGGAGAGACAGAAAAAAAAAAACAAGTTTATAGTTTCAGGAGACAAGTGTATTTCCTAACATGTAAAAAAAATATCTCTTCAGGGAGATTATCTGGAGAGGTAATTCATGGCCTTGGCAGCTAGAAGCTATCAGTGTCAATGCTATCCCTGGTTATCCCCTCTCCACCCTACACAGCTACTGAAGTGCTAATCTCTGGGTCTCGTTAATCACCAGCTGGAAAAGAGTCTGACAGAAACCTCCCTGAGGTGGCCATACCGCTACACAATCTGAGAGCCCTACGCCCCCTTATATTCAGCTGATACCCGGGGACAAAGCCTCCGTACTCTCCCGTTACCGCAGAGACAACCCTGGGACGACACATCATTTGCGTCTCCATCTGTTTCTAGGGATTTGTGCTACAGCCTGTTTGAAATTCGCTTATGCTTTGTTTGTTAATGGCTGAGGCAGGAGTACAGTCGTCTGGAATCTGGAAATCTTGTGGGTTATCTGGTTATCTATCGCCGTCAAAATGTAATAAACCGTGAGTAACTGATGAACTGACAAAAACAAATAAAGAGCAGTGGAGTTTCTTCCCTAGACAGAGGAATAGATTAAGGTCCATTATGATATATGAATGAGTCAATTAGCCACCCGATGATCCTGAAGGCCTTTGGTTCTCTTTCATTCCCTTCACTAAACTAAAGCATTATTTCACAACAACAGAGCCAAAATATTTACACAGTGCTTTAAACAAGCTCAAAAAAAAAAAAATCCTCGTTATTCTGAATTGCTGACATTCCAATTCAAGTTAATCTTTCTCACATGCTGATGTTTGATTTCTCTGAGATCACAACCACCTGATGTGGGGAATAAAAGTGTTGCTTTTGTTGAGCGCGACTGAAAAAAAACCCGATTTTCTCAGTCATATTTTCAATTAAGTTGCCTAACACTCATATGTATCCATACTGCCTAACAACGATAGGGCTCTTGCTCTACCTGTGCACCTGTGTATCGACATCAAAGTGACATTACCTTTTTTTGTATAGTTTTGGCATTATTCCTTAAAAAAGGGTTAACCTGAGAAAAACTGATTTGGCATTTGATGACACAGTGGATAATGAATTAGTTCAGTGTAGGTTGTAATGGTAAAATAATATGTTGCCTTGGGTTAAAGGAAGTAAGTGTTTTAATGAAAAACGAATATTCTGATTCAGTACTTCGATGTCTAAGGGAGGGAAAAATTGACATTGCCCTCTGCTGGTAATTAAAAAGTAATGATCACAGAGAGACTCAACCTATTGATTGTATGTAAAAGGAGACCGGTCAATTCATTGTTCAACACTACCTGAAGGCAACCAGAAGAAAATGAAAAACACACATGACAGTGGTGTCAATTAACAGTGCTTGATGTTCAAATGCTATCTCTCCAGAACAGTGAGCTTCACAATGATTTCCACTGAATACCTGCCAAATGGCGTCGCTCATTAGTGTAAAGGATAATTGGGTCAACTTCACGGATTTTTGTCCTCTCCTCACTCCCCACCCTTCAACACCCGCCCAGTATAGTCAACGGTATAGTTATAAATAATCTGGAAAGACTTGCTTGCTTCTAATTGTGGAATTAGGCCATTTCATGAGTAATGGATTGGGTTTTTTATTACCTTGATTATATTGGTTGGAGTCTTAAATCTCCACAGTGAAGGATCTCTGTTCCTCAGGCGATCAAGCATCAAATGATTTGACCTAAATCCTGATGGAGGGAGGGCGGCAATCAATAGTACATATGGTAATTGGATGGTCTTAACATAAATTATGCCAACTCTTTCGCACACAACGCCACTCACAAATTAGAGTTTAAGTGGAGAAATGCTGCATGTGTGTGGCTAGATCAAAGATACAGATGTTCCTCATTTGCACAATTTAGCTGAAACTTCACTTAAAAGAGCAAAAGAAAAGCCATTTGTGCTAAAACCACACGTGTAACATTCTTGAGTTAAGAGGAAGGGAGGGAGTTGTAGTCCAGCTGAAAGTGAACGTAAATTTCATAAGTTTCAGTGTCAGCTGAAACTAATTAGGTGGAAAGTCCATACACCATAATATCTTGCTAACATATCAGACACGATTCCTGTAATTGTTCTTTGTACGGCTTGGCGAGAAGGATCCCTAGTCAGAAGTGTGGGACTACACCCCCCCTCCTTTTGCCCTCGTGATCCTTGCTGGCTCCGTAATTGCTGGGGGACCCCCTGGAGGGTAGGTTTACCTCAGGACAGAGACTCCTCTGTCCACCTCACACCGGCTTCCGAGCCGCTCTTCCTTTGTTTGCCTTCTCACACGCCCACTCAGGATGTAACAGGAATCTGGCCTCACACAATGACTCAGGAGAAGAGGAGCTCTTCCCTGGAGCCACAGGCTAAGGAAAGCAGGTCATACCTGCCTACATAACCACACACAATGGTCCCACAGCCCCACCAAAGCCCCAGAGTTCACAGGAAACCAGAGCTAAACACAAATCCCCTGTAACAGTACCCAAAACAGGCACTGGCTTCTGTTACACCTTCACTTCGACATAATGCTAAATTGTAAATTGTAAATATTCCTGGCCATCAGGGTTATTATAGTTAATGAAAACTAAGACTAAAACTAAAACTAAAACTAAAACTAGGGGTGAAAAAATCATTTCGTTAACTGAAAACAAAATAAAAACGACAATGTTCAAAAAGACAAAAACTAAATAAATGTACGACGAACGATGCAACACTAACTAAAACAAAATAGACTTGCAGGTAAAATCACCTTCACTGTCCTTTTTGTCTGGTTTCGTTCTCTTAATTCCTTTTTCAGCTTCTGTAAATCAGAAAAAACCCTCTCCACGGGCTCTGTATAATTCTGAATGGCATTACATTGGGGGATAAAGAGGACGATAGACCACAGAACTAATGACCAGGAGTCTGTGGGTGGAGTCTGACATAAATATCTATAATGCTGTTATATAATCTATGTGGCACAAACTTCTTTTCTTTGAAGCGAATGGTCAGTGTGTCACATGGCCGTGCGTTACAAAGAGCGCTGACTAGTACAGAAAGGGTTATTGGATTGGGGATTTTTTTTTTCTAAATCTGATCTGAATCTAAGTGCTTTGCGACTGTGAGTAAAAGAACTTCTGTTTCAAAGGGTTTTTCTTTTGCGTTACACCTGCTCAAGCGGACATTTCGGCTCTATCCCAAACACCTCAGAATGTAAAACCCAAACGGTTGCAATGAGAGGGCCAATGTCATAATGTATGATGTGTTGTTATATTTAGTGATACGTGAAGACAGAAGTTTGCATGATTGGTGGAGCTAAAGCTTGTATGCCAGCAGTGTCTTGGCATCAGATTCATTGCCAAGACTTCAGGGCAAAAGCTGGCTCAGCGGGGGTGCCAAAAGTCTAGCAATATGGTCTCTGGAGGTAACCCTTGCCGTCACTTCCCAGAAACCTTAAACACCCAATAGAAACTTCACATCTCGCCTACAAGGTGTCAATGTTTGACAGTGATCCAAGCACTTGTGAATAGTAAGACAGTATTCATGTCGTGTAGTTGTGTTTTCGGGCATTTCTGATCTCTGAGAGATATTTTTAGAAGGAAAAGGTTGCCTTGATGTAGGATAAAGGGTTTTGGGGGTTTTTTTTGTATGTTTACTATCATTATTTATGCCAAATGAATACACAGAGCAATTCACCATGAGGCTAAGCCTGCAATTAAACTGAAGTAGGCTTTCCACACCTGCCAAAAAAAAAAAAACCCTCCTAATTTATGAGTATTGGTAATAGAAACACTCTGCTTGTTTTACATGTAGACTAATAGCGAAAATAAACATCAGAGCCTTACATCGAGGTCAACATTGCCATCTGAATGATTTTTTTGACAAAATTCTTTATTTTTCGGCGGTAACCGTACAATAATTAAATCATTACTGTGGCGTTCACTGACGTTAGGTTTTGTTGTTGTTGTTGTTGTTTTGTTTTTTGCAGCTTCGCGCTCCTGACAAGCGTGAGTTTGTGGTCCTATACCAGTTAGAGACGAGAAGATGACGCACGGCGTCCGCACACCTTTCCAGACGGAGAATATTTACTATCAACGTTACCTTAAAAAGGCAAAAGAGTTACGTCATTTGACTCTAGTTAATTGGCGGTAATGCTTACGTTCCCTAAACGAGTCTTTAACATCTCTGCACTGGGCAACGACAGACACCGACAGAGAAAATGTGACAGTTACGTTCTAAAGAAAGTCAACACGCGACGAAATGAAAGAAGAGTAAATTGAATCTGTATTTCACCGTCGAATAACCATTAACAAACAGGTTCAGTGACGGAACGCACCACCTTACACTATTCATTAGTGTCATGTGTTGTCCTCTTGAGAATTTCTGCTCCTACACCCAAACGCATAAACATAACAGTGAAAAATACTGCTTTGATGTAAGTCTCGCTTACCTTCACACGAGCACATTCTGTCACTGCAAGGCGGTAACTCTGTCACTGGTAGGTATGTGTGCTGGTGCAGTGTGGTGACACACAAGCCCACGTTTATTGGTCCTATGTCTCCTGTGTACAGGCACTCATATCGTTCCCCCCTGCTGTTCTCCCAATCAACGTACGTCAGTCAGAGTCAATCTTGTGTTCTCTTTTAGCGGAGGATGCCTTCAGCTCCCGCTGCTTAAGCAAAAGCAATCCAATCTGGGCTGTCTGGATGTCCTCTCCTTTTCACCCTGCTCCTGGAATGTCTCTCCTTTGTATATAACCTTCAGTCGCAGCTACGGTTCCCACAGGACATCGCAGAACTAACTGACTAACTGCCGGTGGCTGAAACCGCTCTGCGCTGTGCACTCAATATTCTGGGGACAGTGGGTGAGAGCATTGGCAGTCTATGAAACACCGAGACGCATTGTTAAGCTGATACCGTGGTCTGTAGATGCAGGTTCACACACATAACGCCACCCAGAAATGCAACAGCAACAACAACAACAACAACAAAAAAACCTGTTCTTTGTATCTCCACGCTTGACAAATACTATAAGCTGCCTTGGCTTAGTGCGACACTCAGCCAATCAGCTAAGGGGCTGTCGTGAAGGCAGAGTAATCAGCATTAAATCAAGGCAGATGGGAATGACGGAATATACCAGAGGAGGTTATTAGTGGTGGCGGAGGACAGCTCAATAGCTGCAGGGTAGAGTAATCCATTTTGCTGGGCCCTTGGACAGTTCTGTATAAAGGCTTGTCCCATTATCTTGATGGGTTATTTCTGGAAGAGTGAATTTCATCATAAAAGACTCTCTCAAGGAGGTGTTGTCAACATTTTTGCCTTCATTTGAGAGACTTGTTCTTCCGTCCAGACTTAAGGGGGGGCTTTATCCATTTGCTTATTTGCATGTGCAAATGGTTTTACTGTTGGTTTCACTGAAAGAGTAATTGCAATTTATTATAATAAACCAGAAGGGAGAGAACAACATCCTTCCATTCTTATGATTGCAAATCTTAATCAAAATGTAATCAGATTTAATCTAACCTCCGACCTACCAGCTAATCAGAATTAAAGGCAAATTATGTAAGCAGTGTGGCGGAGCTAATCACGGATCTAAGGAGCTTGACTGGAAATATGCGCAACGAACATAAGGGAATTAGCATGGAAAATATCAAATTTGCTAAATGGAGCTGCAATTTCTGAACATGTCAATAGTGTACACTATCATCACAACACTGACAACAAATTGTTTTCTAATATACGACATGGCACATGCGTAACAACAACTGAACTCTTATAAATGGAATTTAAGGATTACTCAGAGCTGGGTAAGGCACACTATGTGTGTGTGTGTGTGTGTGTGTGTGTGTGTGTGGGTACAAAGCAAACAATGCAACAGAATGACTGAATAGAGCACAGACTCCTAATTTGAAAATTCGGTCCATCTGAAACTCATGGACTCACTACACACCTCTACCGGCTCCTGAAGGGTCTTAACAAAGACGTAAAACTGGGGTGGGTGGCACCTTCGGTTGGAATGGGGAGGGGGGGGGGGGGGGGGGGGGGGGGGGGGGGGGGGGGGGGGGGGGGGGGGGGGGGGGGGGGGGGGGGGGGGGGGGGGGGGGGGGGGGGGGGCGTGTGGTAGCTCAGCGACTTGAGTTATGGCTGTATCGTTTTCAGTCTGACCTTTCAGTAGCTCTCATCACTGGCCCTCCCAAGACGACGCCAGCTATCTCCTCTCTCCACCTCCTAGGATTCACAGCCTCTGACCCCGCGACCCCAACCACACGGTATCTCATTGCACTATTTATACACGGTTTTCATAAATAAGTCCTGCCATTGAAGCTCTCGGGCTGGGCACAAGGCTCCCTACAGGCTGCCATTACGGATCTAATCACTGCACACCCAGAGCCTAGAACCTTTATCAGACCGGCCGCGACAAGTATCCGTGGAAAGAACGACAAGTCACCCCCCCCCCCCCCCCCCTTCTGCTCAAAGGCCTGGAATTCTGTTTTTTATAACACAGCAACAAAGCTGTATTTTTTGCACTCAGTCGCATACAAAGGTGTTGGTTTGCATTTCTTCCCCCCCCCCCCCCCCCCCCCCCCCCCCCCCCAACACAACGTGAAAATGTTTGAACATCCTGCTTTCAATGCGCTGATTTCTGCTTGAAGGAGAGGAAGCAGTATGTCACAGGTGAGTCTGACAGCTGCATTAATGTGGCTGACATACAACCCAGACTGGAGTGTGCAAGGAAGTTTTCCACTGTAAAAGCCACAAGCCTTTTATTCTGAGAAACAAATTATACAGGCATCCCAGCCTTGTGTGGATGCTCTCCCAAGCAATGCCTCATTTCATAACAAAGCCTTACTCATGTTACGTCTAACTCAGCCTGGAATTATATATCTCTAAATGAATTCTGGAATCAAAAGCATATAATTAGGCACAGATGGGAAACTAGCAGCATGTAAAATCCTGTCAGTGTGTACATATTAATGCTGTTCATTATAAAATTAAAAAATAAATAAATAAATAAATACATTAAAAATAAAAAAATTTAAATTAGAAATGCACCTCTGGTTTGAAAATCAAACCTATATTTTCATGTCCAAATAACATATGACAACTTTAATACTGATTTAATAGAGCTGGTTTTGCTCAGCCACGGAGTTCAGAGCAAACTGCCAAATTAAGAAATGAGGGGGGGGGTCAATTTCAAAAATACATGTAATGTTCTGAATGTCTGTGCAATTACAGACTAATTTTTTTGACACAGACTAAATTAACGTAATTATGTTGGGGAAACGGTCCCGATATCGTGTGTAAAATGTTTTGTATTCTGCGGTATCATAGCCTACACGGAGATTATAGTCAGTCGTAACCTGGCAGTGACTAAATATGTGAAAGGCCGTAACACTTCGAAATTACGACATTAACTCTCCTAAAATAGAGATGAGAGTTTGTTTATAGTAATCTCTTTACTGGAGTATTACTACTACAAGATATCTGGCAAATTACAAGACCGATTTAATCCATATTTTGAACTTGTGTGAGACACAATTTGTCTCTATTTCATGCTACTTTGGAACAACTAAAACCTATTCGGCTTTGCTTTGGGGCAGATTCTAACACACGGCTTCCTGCCACACGGTTCATCAGCAGCCATTTGTTGTTCTACGTCTCCCTCTAGTGGTTAGAGCGAATACAACCGCATTGTAAAACGTAGTTGAAGTGTACTCAGAAATCTTACCCACTCACACAACGTCTGCATTCTTTGATAGGAAAATTAATAATTTTTCTTCCATTACAGGATGCAATAACCTGTGTAATAAATATGCAGTGGCGCCACAATTTAATGGTCGGTGTCAAAACGCTGCCCACAATGTTTGGCATAGCAACCAACTTCGATTTGCGTGCGCTAATTTTCCGCCAAGGAAATGCCTACAACAATTCACTGCCTGCAGACTAGGCATAACTTTGACATGTGCCGTAGCTCTAATAATCAGCTTTACATGTCAGATGAATTACAGCCCAATCAGTCGGAAGGTATGACGCTTTTCAAAAACGTTAACATTTGAAAATGTTTTCTGGAATGATACCCATCTACCTTTAACAGGTGAGAAATGTGAAATCAGCCTTTGTGTTACAGGCCTACGCGTTGAAAGACGCAGACTGAAGCGGTGATCCAATCTGAGGGTCATTTCTGATGCGCTGTCTTTCGTAATTTAACTGACCAAATCATTAGCAGTCCTGGTGCTGGCCGAGGCAGCAGAGGCGTGTCGTTCTGTGGTCGTCTATCGTCGCTCTATTTGGAGGTCAAGCTTTACTTCTATGCAAGTGACCGTAGCTCAGGTCCAGGCACCGCAAGGCAACGGCTCAGTCGGCTCAAAATATCATGGAGTCTTTATCAAAAGTTATGATCAACGCCAACGGAACCCGGAACGTACATATCAGTGGAAGTGGTTCAACAGGCTGTACCGACTGATGCAGGAGAAAATGAGTCCACATCGAGGAAAGACTGACATCCACAGGTAAACTTTAATCCTTCACATCACTTTATTGTCACTCATTGCAGCCAGGGAACAGACATCTTTGGTAATAGTTGTTTTGCCTCATGCAGTTGTTTGAATAGGCCTGTGCGTCTTTTGCTTAGTTTTTAATAGCTCAGATAACTCAAAATAGCTATTAATTAAAGTTAGCTTTAACTCAAATCACATAATTTTTTTTATCTGAGACTGCAAATGCAGGACGTAGGTTTCAATATTTAATTGAATTCTCTTCACAAATGCGGCACAACGGAATGACTAATTAATAAAAGGCGAATGTCAGAGAATCAGGGTATAGTCTTTCCTTTGGCACAAGCATATCTAATTGCCCTATCTACTCTCTGCATTTAGTTACGCCTAAGGTCCTGTCTTAGAGCTTTTCTTCGGTAAGGAGAGATAGGGTAGCGTCATCATTTGGCTTACTTGATTCGAAAAAATATACATATGCATTCAATATACATGCAATACATTCAATTTCATACATGCGCTTCATGTAAAAATGTATACGTCTAAGCAGTTTATAGTTTTATGAAGGGTATCATATTGTATATTCACAAAGTTTAGCACCTCAGCTGTAAATGATTTAAAATAGACAAGGTTGTTTTAGGATTCTAATTTTAATTCAAGATACCTGAGTTAATCTTCTATTTATCACATTCCTAAAGCAAATGTCACTTGCGTGCCAATAGAGGTCACTTTAGTGTAAGAGACACCTATATAGAAGCGACATCTAGTGGTCACACAGAACTATTGCAATGAGATTACCTGTCAAAATTCCAGGAAGTTGTCGAAACAACAAACTGAGTGGAAGCGTTCAGAAACTGAAGTGTAATTTGATGACACTCTGTTTTAACAAGAAGGCATGCACACTAGCTGCAGGCACTAAGGTTAAGAGGAAAAACTCGATGAAAAGAACGAGTTGTCAGAGACCAAACATTTCATCTTGTTTTCGATCGATAACTAAACCTCCGAGCAACCGTCCTTCAGTTAAGATCAAATATCCGCGTATTTCGTTTAGTTGTTATGAGTGTCACAGATATGGAGCTAGGCTATAGTCCTGTGAAATCACTGTCCCATTGTGAATGTCCATAAAGTCCGATGTCACTCATCCAGACCTTTCTGTTGCTTTGCTCGACATTAATATTTCAGTAGGAGCTGGCGAACAACCTGCTGAAATTATTTGCTCTTTGCTCCGTGAGAGAAACCCGATCCACTGTGGATGCTTGTTTCCTCTTTGACCTTTGCCAAGCACTAAAGCGTTACTTTTTCGCTAATTAGTTTCAGTCTGTCTCATGTAGGAGTTAAAGCGTTATCTCAAGAGTCCGTTTCTGTCCGAATATTTGAAGAGTTTCTCGCCGTATTTTATTTGTTCACAGTATTCATTTTTGAGACAAATTTTGTTTTAGCTTCATTATAATTGTTTACTTCTTTGACTACACGGTCTGACTGCACTGCAACATACTACTGACATAATTAATGACATAACAGTACAGCTAAAACAGAATTTTCACAAGGTCACACTTCAGTAACATACTAGTAAACAGCACGAATGGTAATATTGCTGTTGAATGATGTAGAATAATGCTGAACATTATACATAAATGCTGAGAATGCTGTGCATGTTGAGTGTGTGTGTGTGTGTGTGTGTGCGCGCGCACGCGTGTGTGTGTGTGTGTGCGTGCGCGTGCGTGTGCATATGTGTATGCATTACGTATTTTCGTTCTGTCATTCTGTCAGCTCTTCCTGACAAGCCAGGCAGCGTTCCTCTCATGATCAGAGTCATGCAGGTGTTTGTGTCTCACCTGCCTCTTAATGCTCAACTGGTGCTTTGTGGTAGTAGCTTGAGGAGAATGGGGTGGGAGGAGAAAAGGGGAGGTGGAGGGGAGGGAAGTGAGTCTCCTAGGCAGAAAAAGAAGAGGTGGGGGAAGAAAAAAGGGAAGCCATGGATGTAGCGCGTGAGTCATCCAGGGCTGGGTCCTCCCATTAGACATCTGTGATACTCGGGAGAGGTGCAGCGTGGCATGACTGGCCTTTCCACTGATGGAGCAAAACAAACAAACAGCCAAAGGGAGATCTCCTGCTCCTGCGGGGGGAGAGGAGATGACGACTCCCGCGGACCTGAGCGGTAGGAGAAGCGTGTAGAGATGAGTGGATGAGTAGGCCATCCCTATTTCGGCAGTTAGAAACCCTGGGGTGGGCGCAGAGGGTGGGTGGGGAGGGGGTTTGCTGTAACCTTTTCGAAGCAGAGGATCCGACAGATGGTGGTAGAGAACGGAGCGTTGAACTCTGGGATGCATGGAGGTCACTAGTCAGTGTGCAGCTCCTCCACCCCTCACGCCGGAGCGTGCTGTAGGTGAATTCCTGCTGTACTCATGCGTGGTGCTCTGGGTAGTTTTGGGTGTGCCCCCGTTGTGCCCTCTGCACCCGCTGTTCTTAGCGCTCGTGCTGACTGCAGCAGGGCTGGGCATTCTCAAAGGGACGCCGGACTTATTGTTATTGGGTAAGATTTATTATTCCCTTACTATGAGACAAAAACAGCAGAACGAATGAGAACTCGCTTGTGGAATATTTATATGCGCTGAAGGAAAAATTCACACATGAGAGAGAGAGAGAGAGAGATAGAGAGAGATGAAAAAAATGAATAAATAAAAACCTACGGCTTTTTACATTTGTGAATCGATTTCTAAGATAGCTCATGACGTCAAAGCAATTTCTTACACCTTCTTTTTATTTACCCCTCTTTTTCTTTCTCTTTTCTTATTTTTTGGCATTAATAATCTATTAAACCAAGTTTTCATTATGTCTAGACAGATGTTGAAATAAACAGTGGCGTGTGCAGTGATGCATAAAGCGAAATATTTAATGAAAAACATTTCTGCAGCGGTGTTGTGATGTGTCTTTTATTTAATTCTGGCAGGTGAGGTTACATGTTGTCATAGTGATAGATGTAACACTCTAGCTCACTGGCTTATTGTGCTTTGATCTTGTTCTTCCTAAATTATTCATCTCATAATTGCCAGACGGATTAGGGCCAGTTTCAGGTAAAGAGTGAAAGCTTGGAAGCGGCCTGATAGCATCTAAGATTTCGACTGTAAACGTTAAGGTTTTAGTTTGCGTTAACACATGTATTTCCTTATGTTCTTCATGTACAAATGCTAGATTCTCACAGAGACTCATACGACATGGCAAATTAAGACCCCACGGTATCTACAGTAAAATAAACATAATGCAGCCATCGAAGGAGAATCAGAAATACCAGTGGCCATGCTCTGTGTGATTTTCGATACACGGACGACATATCCAACTCTTTTAAACATTTTATGTCTTTAAAATGGTCTTCTCTTAACTTGGATGCTTGGTCTTTTGAATCTGCAATGTGAACATATTGTATTAATATGAAACATATGAAACCCTTCTTTTCTTGTCTGTTCCTCCAGGAAAAAGCTGTTAAAAGAGAATGAAAAGAACACGTGTCCATTTGCCGCCCACTTCAGTAAAAGTTTAACGAGAACAACAAGTGATTTGAGGTACCTTCCCCGCAGACCTGCGTAACGTAGAGATGACACGGTTCTGTCAGTCATTCTCCACATAAAGACGTAGCCTAAACACAGCCATGCTCTTTACCTTGAAGTGCTTTTGATTTGATCACGACATGGAAAACACGTGAATATTTTTGTTTGGCGTGGATGGTACGCAGATGATCATGGCGGTGTTACTGAGTAAAGGTTCTGCTCTCTCTCTTGGCGTGTTTTCAGCGTGTCGTCGTATTCCCAGCCTTCCAGCGGCGTCGTCACTCCCGTCAGCCGCCTCGCGTCCCGCTCGGCCAGCCCCGGCGGTGCCACGGGCCTCTCCACCGAGCACAGCTCCATCTACTCCTGGAGATATGATGTAAGCGTGCAGAGAGCTGACAACATGACAAGGTTTCACGCCCACACTGCGCTGTCACTGCGGTGTCCCCCTGTGTCTCTCCTAATTGAGTGAGACCTGTAATCATTTTGTGATAATGGACTGTAAATAAATAAATAAATAAATAAATAAATAAAAGTAAGGCAGCTTTCTTCATGGCTTTTGTGAGTAAAAACAACTAGGATCAAAAGTTGAGTTTATCCACAAAAGCTGTGCAGTTGACCAAAGTCTTATTTTTTATAGTATGATGATAAACATAATCGTGACATTTACAATGATGATGATGATGATGATGAGGATGATGATGGTGAGGATGATGATGATGATGATGGTGGTGATGATGATGATTGTGAGGATGATGATGGTGGTGGTGATGATGATGATGATGATGATGATGACAATGACGACGACGCTGATGATGATGATGATGATGGTTATGATGATGATGATGATAATGATGATTGTGAGGATGATGATGTCGGTGATGATAATCATGATGATGATGATGATGATGATGATGATGATGATGACAATGACGACGACAACGCTGATGATGATGATGATGCTTTTGCCTACAGGAGTTTGACCGGGCAAACACCCAGCGCGTGCGTCAGCTCTTCTGTGATGTGGATGAGCTGCTGTATGAGGGTAAAGTGAGCAGTAATTCTGAGGGGCTTCAGGAGGAGTGTGAGGAATGGAATGGACACTCTCCACATCTCAGGTTAACCAGTTAACCCTGGACTGCTTCACTTTACTGTGAACCAGTTTGCCCTGGACTGCTTCACTTTACTGTGAACCAGTTTGCCCTGGACTGCCTCACTTTACTGTGTCCTATTCCCTATCTATGAGGAGTGAATAAAACTGAGGTCTTTTACTATAAATCAATGATGTATCCATACCATTTTAAAGCTGTGTCTATGTGTTTAACATGGCAACACAAACCATGTGAGTGCGGCAGGCTTCTGCCCAGAGACAACCAGCATAACAGATGTGTGAGAGAACGACATGAAAAAACAGAACAACAGCACAAGAAAAATTAACTCCATTGTTTGTTGAATTTGTGTGCTGCTGGGAGATGTCAGTTATTAGTATTTTAAAACAGTCAGCACAGTTTTCATGTTATAACATTGTTATGTACCGTACTGCAACTGCATTGCTGTTTGTTTGTTTGCTCATAGAATTCTGGGTAATCAGCTGGAGCCACCCAAGGAGGAAGGATATGAGTATGTCCACAGGAGAGCCTGTATCAGGCAGACTGAAGCCTCAGCCCGCTGCCTGGAGACCAGGGAGGACAACAGATTAGAGTAAGTTTTTATAAAGACATCCATACCTGCTGCTAAAAGAGCTACATTCACTACACTAGACAATTCTAATGAAAATGACACAGCCCCATTGAAGGCCAGCGTGCAGTTTATTTTATGAATTCTCCTTTCATTCTTCTTCGTAATAACAGATTAATTTATCAACACAATATCAGCAGGCTCAGTGACAAAGTTGCTTAGACTAGCTGTGGGGAAAACGACAGTGTGAAAAGATAACACAGTGAACTCTCACGAATGGAACAGATTGTTGAGTCAGAGTCAGATAAACGCAAGGCCAAGAACTGTACAAAATCATCCTGTTTAATAATCTGCACATCATCATCATCATCATCATCCTCGTCGTCGCGCTGTTTAATAATCTGTCCATATTCGTCCTGTTTAACCGGAGAAGTTTCGTGTGGCGGGAATGTGAATGAGCTGTGGAGTCTGAGGAGCACTGGGGGAGGAGGAGGAGGTGGGGGGTGGAGTCAGGGTGGGTTACCGGGTGTTCTGATTGGCTGGTGGCCAGTGGGAGACAGATGGTGCAGGGAGGCACATGCTGTAAGACAGAGCAAGTCTGGATTAAAAACATCTCCGCGCAACCTGTCTCCTAATTGCATTACCATGAAAGTTTGCTTTAGCCTTTTCTTTTTTCTTTTTTTTTTGGGCAGAGGGAGGTGGTATTGAATATCTTATTTCACTTTTTTATTCCGTTATCTAGGTGACTATTCATTACAGTAAAGTTACTCAAAGAGTGACTTCAGTTACAATAAGGGTGACACCTGTATTCAAAGCAATTTATAATTATTCTTAAATTAAATGGATATTTATTCATTGGAGGTGACACATTTCTGGAGCAGAACTCTAGGATGTAGTAGCTTGCTCAGGGACACGTTAGCTGTGAGTTGTCACTCTTGGGATTCAAACCCCTAACCTTCTGATCGATATGCAGCTTCCACAATGTACCACTGCATTTACATAAAAACTTCTGACTTTCGTACTTTCAAGATTAGTTCTCATTTCTACACTTGCATTCGCCTTTGTACCAAATTCGCAAAGAATTGCTTTTCTTAAAACAGTCTTGTAACTTTTTATGTAGGTCTAACCTGTTTTGAAAGTTGAAAGTACTCTGAAATACCTCCAACATTTTATTATTAATGAACTAAACTAAATAACTGCTTTGGTTGCCTCATTATTATTTGTTTTATCCTTCTAAACTTGTTCCCTAGATCTTATTCATCAACTTTTTTGAAAGCTACTTTGAAACCCACTGTGCACACCAGCCCCTCAGGATGTGGTTGCTCGCTCGCTTTAATATATGCAATGTTTTTTTAGAGTAATGGCATGACACTCTGTGAAAATGGCCCAGAGTAACTGCATTCATCAGTCTGGTCTGATCATCCAAAGCAACTCATCCCTCATTACTCTGCCCTCTCTTTGCCTCCAGGCTTTATGTGGAGGGTCGCAGACTGGCCCCGGGCGTCTGTCCTGCACGGAGCGTGTTCAGCTCCACAATGGCCTTGCCGGAACATTCTCTGGCCGGCTTCCAGGAGGAAGAGGTGTACGAGGCAGAGGGCAGGATAGAGGAATTCCTAGCGTACGACGTCAGGGAAACGTGAGTCTGGAAACGCTACTCATTCAGCTGAAGTAATTATCCGTTAGGCCCGATTACGGCCGTCGCGCATTTATACAATCTAAATATGACAGCGTGGTTTATGATAGTAATTTTCAAATCCAGCCCGAGGGGAACCGCTGCACGGAAATTCTTTGCCCTGAGCCATCTGCAACACACCTGATGCTACCTATCAATTAATCATCACACCTGTAATTAGTTAAATGAGGAGTGTTAGAGCACCGCTGCATTGTTAATGTGCTGTGTGCCGTCCAGTGGGTTGTTAGGTCTGGATTTTATATTAACGCTTGTTCATAACATGATGTTTATATTGCATACCGTTATGTATGAAAACTTATCTCTACATTTGGCATAACTGGTCCACAACAATGCTTACCCACACATAACCCCACAGAACACAGACCACACCTAGCGTAATATATATTATATTATATTACAATATATTCTATTCTATTCTATTCTATTCTATTCTATTATATTATATTATATTATATTATATTATAGACAGAGAAGTATGTTTAGGATTCTTATTAGCAGGTTCATTCACAAGGTATCTGATATACCGTGCCGCTGGAAACTGGTAGTATGTGCACATGAATTTTACAGTGAATCTGAAGTGCGTGTGTGTGTGTGTGTGTGTGTGTGTGTGTGTGTGTGTGTGGGTGTAATGTGGCAACTTTTTTTTTTCTTGCGTCATACATCTCTCCTCAGGGAGGATGAGTGGGTGGATGAGAGCAGGATTTCGGCTCTTGCCCCCAGGGGTGGAATCCCTCCAGTGTCCCCCCACGCCTGTATCCGGGACGCTGTTGCAGACGAGGTGTTTGATGATGTTTGGCGGGGGGTGGTGAGCTTACTGGGGGAGCTCCTCTACAAACAATGGGACAGTGAACTCACTGGTTTGTGTCTTCTACTCATATACGTCAGACTTGATAAGCCAAAAAAAAAAAAAGGTTTCTGAAACCTTTAAAAATGCATTGTATTATAAAACAAAACAAAGCAAAAAACCCCCCCAAACAAACAAACTATAAATGCAAGATGCTACCACTCAGAATTCTCAGCTATCCATGTGTGCCTGTTTCTGAAGATTACCTGCCTTATGCACTTTTTTCATATAAACATGGTTCTGCATTTGCTCCATTTGCTGAGAGATTGCTTGTAGATAAATTATTAAGTAGGTAATACACTTGTGTACTATAGCAGCTGTGAACAAGATCTGCATCAGTCTGGAATGTGTTTGGACAATAGGTAGAGCAGCAGCCCAGGGGAGAAGTATGGAGAATTGTAGCCAAATTCTGTGCGAACCTTCATCGCACCCGCCGGTCAGAGGTCATCCCTTCCCCCCGTCCCGAGGTTCAAGTACAAGGAGCATGTTCCTCTGGTCCAATGGCAACTCCACACAAGTAACATGCAGCAAAGAGGGTTCCACAAACCCCTTTATCAGTCTAAAATCATCCTCACAGCTTAGGTTTTTGTGCTTTTTTTTAGTTTTTATTATGTTTCTCTTATTGCCTCTCTCTGATTTTTTGTGCTGTTAGGATTCGAGTACCCTCAAGATGAATTTAAATGGGGTTATGACAATCCAAGCAATACCACTTCAACAAAGGCAGCACGGATTTAATGAGAAGCCCATGTAAGTCATCTGTTTTTTGTTTTGTTTTTTTCTTTCAGAAAGAGCTGTCTTTGATCATCTCGACAAGCCAAACAAATGAAGCAAAGCCTTCTTACCTTCACACTTACTACCTCTGAGCTACGGCTAAGGGCTAAGTGCCCCGCGTCATCCTGCACCTTTGATGTATTTACTCAGAGAAGGGAGAGTCCGTAATTTCTACTCCTAAAAGAATCCCCTCTCTCGTGCTTCTTACTATAAAAACAAATATCGAAAGGTAGCTTATTAGGTCGTTGACACAATTTTTAAATCATGTTTTGAAATATCAAAATTCTTTTTTTTTTTTTTTTCCTTTTTGACAACGACGGCGGCTGCTGTGAAGCATGGAGTCGCATGACACACGCGGTGCGCTAACGTGCGGCAGGATGCAGTCTCAAAGAGGAGCGAGTGGACTCTCACGCAGGCCCTCCCCCCAGATAAGACTACCAGGACTCCGGGGCAGAACCGGCCCCTGTCATGCTCACGCGGTCCACAGTAACCAGGTCCTGCGAGGATCCCGACTGTAAGCCGAAATTTCGCGCCGAATCAGAACACCTCCATTTATCATTACGCGCACAGGTCTGGCCGCCATTTAGAGGATCAGAATGGTTTTAGCCCCGCAGTGATTATACCGTGTAGGCACTGAGGTGAATCAAATCCGGCCTTAAGCTTCAAACACCACTGTAAACTCTTCAGGTGTCATCGTTTGCCTGACAGCCTTATACAGGATTATAATGTTTCTACCGATTAGAATAATGATGAAACTACATCGTAATGATTATGCTGTGTAGATATTCAGATTAACCCAAAGCCAGCTATCAACTAGGGCTGCTGCAGTAAGCTCCTTAGGCATGACGAATTCGTGACTCTATTGTCAAAATAAATGATTTTCTTTGAGGAAATCTAGCCATACGATATTTATTCAGTGATTGTATTATTTGAAAACATAATGGTGCTTTTGACTACACAGTATATAAGAATGCAGTTATTTGAAACTTAAGCTTTTTTTCCCCACTAAAGTAAGGTCCTCTGAGGTCTTCTTATTAAAAAAACAGGGCCATCTTTTGAATTTTAGACACTTCTTTAAAAAAAAAAAAAAAAAAAAGCAGTTCGTTAAAGTAGTCCCTAAAGCAGCATTCTGCCTTATTAACTGTAAGTCTTTCAACCTTGTCATCAAGTCGCGTTATCAGCGGTTTCCTCCAGGCATCCGCTGGCTAAAGTGCTGAAGTAAACATGCCACCTGCTAATTGGGCTGTGATTCCCGGGCCTGCGTTTCAGATCCACGGTGGCTGAGAGATTGCCGTCTCTGCCGGTGAGCGCGGCGCAAACTCAGAGGCTCCCGCAGATCCAGACGGACCTCTCAGAACCCGACTACAGCGGGCCTGTCCCCCGACACACACAGGTACAAAACCGTCGCATTATCACTGACTTTGCCCGGCTTGTCTCTCCACACACCCATGGAGATACATCAGTGCTTTTAGCCAGGGAGCTAGCTTATCCATTTATCTCTGTATGTATCAGTATATGCTAGCCATTCATGAGATGATATTATACGAGTGCGGAATAAAAATGAATCATTTCATTCATTCCCCCACCGCACTGTTTTTGCAAAATCCTGCTCTAGGGATCCTGGGAACTGAGGTCCTTTGTTCTTACCCATCGCTAACACACTTGATGTGGCTTATCTTGTCTTATCAAAGACATGTACGCTAGGATTTATGCTCCTGTCAGTGACTTTCACTGAGGCACTGGCAAAAAAGACCCGGAGTTGGTCCCTGGGCGCCAGCGGTTACCCACCGCTCTCAGTTCCTAGTGTGTGTGCTGCTCTATTGTGTGTGTGTGTGTGTGCGTGTGTGTATGCTGCTCTATTGTGTGTGTGTGTGTGTGTGTGTGTGTGTGCGTGCGTGCTGCTCTATTGTGTGTGTGTGTGTGTGTGTGTGTGTGTGTGTGTGTGTGCGCTCAGTGGTGTATAGGATGGGTTAAATGCAGAGGCTGCATTTCACTGCTCTGTTGTGTGTGTGACCAATAAAGTTCTTCTTCTTCTTCTTCTTCTTCTTCTTCTTCTTTGCTAGTCGGCAGATAAACAGAGAGTTAGCACAGGGATACATGCTGAAAACGTGTCAGAGTAGGTCACCAAGACTTGATTTGAAGAAGAAAAAGTTAACACTGCTCTTTTTTGTTTGTACATTTTTTTTTGTCTTTGTGACAACTATTCATCGATCAGCAAACCGTTTGTGACCTATCAGGACATGTCTTCTTCCAATCACTGAGTATTACACAGTTATAATGTGGATGTTATACTCTTGTCAGCCAGGCTGGTTCTGTATACCCCAGTCTCAATGTATCTGAATGTATGTATCAACCTCAGTGTAACTGGTGGCAATATCAATCTGTCCAATGTTATATTTAACATGTGTAAGATGGAGTTGACTAATTTGTCTCTGTCCCTGTGGCAGGTGTTTATTCTAGTCTCTCCTATATGAAATCTAACCAAATATCCTCAGCTACTCTCTCAGCTATCTTGGGAGAATATCAAAGGCCATCTCTATCTCTTGACTATATTACAGAGAGCAAGAAAAACAATTTCCATCTCTTGACTAGATTAGAGGGAGTATCTGAAACCATCTTTACATCTTGACTATATTAGACAGAGTATCAAAAACAATCAATATGTCTTTACCATATTAGAAAGAATATATATAAAAAAAAAAAAACATTCCGTACCTCTTGACTATATCAGAGAGAGGTTCAAAAATGATATCTGTGTCTTGATTATGTCGATAAAGCTTCTCTGTTGTGCAAACAGCTGCCCTCTGTGTGTAGAGGTTCAGTACCTCTGATAAAAGCTGTGTTAAGTAAATATTCATGAGGTAATAGGAGCGTGGTCATGAACTTCACTCTTTGCTCTGCCCCAGCACAGAGGGAGGTTCCTGAGAGGAGGCATGGCCAGCGTGATGCAGCCAATCGGCATCCTCCCACCCCTGAGAGAGCCTACCCTGATGCTGGAGTCCCTGTCCAGACCAAACACCACACACTCATACAGGGTGCGGATTTCCCATGTTAATCATTTGTCCTAAAACATATTGTAATGACTGTATTACAACAGTCGTAAAAGCCAGGAAAGTCGTATTACCTTCATCACCAACTGCATGAGAGCTGTTGTCAGTGGTTCCCAGTGTATTCGAGGCACAGTGCAGAGAATGCATTTTCCCAGTTCGTTCGAGTAGTAATAACACCAGCCAACATTTTGATGTACAGGGTAATACACTTGTTTTGTGGCTGTCTGGCAGTTAGGGAAACATTTGTACTCCCGACAGCCGCAATATTGATTTTTCTAACCGTGTTTCTGTGGTAAAGGGGGAGAAACAGACATTTAGAGTAAATCGGTCATCTTTTTGAAAGGTGACATGTGGTTTATTGTGTATGAATTGGTAGAACTGTTCGCGGGAAAGGTTCTGGAAAACGACCGCGGTCACAGGAGAGTCTGTTTTGTCTTGAAAGACATGACATTTGATTTGTGTTTCTTTTTGTTTGTTTGTTTGTTTGTTTTCAGTCCGACACGCCCTTGAAGAGGTCTTTCACGCCCATGGATTTTGCCAGCCATGTGAGGACAGGCAGAACTCTTGTCACAGGTGAGAACTGAAGACCTGTGGACTCATGTTTACGACAGACAGCAGCACGCTCCCGAGAAAATGAATGAATGTTCCGACACACCGCGAGTTTCAATTCATGAACCTTCCACGTGCCTGCTGTGTGCATATTCAGTCTGTTTAAATCACTATCATCTTGATATTGTACACATGAGAAACAGCTTTGTGTCCTGTCCCACTGACACCTTAGATAATGACACTTAATGGTTGTTTCAACTCAGCTTATTAATATCATTTGCATATATAAATAGTCTCTCAATCAACTCTTTCTCGAGACAAAACAAAAGCAAAACTTAATCTGCATCCTCGCTGACTATGAGATTGATGTCTTTGTCAGGGGAAGCTGGTGCCAGAAAAAGTGCATTGCTGAGTGGCCTCGGTAGTGGCATTACCGTGGCAACGGTAGAAAATATGTCGCGTGGCAAAGCGACACAGCGGCTGTTAATGCTGCCAGCCTCTAGCCCCATACAATTAGAAAGATAAATTAAAAATAGTTGGATATGAAGGTTGGTGGCAAAAGGCACATTTTTTTCTCTGTGTCTTCATGATTTACACTTTCAAAACAATGAATGTCTTATATTATCTCATCGTTAATGGGGGTCGGGGGTGGGGTGGGGGGGGGGGTTGTGCGCTTCTCGCATAGTCTGTAGGTTTTTCAGATTAAAGCAGTGAATCAAATGTCAAGTGGCCTATTTAGATGTTGAATTAATATATGTAACATGTCAAACTCTGTGTGGAAAGTGAGACACACAGTTTTTTTGAGGTCATTTTTGTTCTCATGTAACATTTTTACATGAGGCTTCCAATGACTTAGCATGGACTTTGTGCTGAAGCACAAGTTGACATTTCATTAAATCTTTACCTCTTTAGCATCACATCTGTAGTCAGCGATGTGAACTAATAACTGAAGTTTTTAATGTCAAGACTATTTTCAAGGGCTGGTCTGGGATTAGCTTGGGGCAGCCCACGGCCTAAGGGTTAGAGAATCGGGCTTGTGACCGAAAGGTTGCTGGTTTCCTTCAGCAGCCGAAATAGCTCAGTTGGGAGAGCGTTAGACTGAAGATCTAAAGGTCCCTGGTTCGATCCCGGGTTTCGGCAGCATCTTGAGGGACAGTACCGGATCTTTGTTACACAGGTTCATTTTAGAAGGCCGTGGAACCTAATGGTTCAAGAAGTGGGCGCCGGTTCAATCCTCGGGCCTGGTAGGAAAAATGTGAGCGAACAGCGCTTTCCCCTCCCACAAGACCCACGGCTGAAGCGCCCTTGGGCAAGACGCCCCAACTGCCGCAGGCGCGCTCCTGCTCCTCATGTGTGTGTTCTCATTACCAATGTGTATGGGTTAAGTTCAGAGGTTAAATTCACTGCTCACGGTGAGCTGTGCAGACATAAGAATCAAGACAGAAAGCAGCACCTAACTGGTATGTCTTTTCATATCAAATGAATAAAGCTAATTCCACACACCTGAGACAAATGCAGAGTAAGGGTTTCAGATGACAGCAATATTTAGAGCTAAGAAAGAATATAGGATTTTTTATACAGTCTCCGGATGGTCCTTTTACTATGTCAAGGATCTGTTCTGAAATTGCCTTAAAAAGCCTGATTCAGCATTAAACAGCTAGGATTGAAAGGACTGATCGATTTGCTGACAAAAATTCTACATGACTATAAATTATGATGTCACAAACGGACTGGGAGACTGGAGATACCTAAGCAAAGCTGCTTGTTGGTAGAGGTCAACAGGCAGAGGTCAAAATACTAGCAAACTGAGCTGAGGAAGTTAAGGGCACTCCATTAGTTACCTCTGTATGTATATGCATCTATATATACATGTATTCATACACATACAAATATGTGTATATATATATATATATATATATATATATATATATATATATATGCATAGGTAACTAATGACTAATGAACAGATGAAGAAGAAACAGGTGGACATGATTAGGTAGAGTCCAGTGACCTGCTGTGTAGTAAAGTGGAGAAGTAGAATACTGATAGGTTCAGTTGGATGGGAGGGGAGATGAGAGCGTGACATGTCAACATAGTTAAGTTTAAACATAGGTAAGTTTATAGTGTCCAGCACACCCACACTGTCTCATACACTAGTACCAATATTTCCATGTGTGTATGTATGAGTGTAAAGCAAAGAATTCCTCACGGGTTGGTGTGGGTAATCTTCTCTCAGGTGACCGCTCACAGATGGGAGTGACTGGATTCAGTGTGGGGATCACCTGCTCCACAGCCAGCGGATTCTCTGAGTGCTCCATCCCGCTCAGGAGGCGCGTTAACATCACCTCCTCCACCGACGCTGATGGGGGAAACACAGCTCTACTCATAGGTAAATTCACTGAATTAAACAAAAAAAAAAAACATTTCTGTCAGCCAACAACTAAAGATCTTTACTGTTTGCCCATTAAGGTACAGTTAATGTAGAAATATCCGTTTTATGGATATTTACAATGATATTTTATTTATAGTGTTTACTTATAATAACACTAAATAACAGTTAAAATCAGAGACCTATACTAACACTAATCTGAAGTAAAAAAAAATAAATAAAAAATAAATAAAATGAAATATTATTCTTGATGAAACTTGTTATGGCCCAGTGCTTGATTCAATGAATAACATTAGAAACAAATGTGAATACAATGCAATACAATACAGTACAATACAATACAATACAATACAATACAGAATATCAAAAAAACCCCACATTAACTGGAAAAATGATCAGTGATAATTCTGTGGTGTATTGGCCTCTAAGGATCAAACCCAAATCCAAACACAGAAGCTTATTCTGTTCCAGTGGGTCTTGTCTCACGTCTTCACTGGAGTGTTTTGCTTACAGACGGTATTTTTTAAACCTCTTGTGCTTCACTGAAAATGAAACTTTGACCTAAAATTAGGGGCAAATAGTCTGTTTTTTATTTTTTCCCAAAGTGCCAGCAGGCAGGGTTTTTTTTTTTTTAAATTAAATGTACTTACAGAAGTCCTCACCTGACTACAGCTCTTTTTCTAGTAGTGTCATCTCATCACATACTGAGATAATGTAGAGTTACAGATCTGTTGTAGTAATGCTGACCTACAAAGCCATCTGGGCAAATTTTCCCCACACAGCGTAATTACCAGATTTATACCTTCTTACACAGAAGTTACAGTATTAGCTTTGACGCCCCTAAAATGAAGCACAGCCCAAGACAACACAACACAACACAACACAACACAACACAACACAACACAACACACACAGAACAGAACACCACAGAACAGAACAGAGTGCCATAAAACCGAACAGTTTGTTGTCCTCAAAGAGGACATTTGTTTCCATGGCCTGGTTCAGGATGTTACAGGTCACCAAAGATTACAATGGAGGAACAGCGGGGGATATACATATAGAGACAAGGGAGCAAAGAACCGGTCAAAGGAGACGTGTGGGAACAGGGGGTGTGGTTTACGAAGTCCGTTAGCTGCTAAAGAGAAAGACAGAGAGATCTAGAATTATAACTGATTGCGATGCTATTTTTAAGAGATGGATGTTACGTGTGTGGGCTGTGGAACAATAGAGGTGATTAATTTGCCTGCTCTTGAAGTAGATCCGGCTATTCGTAAAACAATGTTTTGCTGATTACCTCAAGAGTTTTGTTGAAGTTTCGTTTTGTGATGCCACTCTGTGTTTTCAGGTGCTCAGTATCAACGGAGAGCTGCCAGTCGGTTTCCCCTTCACGGAAAAAAGAAACTTCAGACTGTGATGCCATAGCACAGGAGCCGTGTTTGCGTGTGGCAGCGAGACAGGGCGCTAACTGGACTGCATACACTGGACTGTAAGACTGTTTAAGACAACGAAGGTGCTTTTATGTTTTGAACCCGTCATACGTAACCTCAGCATCTGATGTGCACTAGGACCTGGTGATCTATGCCTAAACCTCAGGTCCAACTCTTGACTGCAAGGGACACCGCCCAAACGCATAATGAACAACCCTCATTCTCTGAATCAACCAGTGGGATAAACCATAACATCCTTCTGATTTTTTCCACTTTTTTTTTTTTGTTTGTTTGTTTGTTTCTTTTGGCACATTTTTGGTGTTAAGTGCCAAATTTGTTAAATTTGTTAAATCCGTGATAATAAATTATCTGCTTGATGTAGCCAGTTCATCAAAGCCTAACATGTTATTACGCTGCATATTTAAAAAAAAACTAACTTCATACTTACTACATTTTTCTGTCAAATAAAAAGCCCCAGCTTTGAGCATATTTGATAAAAGGCTGTTCAAACGCAGGGGAACAATTTGCTACATTAGTGTAGAGTGTCGGTGTTAAATCAAAAGGCAAATAAAAGTTTCTTTTTTTTTCCCAGAGATGTATTTGTCTGAAGCCTAACACACAGAATATCTTTGGAAATCAAGACCACGCTCTCCTTAGTAATCCCTGAACAGTGGTTATGGTAATCAAGCCAGGCATTGGTAGATAAAGACTGTGAACTATTTCTGGAAAAGCCTGTGTGATTTAAATGGGGCCCACGTTCACGACTCCCCAAATTCCTGTTTTGTCATTCAGCTCAGCTTCTGGGAAGATTTGGCTCCACAATGAATAGGAGTCTGTGCCCAGTTAAAATGCACACTTTACACTCTCTCTCCTCTTTCTCTCTCTTCTTTCTCTCTCTCTCTCTCTCTCTTTCTCTCTCTCTCTCTCTCTCTCTTTTAGCGCTACCCTCTCAAGCATTAAGTAGCCCGAAATAACAACATCAACATCTGACGACATCTGTTTACCAGCTAGTTAATGTTTTTGTTTTGGGGACTTTTTTTTTTCCTTAGTTCCAGGAGGCCGTTCACCGGCCGTGACCGGTATTTTTGAACTCTGCACCGTAGCGAAGCATAATGATGACCCAGTAACCTCTTAACAGTTCATCAGGAAAACAAATAAAGTTCACAGTTCGCTGCTACAGCAGCCCATGCAGGAGTGCGCAGCCAACTTCATTTCGACCAAAAATGGCCGTTTTGTTCGGATTATACACGCTGGGGATCATAACTTCAGCCATTTTCCTCATCATTCTGGTATGCCTCACGTATCATCCGTTAAGAAGATACATCCAAAACTGGAATGAAATGAAACCAATTCCTGGAATGGAAGGTGCTTACCCACTTATTGGCAATGCACTTCAATTTAAAGTAAATGCAGGAGGTAAGAGATTGTGGCCGTTTGTCTGGGTCGCCTCAGTGTCCCTGTGTGACCTCGCGCTAATGTTTGAGTTCAATTTTTTTCTGTTGTTGCTGCTCTCTCTCACTTTCTCTCTCTATTTCTCTCTCTATTTCACTCTCTCTCTCTCTATTTTTTAAATAGATTTTTTAAACCAGGTTCTTGAAGGCACCAATGAGTTTAGGCACTTGCCTTTGATCAAAGTGTGGGTGGGGCCAGTGCCGTTCCTTGTCTTGTATCATGCAGAGACCATTGAGGTTAGCAGTGCTGAAACTCTTTGAACAACAAAAAATGCCTATTACATCTCTGATTCATTACTTTCAAACTCATGTTGCCCAGCAAGATGTGTTGATAATTATTTTTGTTTTGCTTGTATTCTAGGCTGTTCTCAGCACATCCAAACATATCGACAAGTCATATTCATACAGATTCTTGCACCCTTGGCTTGGAACAGGCTTGCTCACTAGGTGTGTAATGTCTTATGAATAAAATGTCACCTGAGGTATTGGCTCATATTTCTCTCTCTGTACAATGTTCTTGTGCTCTGTCTGGAGTTGCTGGAGAGGCAGACCAGACAATGATAGCACATGCAATCATTCCACTTAGAAAGTATCATATTGTGTTTATACAGAACAGGGTAGATCACATATTATTATCTTATGTAAGCTTCCAGGTAACAGGTGACATTCCCTTATGAAAAGGCACTGACAGTATGTTCTGAAGTTTGATGCTGTTTTTGTTTCTATTGTTTCAACTGTTTATTAACAAGTAATTAGAACATGAAGTGAATCCCATGGTCATAGAAAAGCTGTAACCACAGAGTGAATCATGTCATATCACTTAACCATCTTCACATACTCCTCATCTACTCCTCATCTACTCCTCACATGCTCCACATTTACTCCTCATATACCCCCCCATACTCTTCATTGATTTCTCATTTACTCCTCACATGCTCCACATTTACTCCTCATATATTCCCACCATACTCCTCATCCACTCCTCACGTTCCACAATTACTCCTCATATACTTGCCCCATACACTTCATCCACTCCTCATCTGCTCCTCATATACTTGCCCCATACACTTCATCCACTCCTCATCTGCTCCTCATATGCTCCATAGTTACTCCTCATATACTTGCCCCATATGCCTCATATACTCCTCACATGCTCTACCTTATATATCCCCCATTCTCCTCATATACTCCTCATATATTCCTCATCAACTCCTCATATACTTCCCCCATTCTCCTCATCTACTCCTCACATGCTCCACATTTACTCCTCACATGCCCTGCATTTACTCCTCATACCCCCCCCCCCCATACTCCTCATATACTCCTGATCTATTCCTAACATGTTCTACCTTTACTCCTCACATGCTCCACATTTACTCCTCGGGTACTCCCCCCTTACTCCTCATGTATTCCTCGTGTACTACTCAACAGCACAGGGGACAAATGGCGCAGCCGGCGGAAAATGCTCACCCCGACCTTTCACTTCTCCATCCTGTGTGATTTTCTGGAGGTAATGAATGAGCAGACAGACATTCTGATTGAGAGACTCAGACAGCATGCAGACGGAGATCCCTTTAACTGCTTTAATTACATTACACTGTGTGCTCTGGATATCATATGTGGTAAGTTTACATGTCTCTCAGTACATTTTCTTTTTCAAATGACAGCAACTTTAAGATATAATTCCTTGCGAAAAGGTCACATAAGTAACGTAGAAACAGTGTCTATGCATTTTATAGAGTTATATAACTAATTGTGGTTCAACAGTTACATAACAAGTTCTGTTTATTTTTTTTTCCCTTCAGAGACAGCAATGGGCAAAAAAATCTTTGCTCAGAGCGATTCAGAGTCGGAGTACGTCCGTAGCGTTTACAAGTAAGTGAAAAGTTTGTTTGGTACTGGAGGTTTTATCATGTTGGTCAGTGTGTCGTTTGAACCTGAGGTCGTTCCCCTGCAGGATGAGTGATATTATAACGCGGAGACAGAGGGCACCATGGTACTGGCCTGACTGGATCTACAATGTGATTGGAGAAGGAAAAGAACATGCGAAAAGACTGAAGATTCTCCACTCCTTCACCAAGAGCGTGAGTGCGTTTCCAGCTCTGTTCATTCAAGTCAGTCATCGCTGAGTGATAAATCATCAGAACTGATTCAGAGTTACTTTCATTCATGATTTAGAACACTATTAACTACACTAATGAGTATCCATGTCTGATTCAGAACTGATTCAGAATGAAATCAGAACTGATTTATAGTTACTCTATTCATGATTTAGAACACCATTAACTACACTAATGACTGTGCATGTGGGACGTATTTGACCTTGGGTTAATTCCATACACCTCGTCCATTTCCCCTTTAGGTTCTTTCATTTTTCTGAACGGGTTTTTATGTGCATTTATCCATACGGCTAGGACACTGAGCTACATCTCACGTTTGTTTTTAAGCGCATTTTAAAGTTATGACTTTATGTTAAAACCAAAAAAAAATGTCTCATGCAAACATGCAAGTCAGTACAGTTTTCTGGATCTGATTTATACAGCAATGAAATGACTAGTGTGTGGGTTATAAGGATGCAGATAGACACCGTATGGATTTGGACACTGTGCTAACTTACGTTGCATAGTATCTAGATTGTGTAGAATCTGTTAGGGAACAGCTAACCCTTCAGGCAGTGTGATCAGCATTCTCCCCGACTCGCCACAGCCTCTAAAGGGTTTTTTTTTAGTTGTGTGTGTGTGTGTGTGTGATTTTCAGGTTATCAAAGAGAGAGCAGAGTGTATGACTGTGGCAGACTCTGACAGTGAGCTGGACCAAGGTCACAGAAAGAGACGAGCGTTTCTGGACATGCTGCTGAAAACCACCGATGACAGCGGCGCTTACCTGAACCATGAGGACATTCAAGAAGAGGTGGACACTTTCATGTTTGAGGTAAAAACAAAAAAAATAAAAAATCAGATGGGTCAGATGTACAGGGAGGTCAGATGTACGATGAAAAGGCTTTGACGTAAAGAGCAAATGTAACTATATTTTTCCACTTTTGGCTTAACAGTGTTCCCATAGTGATACTCCAGTACCAAGACACTGAGCATGTGGCATCCCTTGTAAAAAAAAAACTAAATTAAAAAATCACTTTATAACTTTAAAACCTTACACGTGCAGGGGAAATGAAATTTACTCTGAAAACTGCAAACATAAGCCTCAAAATCAAAACTGTTGAATGAAACCCATGCACTCGCAATCATACACTTACATGATGTCTTTAGTTCATTCTGATCATTAAGAAAACAGCATCACGGAGAACAAAAAATGAAATTTGGATTGTGAAAAATGAAACATTCTTATCAAAACAGGACATTTCTCTAAGAAAATAAAATGAGTTCATTAGAACAGGCAGTAAAGAAGTCATTTATTTTTATATACAGTTTGGTCATGGCCGCCCAAAGTTATAATATATTCCTGTGTAAAAAAAATAAACAAACAAACAAACAAACAAAAAGAACAGTCATTTCACACCATTAAGCCATAAAAAGTTAACAATGTTACACAATACATATGAATGAGGGGAGAAGAAAACACTGAAAATCCAGATGCTATCCTGTCTTTTGTACGGATTTAGTCACAATCACAGTCATGCACCACACCACCAATGTGTTCTGTTGCTAAGCACTAGGGGGCAAAAAAACCCCTGGTGTGGCAGACCTTTTGTGGCATGGTTCTGCCGTGATATCACCGCGGGCCCCCTTCGTTGCCTGGAGAACACTCTTCCGCTGATGAGGGTTCTGATCTAACACCTTCCATCCGCAAGCTGAGAAAAAATTCCTTAATTGGATTGAGGACAGGGGACTACGCTGGAAGGGAAAAAAAATCATTACAATCCGGCAGTTTGTCGGGTGAAACGCTCTAGGATTAGCAGCTTCGTGGTGTGAGCTTGCATTGTTTCCCCATGACGACATAAGCGTGGTGTGGCTGTCCGTCTCTCTGTGGGTAGGAAAATAATGCATCAAAGAATACCAGGAGTGCTGGGTTAGAAAGGCTTAGTGTGACCCCGCTTGCTGATAACAGTACAAATGCTTGTGTTTGCCTAGGGAGCTCCACAGTTGCCCGGTGAGCAATAATAAACCTTCCCTGGTGTCAGGTATGGGGCGGATTGAATCCCGCCTCACCGGCACAGATGAACTCTACTGCATTACAAGCTCAGGCATTCTCTGAATGAGAAGACCTGATCCTACGGTACCAGAGATCAGAATGTGGTGTGTTAGTCTTCTTGCTGTATTCCTGCATCAGTTGAGCGCTGAGTTGAACTGTAAAAAGATTTGTATAGATTCATATTAACTCACACATACAGGTAACACAGCTTGTACGTGATCCGAGATATTATTCATTTGTACATAATATGTTTACTTCATGCTTTTTTTCGGTTAAAGATGGATGGAAGATATTGAGACACAGAATAATGCTCTCAGTTATCCCCCTGTTCTCAGTTTTCTTTGTTTGATTTTCTCCGAGTCTGATTTCATCACCTGGCGACACCATGTTGCTGATTTCAGCATCTTGGTCTCGCGTTCAGAGACTTTTATTTTTATTTTTCCCCCAATTCTTCATTAGCAGGGGGTCTTTTCTCAATAGTGTGCCCGATACTGTCTCACGCAAAATGCACAGCTCTCCTGTTGATTATATGGAAGTCAGATGTTTGACATGTTTGACGCATGTATACCCACTGACCTTTTCACAGCACGGCATGCCCAGATGATTACGGCCACATTAAAAATGACTCAAAACAGGTTTGGCTCACATCGTAGCTTCCCTGCATATTCATCCTGTGGGTCACCTCTCCAGCATTCGCTCTGCCTTGCATTTCATTCATAGTACTCCACCATCGTTCACACCTCTGTGTCCCCCTGCCATGGAAGCATCAGAAGACCCAAGCGTGGAGCTCTGGTACCTTAGTAAATCCGTTTAACAGATCTAAATCAGAATCCTCAGGAATGGTCCAAAAACACAAGCCAGGGTCAAAACTGCACGGAGAGCAAAACAGGAATCCATACAAACTATCCAAAATCGAGAGACAAAGAGCAGGGTCAAAAAGAACAGGCAAACAGGTAAAAAAAAAAAAAAAAAACAGAAATAGATTAACAAGTAGAAACAGCAATGAATCGCTCCGTAGAGGAGGCTCGATGCCTCACAAAGAGGTGCCTGAAACTGGAGTCCTCAAAACCCCCAGTGGTTCAGTTGCTGCAGGTGTGGTTAATGCTCAGGTGAATCAGAGCCTGGGCGTGGCTGAGCAGAGAGATGACTGGAGGCAGGTCTGACACTTCCCTTTACCCCCCCCCCCCCCTTTTTTTTTTAACCTTGTTTCTCCGTTTTTCCTGTGCAGTCATAAGTCCTCATGTGAAAAACCTAGGAGTACTGAGTGGATAATTTGGTTTAATTAGGGTAACTGTGTTAGAATGTATGTCATTTACGCTTTGAGGTTTTTTTTTCTGTATATATATTTTATTATACATATACTGTATATATTATATACTATGAACATTACATATTGACACAAGCGATGCAAGGATACTGAGTGGTGTATGTATGTGTGTGTTGTGTTTAGCCCAGCGTGAGTGAAGTGAACTCACCAAATAGAGTTTGAAAGAAGTAGAATATGTGCTTAGTTCTGCACAAATTGTGGCGTGAAGATCCGATTCACTGCTAGTGTGCCGTTTTGCCCGTGGCGGACAAACAACTGGGCGTAATAATTGGGTAAGTGATTGAGAAAGTGAGCTAAGCGACGCTTATTGAGCTCTCTCTCTGACAGGGTCACGACACCACGGCTGCGTCGATGAACTGGGCTTTGCATTTAATTGGCTCTCACCCGGAGGTGCAGAGGAAAATCAGGGCAGAACTTCAGGAGGTCTTTGGTAAAGCAACCAGCACTATTTGCTCTCTTTATATACAGCACGGCTGTATGGCTTGTTATTTTCCCGGGCTATCGTAAGTGACATCTTACGTAAATCTATAGCGCGCTTACTGCTCTCTGCCAACCTTGCATAATCAGAGAGTCATTAATGTCAGGCCAAAAGGTGTCCTTCTCCAATCTAGACCACACCAGTTTTGCTTTGGTCCTCTCTTTCACAAGCCCTTATTACAGTCAAAGCAGCACGCTCTGACGCAGCTCTTCCATTGGCTGTGCTCTAATGAGGCTGTGTCTTGTCGTCCCTTGGGCCGTGAGAGATGACCTCATGTCACTCTATTATCTTTGGCCCATCATTTGTCCTCGGTCCTGCCTTACACCTTAATCCCAACTTTAATCTTTAATCCCTCAAATCTATCACCTTTGCGGTCACCGGCGCTATAAGAAATATATCAGTACTGCATGTTTGTTTTTGGTTCCATTTTACAACAAAGTATCGTATAATGTCTTCACTATATGATGCCAAGTTATACATGTATGCATACATGTATGCATACATTGTATATACATTGATAACAAATATATATTGATTTTTGCTTTGCATTGAATTGAATTGAACTGAGTTGCGTTGAAGTGAACTAAACTAAACGCTGATTCAGATCCAGTTGAATCGGTTTTGGAGACGATGTTACGTGATGTCATCCTGCCTGTGTCTGTGTCCCGAACACCAGGGTCGTGCGATCGGCACGTGAGCATGGAAGACCTTAAGAAGCTGCGCTACCTGGAGTGTGTTATCAAGGAGAGTCTGCGTCTCTTCCCTGCTGTGCCCCTGTTTGCCAGGAGCATCTGCGACGACTGTCAGATCAGTAGGCGGGAGCACGCTGTCACAGTGCCGATTAGCACAGGCACCCCATTCACACACACACACACACCGACCGCCACTACATCACAAAGATCCACACTGTTTGAAGTCACTTCCATAATGTGCTGCTCACTGAAACAGCAGATGTCAGAGTTTCTATTTCTGTCTTTCAATGTCAGATTTTAAACAACCTCAAACTTTTTTTTTCTCTCCCTCTCTCTCTCTCTGTCTCTCTCCTACCATCACCCCACCTCTTACACAGAAAATCATTCACTCCAAAGTTAAATGAAAGTACAACTGAAAAGAAGGCTAGAACTTTTCTGATGACAGAGTGGATTGTTATGTGGGAAGACAATGTTATGTGACTGACGGGTTATTTGATCGTGAATGAAGTTCACCTTTGACTGTAGAGTGAGGATGACGTTAAATCAACTCATTTGTCTGTTCATGTGAAAACAGGGGTATGATGTTTATTTTTTTCTTATGATACAGATGGATTTAAGGTCCCTAAAGGAGTGAATGCTGTTATCATACCTTATGCCCTTCACCGTGACCCTCGTTACTTCCCCGACCCCGAGGAATTCCGACCAGAACGCTTCTTTCCGGAAAACAGCACCGGAAGGCATCCCTATGCATACCTACCTTTTTCCGCAGGACCAAGAAACTGCATTGGTGAGAGGAAAACTTCTCTTGAGTTTTTTTCCCGTGCGAATCCTTAAGATTGTAATTCATAAAAACAGCACCTTAAACAACACTTTTTTTATTTTTTCTGTGGTCACATTACCTGATTAATTAAACCAGACAGCATGTGATCTCGGTCAATATGTTGTACGTTCATACCGGAAGCTGACACATCAAAATCACCGCCGTTAAATGAACCCCTGGGGAACAAAATGAACATTTTCAAAGTTCATTTAACATTTCTGGATCTGGGGCCTCAGCGTCGTAAGGCAACGCACCAGTTCCTCACAGAACTGAAAACACCGATTCAAGGCCAAAGGTAGCTCGTTTTATTAGACAGGTCATGTTACATTACCAGTGTCACTTGTTGTGATATTACGTCCCTCCTCCATTACTCTCCGATTGTTCCTGCGCGTCTGCGCTGCCCCCGAGAATCAATCATCTGTTTAGTGTGGCTGGGTGCAGACAGAACGGAGATGCTAACTCCTCTCCCTCATTCATCTCCAGAGAGCCCCGTGCCTGTCTCCCTGCACAGACTCAGACAGATTGTTTCTCCCCGAGTGGTCTTGGCAGGTCCAGCCTGCGGGCCACACACGAAAAGGAGCATCTAACGAGAGAGGGGAGAGAGACAGAGGGAGAGAGAAAGAAAGAGTTACATGCCTTTGGAGAGAAATCATTTACACATTCTGTTGTGTTGTCGTGTCTGTTGCCTAGCAGCACAGCGATTCTAAATGCAGGAGGACCAAATTAGAGCATCCCACTATGTTATGTTCCCTGGAAAGTTTGTGAATTTACTTCTTACTTTCTTTCTTTCTTTCCTTCTTTCTCTCTCTCTCTCTCTCTCTCTCTGTTTGTCTGTGTGCGCGTGTTGTTGGTGTTTGAATGTGCATGTGTGTTTATCTGTGTATATATGCATGTGTGTGCGCGTGTGTATGTCTCCAGGCCAGCGCTTTGCCATGATGGAAGAGAAGGTGGTTCTTGCGACGGTGTTGCGTCATTTCGACGTTGAAGCCTGTCAGAGTCGGGAGGAGCTGAGGCCCATGGGAGAACTCATCTTGCGGCCAGAGAAAGGCATTTGGATCCGTCTACACAAGAGATCAAGCTAACAGCCTCCCACTCTCACATCTCTCACCTCCCACGCCAACCATTAAATCTACACACAGCCCACTGGAAATGGCTTCCTATGCATTCATGCATATTATTCAAGGTGGAGCCACACTGGTGGCTTTGAGAAAGGTGTAACCATGGAAATGATGTTTTAGCCTCCTCGTGTTCCATGCATTGTGGTATGGAAACTGTGTATCTCGCTGTAGCCTATGAAATGTGAAGATTACATTTTACAGCTTGTAAATTGACACAAATGATTTCTTTAAACATTATTTTTTACCTTTCACAGGGAATAATTTTATACAAAAGAACAATAAAGAAAAATATTTGGCAATGTTTACAATGTTTTACAACGTCATATAGTGCCATGCAATGTTTTACTGTCTATGTTGTTAACACCTATAGAATCCATTATCCCAGATGTAGTTTCAGTAGTAGTCAGCAATATTTTCCTGTTGTCCTAAGACCAAGTTCAAATAACAAAATAATTTGCAAAACTTTCAACCAATTAGCTAATATAATTCACCTTAAATAAGCACACACATACACTAAGTTCACGTTTCAATTATCCTTTCACAAAGACTTCTCCACAAACATTAATTATGTTCTTGACTGGAGATGTTGAAACATTGGTTTTGTTTTATGTTTAATTTTTTGATAATTAAATATAAATTTGTATTTTGTTATGGCTTCTTAAACAATCTAGCACAGTTGATTGCACCAGCTTGGTCTTTAATTGCAAATAGGAATTGTTTGGCTCTGGGATTCAATCTTTCAGTTCATGTTTCATCGAATGCTTTGAATAAGTTCCAACACCAGTTCCATAATTGGCGAGAATATTAAGCCCTGAAATTTTTCATCCTCTTCAAACCATTTGTAAACTGTCCAAGCAATAAAATATCTGGCAACCACTTTCTCAATACTTTCCATTATTGGTTCAATCCAAGTTCAGGTTGGCCTTGGGTGAAAGCAAGTGGATAAAGGAAAACTTCTCAAACTAATCGAAACATATGGGAATGATTGTGAAGAAAAATAAATCTTTTTACGCTCGTGTCTAAACTCTCTCTCTCCAGTTAAGTCACCTTTAAATTGTGGTGAATTTTTTTCTTTTTTTCCTAAAAAAAAACAAGAAAAATTGTAGTGAATTGAATCTCCTATTTGAATTGTGATTAATTGTATAAGGGGTGAGTTTTCATCCAGATTGTATGTTATTCGGTGAGATATGCCCCTTTGTGAATATGCTCTTCACCTTAAACTGTATGTCAAAGGCAAAGCGAGGCTTATATTCAACTGGAAAAAAATTATGTTTGATCAACATAATGTTGTGAAAGTTCAAGTCAGGGTAAAGAGAAGGAAGGAAGTTAAATCAGAATTGTATTAAAGTTTTATTGGTAGTAGAGATGTGCCTTTGAATAGAAGTCACATCCTATTCAATAATGGGTCAAAGCAAAGCCTTTGATGTTAATTAGAGCTGTCTTTTTCAACAGAGCGCAACCAACACCCAAACACTGCTATCAATTTTTAAGTCTCCATTTGAAACAAATTGAGTAGGTTTTGGAATACATCTACCATCTCTTCGCAGGTAAATCGACACTGCTACCCCGATCGCTTGTAAAAGCTCCTTTGACGTTTTTTTCCCCGGTATTTTTCTTACCTCTCCAATGGCCCAATTTTAAAAGACTTTTTAAGCCTTAATCTGGCCTACTTCCATGTGAATGAAAAGTAAAAAAAAAAAAATAGACCAACGATTCATTCTCCTAATTTTCTCCAAGGCTTTGTCAAAGAGCTAAAGCTAGAAGCTCGCCACACTCTGTGGTTAGCATACCTTCTGTGGTGAGCGTCCTTTTTTTTTGGTCATAATTACTCTATTTGATGCCTCGCAAATAGGGCTGTTATGCAGTGGCAACACTGGCAATCTTCATACGATCACAACTAACTTTTCGCACTTGTAGCCAAGGAATATTAAGCTATTCTATTCTATTCTATTCTATTCCATTCTATTCTACATAGTTCTATTCTGTTCTGTTCCATTCTATTCTATTGTGTTGCGGTTGGGAGCTTGGCTCCTTTCCACAAAGAGGCAGTATTGCTCCTCATCGCTATCTGAGAATGTGGGGGAGTGATGGGCAGAGGAAAGAACATTAGGCTATCAGACTAATGGGAGAAACAGGTCACCCCTGTTCAGCACCGGCCCTCTGTGGTGAGTAAATCAAGAATTAATCAAGTTCAAAGAGAGAACTTCAGACTTTTGGGTCAAGGAGGTTGAATAATGGTTACAAAGATAGTGGGAGAAAATGGGAAAGAGCTGCGTTAACAGGACTTTGAAATACATTTTCTGTCACGTTAACGTGGAATAATGCATACCGCTCTCCTTAAAGTTGGTCACAGGAGGTCAAGCTAATTCACGCACAGTATGGTTATAAACCCCTGTCGTGCCTCAATGTGTCAGTAAGCAATTGTCTCAGGTTCACATAAGTTGCTATGCTGCACATAGAATGTGTCAAATAAGTTAGCAGTAATTAAGTTAGCGCTGTTCATACATATACTCTTTTGACCTGGTGTTGAAGGGCAACAGTTAATGAAAAAGTTAATAATAAAGTTCTGAGGCTTGAGAGAATGAGGACAGAATCTACTAGTGCTTGAAGTGAAATTAAATGAAGTGGAATGTTAAGGGTTTACATGTTTTAATAAACTGTACTGTATGTTTAAAAATAGCTGTCATATACTCATCCTATACTTGGAAGCGTAAGAAGAGATGAAAGCGCGAATCATTTCATGTACAGTAAAACCACAGTCCGATCCTGATTCTCAGTCTTTTCAGCGCTTTGAATGTCACTGGTTTTAGATGCAACAACTTGGAGGCAATCTTGATAACTTGAGATTGCTTAGACGTTTCGGGGGGGGGGGGAGGGGGGGGGGGATGCTGAAGGAAGATTGACAGATAGTGGATGAATGTCAAATACATATAACTAAGGATACAAATATACAGATATGCCAGTTCAGACACACACACACACACACACACGCTCACACTCTCACGCATACGCTCAGAGTTATTATGGCGGCGGCTGTGTGAGATGTGTAGTGGAAAAAGTCATTGTCCGCCGCTGTTTGGCGTAGATGGTAGGCAGTCATTACAGCTCTGGAAGATTAGCACAGATAACAGCGGATCTTAAGTGTTCCATTCTTCAAAGAGCGTGTCTCATCAAACGCGTCTACCTACGGCTGCTACCGCGCCGGCCCAAGATCAATGCTATCCAAAACATAAAGGAGGATGTCAAATCCCCCCTCTTCCGAAAATAACAAGCTAGAATCACTGTGTCGAGTCATGTAAAGGAAAGGCGAGGAGAGGAGGAAAAAAGACGCGGTTTCAATTTAGAGTTTAAAATTTAAACTTCCCGGAAACAGCCGTAGAGTTGGGAAGAGGGACATTTATCATTTTCAGTTTCGTTGTATTTTAGTTCTAAAAATTTTGCCGTTGTAATCTTCATCTTCTGGCCTCATTATCCCTGTGAAAAGATCATGCTGACAACAAATGACAAACCACAATATGTACTCTAAAATTCTGTCAGAGCAAAAGAAAAAAAAAAAAAAAAAAAGAAAGTCATTTCAAAAGTCATTTCTTAACACGACAGTCCATCACCAGTATGTCATTTACTGCATCTCCCCATAACCTTATCATAGACACAGACACAGCTGTCAACTTTGATAACGGTTATGATATTGCTCAACGTTCATGTTCATGATGAGTGAGTATCCGCATTCTTTATCTGCTTCCTGAATGTTTTAGCAGATAGGGAGTAACACTCACAGACTTGCAGATACGCATATACACTGGGTGGAGGCAGACCTGTAGGCAAAGCCATCACGACCAGGGATCTCAGGTACCTGATAAACCTGTTCGACCAACTGGCTGATAAGCGCGTGTTGAGCAGGACAAGGGAGAAAGCTGCTCCTTACCTATGATCACCTATGAGTATAATCATACAACTCCAAGTTTTATTTACTAAATATCTATTACAATGGAATTAGATTAGTGTAATACGACATGAGAGACCTGAGAAACACTTTTGCCGACTGTTATACTTTTACCTGTGTTATTTGATGGTGAATCGGTTCTTGGCTTCTGATTCTAAGTGTGCTAAAAAGACGGCAGATGATATACTGCAGTTTTGTTGAAACAACGCGAGCCAAAGTGTTTATTCAATAATGTTCAGACTCCCGTCTGGAAGACACTACACCTTGGTCTGATGACATATGTGCTCATTCCTGTATCTTTGCAATAACCTGCATGCCTCATTCATTCTCTATACATTTAAGCCATCTTCAGGAACAGCGCCTCTCTCATTACAAATCTTTTCACATACTCCCGTGGTCACATGATCTCTCCATCGTTCTGTTTTTCCTCCTCTGTCAGCTCCTGGGGCACCGGTCCCTTTTGGCTCAGAGACACGTGCAAGACATGTGACCCCGACTGGCCCTCCAGTCTCGTCAGCCGCACATATGATCACCTGCTAAGGAGCTCACCTCACACAAGCTCCTCATGACTGTCAACTCTGTCCCCTCCGTGATGACTGCCTGGTCCCTCATTCCATCCCATTCCCCTGAGTTAACCTTTCACGAGCTGTCCCTGCTCAAAAACAACCTGAACCCGCAGAACAAATGGCCTTATATGGAGGTTAGGCATCTCCCAGATCTTTCTGTTCGCTATTTCTCCGTGTAAAGTGGATTTATTGTTATAACCATCTGTTTTAACCGTCTGGAAGCGGGCAGAGGAGCTTTGGTTTGTTTTAGTTCCACCCGAGGTTTCTTCTTATTTTACCCTGAGGGCCTTTTTCCTTGTTAAAGAGAAAGTGAATGGTCTCAGGCGTAGTCACTCGGGGCCTGGGGTCTGGGTTTCTCTACAGCTGCATTGTGACTGTGCCTGTTGTGTCGGTGTCTAAAAAGTGCTATACAAATGAAATCAGATCAAACGAATGTGTTAAAAGGACAAGTACATTTAATTCACTGCCAAAGCTTTGTACGAATACGGGCATATGCTGTTTAAATAATGCAAGTGTCGCATGTAATGACAAGGTCATGACAATATGCAACATATAATTATTGCTCCTCCTCCTCCTCCTCCTACTGCTCCTACTAATGCTACTGCTCCTACTACTGCTACTGCTCCTACTACTGCTACTACTGCTACTGCTCCTACCACTGCTACTACTACAACTACCACCACTACTACTACTACCACTACTACTGCTCCTACTACTGCTACTGCTACTGCTACTGCTACTACTACAACTACCACTACTACTGCTCCTGCTCCTGCTACTGCTCCTCCCCCTACTACTGCTCCTACTACTACTACTACTACTACTACTGCTCCTGTTCCTGCTACTGCTACTGCTCCTCCTACTACTACTGCTCCTACTGCTCCTCCTACTACTACTGCTCCTACTACTACTACTACTGCTACTGCTACTGCTACGCTAGTACTTTTACAGTTACACTAATACTCATGCTAATACCTTTCTTTTTGTTTTTCTTCTTCTTTTTCTCCGTCTTGTAATGATCATTTTTGTTCATTATGCTGTATTAGCTTTCAATACCACATGTGACAGATCTCATTTGGAGGGAATCACAGGGTACGGATCAGAGGCCAGTGTCCTCTGGTTTTCCATTAACCATTATTCTAAAGCCAGCTGAATGCTCAGCTTTTCTTCTGGAGTGAATGTATGATGAGCTTAATCCCATAACACGTCCCTGGGATTCAGATCGTTTTTCCTGTAATGCTAGTTTGTTTCTGTTTCTGTTTCCACAGACACCACCCCCCCCCCCCCACCCCCCCAGTACTAGCTCATTGTTTGGATTGGATTTCGTGGGTTCATTCTTACTCCAGTTGACCCCAAAGCCTGATCCATTTTTTTGGTAATGTCCCTGAATTCTAGGTGAAAATCAGACAAAAACTGGTCAAAGTCAGATGAAGATGTATTGACTGGATTTGACTCGTTAAGACAGATTTGACTCGCCGGCTTTTGAAGTCATCTTAAGCAGGCAACGTCAGCCCTGAGGCAGAGCTGAAGTTTTGAATATCAGTGTGACTGAAATAAAAGATCATTGATGGAGCAGATATCCATATGACCTGCACGTTCACTGACTCATCTCTTGAAAAGAATTGTTCATTCCAGTTGAAGGAACAGTTTTGTTTGACTTGACTGTGTGTACTGACTGTGTGTACTGAATGTTTATTGACTTTTACACAATGTGCCGGAGAATGAATGACACACGAATTAAGCCTCAGATATCAGGAACTGTCAAATATTCTTTGTCCACTGATGGCATTTTAAAAGGGGATATTTCATCAAATGTTACCTTACTTTACCTACAGTGTTCTTCATAGAAAAGCAGAGAGAGAGAGAGAGAGAGAGAGAGAAAAAGAGAGAAAGAGAGAAAAAGGGAAAATCTCAAACTAATGTTTGTCAGTGGTTTTCTGTAGCTTCCAGAATTTTGTGTTTATGCGTGTGAAAGCGGCAAATGCACCTCTAACAACCCAAAAATGGGATCAAAGCCGCAAACATTCATGGCTGTCCAAAAAAAAAAAAAAAAAAAACGTAATCCATCTGCAAGTCTACGTGTATGCAGCCTCAAAATGCACCCAATGCACTAGTCAAGTTCAAGGAGATTTGGATGGGTCTAAGAAGCATTATAAACTCTTCTGTTTCCACCCAACAACATTAACTCCATGCCCTGTGTTTTATTATAAAATAATGTCAGGTTGAGTTTTCCTTGCCACAAACATATATATATATATATATAATACTTCAGGTCACATAAAATTCAGTTACATAAATACATTTTCGTATTTTCTTTAAACCATTTTCAAATATGTTTGCATATCAAAACGTTCCCAAATACACCTAAAAAATGTTTCGTTTTTGGGTATGAAAAATGGCAACCATCATCCAAAGCCTGGCTAATTGGAGTGTGATGTTAGATCGGGAGTTCTCAAGCGACCTGGACTTACGCTGCCCGGGAGCAGTGTGGATGCACTTGATTTCAACCTTAATTTGGGCTTCAGTGCTGCGGATCTGCACAGATCTTCAACATGAAAGCGGAGGGAAATTGATTTTCTGGAGTCTGGTTTTTCATGAGCTGAATATTTAAATTCCCTCAATCCCTTCCTTAGCTCAAGGCCTTAAGAGATGTTTCGTCCCTTATCGATGCGCTCTGACTCATTGGCTTCTCATTGGTAAACATCAAGGGTCTTTTCCAATGAGCCATCAAAGCAGATTTAAGATAAAATAATTTTCAACTTAATATGCGTTGTATATAGCATGCCGCCTTGCTATTCCCATGCCATACTGCAGAAAATCCCATATCAGAGCGCTTATGTGTTTGTGGAAGTTGTCGAACTAAATTGAAGCAGGAGATTTCACCTCCATCGACCTAAATGATGCAGAGCATAAGCTTAACCTTTGTCTAATTCTTTAAGGGATACTCAACTATTTATTTTCCTTGAGACCGCGAGGAAAGTCCTCTTCGGGTAAATGCTGAAGTAATAGAAAAAAAAAAAAGTTTGGGGTTTTTATTTCAGATTTTCAGAATAGGAATTTCAGAATAAAAATTCTTAACTGTCACAACCTGCACCGCCATTTTGGACTTTTAGTTTGACATGTCTTTGTGCCCCTGTTCTCTGTCTGTCTCCGCTCCTCACCTGTACCTGTTTGTCCAATTATTACCTTGTTAATTTCATCCAATCCTGTTTTGCCCTGTTTAGTTCTCCCTTGTATTTAAGTCCTAGTGTTTGCCTTGTCTTTGTCTATCGTTGTTTGTGTTTTGTGCACACTGTCATACTGCACCTTTTTGTTATTGGCTTTGCTTTTGTTTTGCACTTGTATTTTGATCTTCATTTTCAGTAAAGTCTTCCGTTTTTGTCACTTCAACCATCGTGTCTTGCACTTGGGTCCTGCACCACACCACCAGCCGTGACAGAACGATAGACCAAACAAGGACCCAGCAGACACTTCTGTCCCCCGGGCAGAGACGGCTCCAGCTCCTGACCTGGGTGCGGCGGGGCTCCCTCTCTCGGTAGGTTCTCCAGCCCCTAATCCAGGGGGGGGAATTTTTTGGGGGGGGGCTCCCAGCCCTAGACCCAGGCACCACATGGACTGTGGTGCTGGGCCCAACCATCTCTAGGGCTGTGTCCGCTCCTGGGTCTCCTGTCTCTGCCACCCTGAATCCCCTTCAAACAGTGTCTCCGAAGGCTCCATGGAGGGTGCGCTGCCCAGCGCGAGGAATGCGCTGCCTGGCGCACCACAGAGGATGCGCTGCCCAGCGCGAGGAATGCGCTGCCCGGCGCACCATGGAGGGTGCGCTGCCCAGCGCGAGGAATGCGCTGCCCGGCGCACCATGGAGAGTGCGCTGCCCAGCGCGAGGAATGCGCTGCCTGGCGCACCACAGAGGATGCGCTGCCCAGCGCGAGGAATGCGCTGCCCGGCGCACCATGGAGAGTGCGCTGCCCAGCGCGAGGAATGCGCTGCCCGGCGCACCATGGAGAGTGCGCTGCCCAGCGCGAGGAATGCGCTGCCCGGCGCACCATGGAGGATGCGCTGCCCAGCGCGAGGAATGCGCTGCCCGGCGCACCATGGAGGATGCGCTGCCCAGCGCGAGGAATGCGCTGCCTGGCGCACCACGGAGGCTGCGCTGTCCTGCCCTGTTCCCGAGGCCGCTTTCCCGGCCCAGGTCAGCTCCCATGCTGACGCCCTGTCCAGGTCAGCTCCCATGCTGACGCCCTGTCCTGGTCAGCTCCCATGCTGACGCCCTGTCCTGTTCCCGAGGCCGCTTTCCCGGCCCAGGTCAGCTCCCATGCTGACGCCCTGTCCAGGTCAGCTCCCGTGCTGACGCCCTGTCCTGGTCAGCTCCCATGCTGACGCCCTGTCCTGTTCCCGAGGCCGCTTTCCCGGCCCAGGTCAGCTCCCATGCTGACGCCCTGTCCTGGTCAGCTCCCGTGCTGACGCCCTGTCCAGGTCAGCTCCCGTGCTGACGCCCTGTCCAGGTCAGCTCCCGTGCTGACGCCCTGTCCAGGTCAGCTCCCGTGCTGACGCCCTGTCCAGGTCAGCTCCCGTGCTGACGCCCTGTCCTGGTCAGCTCCCGTGCTGACGCCCTGTCCTGTTCCCAAGGCCCTTTGCCCGACCCAGCTCAGCCCTCTAGCCGACGTCGAGGCTGTTTGAAGAGTTTGCTCCGTTCCTGTTCCTCTGCCGGTTTGGAAAACCCTCCCAGCCCTAGACCCAGGCACCACATGGACTGTGGTGCTGGGCCCAACCATCTCTAGGGCTGTGTCCGCTCCTGGGTTTCCTGTCTCTGCCACCCTGAATCCCCTTCAAACAGTGTCTCCGAAGGCTCCATGGAGGGTGCGCTGCCCAGCGCGAGGAATGCGCTGCCCGGCGCACCATGGAGGGTGTGCTGCCCAGCGCGAGGAATGCGCTGCCCGGCGCACCATGGAGAGTGCGCTGCCCAGCGCGAGGAATGCGCTGCCCGGCGCACCATGGAGAGTGCGCTGCCCAGCGCGAGGAATGCGCTGCCTGGCGCACCACGGAGGATGCGCTGTCCTGCCCTGTTCCCGAGGCCGCTTTCCCGGCCCAGGTCAGCTCCCATGCTGACGCCCTGTCCAGGTCAGCTCCCGTGCTGACGCCCTGTCCAGGTCAGCTCCCGTGCTGACGCCCTGTCCTGGTCAGCTCCCGTGCTGACGCCCTGTCCAGGTCAGCTCCCGTGCTGACGCCCTGTCCAGGTCAGCTCCCGTGCTGACGCCCTGTCCAGGTCAGCTCCCGTGCTGACGCCCTGTCCAGGTCAGCTCCCGTGCTGACGCCCTGTCCAGGTCAGCTCCCGTGCTGACGCCCTGTCCTGGTCAGCTCCCGTGCTGACGCCCTGTCCTGGTCAGCTCCCGTGCTGACGCCCTGTCCTGGTCAGCTCCCGTGCTGACGCCCTGTCCTGTTCCCAAGGCCCTTTGCCCGACCCAGCTCAGCCCTCTAGCCGACGTCGAGGCTGTTTGAAGAGTTTGCTCCGTTCCTGTTCCTCTGCCGGTTTGGAAAATCTGTTCCAGCCAACCCCTCACCTGCTCGGCCGCAGAGGGGGCCCGTCGGCTGCAGCACCTTCGGTCATCCCTCTGTGCGCCCCCCCACCCACCCGGTCTGTTCTGGACTTTGTTTTTCTTTTGGGCCGTCTGGGAGCCGCCCCTTAAGGGGGGGGCTCTGTCACAACCTGCACCGCCATTTTGGACTTTTAGTTTGACATGTCTTTGTGCCCCTGTTCTCTGTCTGTCTCCGCCCCTCACCTGTACCTGTTTGTCCAATTATTACCTTGTTAATTTCATCCAATCCTGTTTTGCCCTGTTTAGTTCTCCCTTGTATTTAAGTCCTAGTGTTTGCCTTGTCTTTGTCTATCGTTGTTTGTGTTTTAGTGCACACTGTCTTGCTGCACCTTTTTGTTATTGGCTTTTGTTATTAGTTTACACCTGTATTTGGATCTTCGTTTTAAGTAAAGCCTTCCGTTTTTTTCACCCACATCATCGTGTCTTTGCACTTGGGTCCTGCACCACACCGCCAGCGTGACATTAACTCAATCTGAAATTGTAAGGAATCTTCATAATACCGAACTTGCTGCGTTTTATCTTGTTTTATTCTCTGGGCATAGATGCATTTAAAACAACACCATTATGGGCCAGTCGTATTGTTAGCTCCAACAACCAGTATAACACCATAAGTATCAACCAGCCTAATACCACAAGACAGTTGCTCTGTCGTGTTTAACATGACTTGTACAATCAAAATGAGAATGACGTAAGATTTTCATTTTAATATTGTTTAGGTCCTCTGAAGACTGCTGCGTAAACACAGTCATGATGCTAACACATGCACAGACACGCTGCATCATATAAAACACATATCTTGGAGGATAGTGGCCCAGTGGTCAAATCATATATCAATATCATGAATATTTCCAATTAGAGACTTGTTGTGCTGTTAAGATCCTCACTTACAGCTGAGATTATGAATGTGATTGGTATAATTGGTGGACATAAAAACAGCCACTATGTTGTTTTTCATTGACAGTTATTATAAATACCAGTACAAACCTCTTGAGGATGACAACTGAGTTAAGAGTGCAGCAACATGGATGACCTCTAGCTTTGGAACCATGAGTAAGACATTTGACATTTGAAAGGGTCATACAAGCAGAACATGCTAGAACAATGTCATCACCCATGTTTGAGGCAAAGGTCAACCCATCACTAAGTATATTTTTCTTTCTTTGCTAATAATTGATAAATGTTCTATGAACATGTTGTTTTGAATGTTACAGTTGACCCCAACTGACAAGTGTGAACAAATGTTTGAGGCAAATGTTGCATATGGTTTAATAATTACATTCAATAAAAAATGCCTTTAAATGGGTGCATCACTACGAACATATGGGAGAAAAGCACTCTTTATTCACTATACTAATTTCATGTTGGAAATATGCAATGCTTTTTTCTTTAATCTGAAAACTCTCGTCTTTATTTGTGCATGGACATAAAGTATCTTCTTGCCCAATGAACTTCTTATACATCACAGATTGACATGAATATAACATTCCGTTCGTTGGACATGTATAGCGGTACATAATCCGTATGATATATTGCCTTTCAACAGTACATCTACGTGCATTTTTCCACCTCATCTTCCCCGGCTCAAAATAACTGAAGAGTGGAAGTGAAAAGGACAAAAGGGGAACCGCGAGTGGCAGCGTGCACCGCGAGCGAGCGCTTACGCAATCCAAATTTAGATTAGAAGCTGTTACTCCGAGTAGGTGATAATAATTACGTGTTGAGGGGGTGGGGAAACACCAGCTGAGGGGTTCTGCTCTGAGTTCAGAAGTATTTATACCAGCAGGGGCGCCCAGCAGAGGTGGGGAGAGCACCTAGCGGCGCGAAATGCGCGTTGCAGTCAAATGACAGTTGAAAGTTATCAGAGACACTGATAATGTTGTTCGGAACTACTGAGTGTTTATTGTGAATAATAATTAACAAAGTTAAAAGAAAAAAGAAAGGAATGAAATAGCACGAGTGGCATGTGAGAAAATGGAAAAAAAAAAAGAAAAATTCTTTTCTTTAAAACATATGCCACCTGCTTCACTGTGCACACTGTTCACTGAGTTCAGTTCTTTGTCTTTGATCGTGACCTTGGAGAAATACATTACAGGCAAAAAGGAAAAAACAGACCATTTCTCCCATTTTCAAACCACAATAAGAGAAAATAACAGAAATCACTGAGTGATTTGTAAGATTGTTTTCTTCCTGGTATCTTCTCTTTCTCTATTGTACCTCTCTGTCTTCATTCATTTCTTAAATGAAAACCATTAGAACATATTATACACGTCTGTCTACACAGTAAAAGACTTTACAGATAGGCTGCCTCTCTTCAATGCTCTCGTTCTTTATGGTTTGATTTCCAAAGCGAGGGAAATTTCTCACACCTTCACGTTACAAGGACCCAACGACAGGGCTGTGAACAGGCACCGATTCCTCTCTCTTTTCGTTTTTCAGTCTCAGACTTGTCCGTGTCTGCATCTTTAGAGTAAGGTTGATAAAAAAAAAAATTATTAATCTGGTTCTTAGGAAAGATTCTTTTTTTTTTTCTAAAGAAATGAATCATAAAGCAATCACTTGTGAATTCCAGATAAATTACCTTCGTTCATAATTTATCTCGACATGATATCTTTATCAAGCTTAATCATATGAATAGGGCCTGAGGGCACCTACGAATTGTCTAAAGGTTCATTGTTCGTGTTACAGTAAGAATGAGTCATCCGAGTCAAATTTGTGCAAACTGACGCTGAAGAGCAGTTTTAGTTCCTCCAGGTGCTCAGAGCAAGGTTGGTGTAAAGGACTCAGCTTGGCGGAAGGGCGCTGAGAATGGAGCAAAGAGCTAATCGGGTGCCAAACAGAGAGCAGATTTAAAAGGAGGAGGGTAGGCAAAGGTAGAGGAGAGATGGGAGATACTGGAGGTCTTGCTGCTCGCGGAGTCAGTGGTACGGTTAGCAAGGTCGATCGGTTTAATTGGATATGAGAGAGGTCAGGGAGCTAATGGAGAGAGGGAAAGAGTGCCGGGCTGTTGGAGAGAGAGGTGAGGAGGTGGTAGGTGGTGACAGGAATGTGAACAAGAGATCAGGTGATTAGGGAGTTTGAAGAGATAGTTCAGTGGGAATGGTGACCATTTCATGCACAAAACCATGAAACTTGGATTGTCCGTTTTTCAACATCAGAACATGTGTGCACTAGCACTGCACTATTGCCAGTCAGTCTAAAGTTTTCAATGGCCAAAACTAGAATGGTTCCTAAAAATGATGACTGATAAATACAGTATGTGCACAAAATAGTTAAGGCCAGTATGTCAAATGAAATCATCTACAATGTGACTATAAAGGTGCCTTTTCATTGGAAAAGGAGTCAGTGACTTTCTCTTGATACAAGGGAGGTTTTCATGCTGACTTGACACAGAATGGATGTTGTCTAAATGTTTTAATTGATTTACACTGAATAACGAGCATCAGTGAACCAGTGGTTTTTGAAAAAAGATGAAAGTGGCAGACAGAAACAGAGAGAGAGAGAGAGAGAGAGAGAGAGAGAGAGAGAAGGACAGAGAGACAAACAGGAGAGAGTAAGAGAGCAGGAAAGAGAGAAGCAGGACAGAGAGAGAGAGAGAGAAAGGGAGAGACAGAGAGAGAAAAGGGAGAGAGAGAGACAGAGAGAGAGAGTGTTACTCTCCCTCCATAGTGTTGATGTGGCGATGGTTAAAGACTAGAGGAGAGACCCAGAAGACTCTGAAACACGGCAACACTGAGCTTTTCCGACACACAATTCACAGGAGTGCATACTGAGCCCACAGAACATCTCCCGCACCAGCCAATAGGAAGACATTTCATTATTTCAACCCAAGCTTTACTTGACATGGTGCAAGAAAGCAGTGAGTCACATTTAAATGAAGACCAGGTGAAACAAATTCAGTAGGCTAAACGCTATAAATAAACACAACTGACAAATGAAACCTTTGCAAATTCTGAATGAGGAAACCGTGGAAAACATCACAAGCATTCTTTAACTCCATTCACGGTACTCAACGGCTGGATCACAAGAGATGTTGAGATCCAGTCGTGGAACACTACATTTCTTTACATTAGCACAAAAACAAACAAACAAACAAACAAACACAAACATTGCAAAAGGAAATGAAGTACTGTATGTTGGTATATAATCCTGAACAGGGGAGTTTCACATACATAGGCTATATGTAACATGGCTGCAATACAAAAACAAAGAACGTGTTTTGCCACTAAAATAAGTGTTTTTAGAGGCTTGCCTTCCAAAACAAGGAACAAAATGGAATCCATAAATCAGTCGTTCAATAACACTCAAATGAAACCCGGTCCAACTTAGCTGTTCCCAAATATTTACTACAGGGAAACAGAATATTTCACACTTTCTCATCTTAGTTCATTTGCAGGTTATGCCAAAAAAGAACTAAGATGGGGCTGTCTTTAGCAAAACAAATAAGTCTTGATTTTCCTTTTGTGATGTATAACTTAAAAAAAAGTTGAAGTGACAAAGGCAAATGCATTCAATAATGCAGCAGGTACAGAGTCCTGAGAGAGCAGAAACAACCTTTCTACCCCAGACAACATGTCAGTCAGGATCAGTACCTCAGGGAGAAGAAAGAGCTCCATGTCTGAGGAGAAAACGGAGCGTTCCGCCGGAGTCGCGTGTGCATTGTCTTTCGCCGATGTATTCATTTTAAAAGGTAATAATATGCATGACAAGAGTGTAATAAAAAAAAACAAAACAAAACAAAACAGGAATGGCAAAACGTTAACCGAAGGAGAAAGACTGTGTTTGAATTAAGAGTCTTTTGGGGTATTTGGACAGCTCTAAATGCTAATAGTCGTGTTGGAGCTTAACTGGATGTCATTAAAGTCAGTAATCCATGCCTGTAGGACCTGTGGCTTTCCTGCTCTCCCTGACACAGCCAGAACCCTTGTTTCGTTCAGCTGGAGCTGAGTCATTGTGGAGCTTCGGGGGTGAAAACAAACCATGCCATTTCTAAATATGACTATTTAATTGCTCTTTGCTGAGAGTCCCCTGGCATGATCAGGAGGCTATGAAGTCAGATTTAATGCATATGGTTAATGGCGGTCTTTTCATAATTTACATCCAACAAGTCTACAACACTATTTCTGTAAATCCTGTAAATCTGTGACTTTTTTTTATTATCAGACCCAACATTTATGACGCTTTAGATGTTTAAAATACTTTATACCAGGTTAAAAAGATATTTTAATACTTTATTATTTTAATACTATATTTTAATACTTAATACTTTGAAATAAAATGACAAATGTGTAATTTCTCCTCCCTTTTATGAGGAGGTTTTTTTGAAGGAGAAAAACTGAGGGAGGAAGTTAGTTTAAGGAGGTGAGTGTGGTGTAAGTGGAAGCCAACCCATTTTGGTTTTATTTAACAGATATCAAAAAATGACAAATGTCACTATTTGACAAGGTGTGTTGTTCACCCTCTCTCCATTGGAGGGCACTATTTCAACTCCCTCGCCTCATTGTTATTTTCAACAAGATTAATGGATGTGATTTCATTCATAAATGGTATACAAACAAGACTTTTTTTTTTATTAACAATCAACAGGGGTTATAGTTAGCATTTGGGTTACAGATAACAACTTTTCTCATACTTCATATTAAAATGATGTATACATTGAATGTTGTTGTCGTTGTTGTTGTTGTTGTTGTTGTTGTTTTCTCCCAGACAAAGTCAATATTTGACTTCCTCTTTCATGAGATGCATTTAAGCCTGGAGATGTCAGTGTGATGACAGTGAAAGGGGAATCACTCTGAGGTCGTGTAGAGAAAGTGTCCGTCCTGAATCCTTTAACATGGCGTGTTCAGCCATTCGTGCCTGGCCTGGGAGAACACCTGCAGAACAACGACAGGACAAGTCAAGGAGAAACTCTCCAGTTCACTGGTCTCGTATGCACTGCATGGTTATGAAACTGGGAATGCACTGTGACCAGCATAGCACGAGTGCTTTGACCAGTTTTCTCTTTGGCCGTTTTTGTTTTTTGTGTGTGTGAAATCAATTTAAAATCAAAAATATGGTACACACTGTGCGCGTTCTAATGCCTTTAATAATTCAAGTCGGCAACATTTGAAATAAAAAAAAAAAACTAAGAATCACAAATGCACACAAAAAAAAAGAGAAAAGATGAAGAGTACCCATATTTCGTAGGAGGCTACGAATCCGTGTGACCATGATCCAAATTTCAAATTTCAGATAGACCAAAAAGAATATGCACGCTTATCATGTTTGTTTTAATGTAAGCCATAAGCACAAAGCTGGTTGTTGTTACAGAGTGTGAATTTGTCAGATGTAATTACATTAACGTTGTGTGACATATGTCATAAGTAAAGATGATTTCACAGCTGTGTGACTTCCCATCTGCCTGTTACATATGTAGAGGAAAAAAAAAAAACATATACCCATATGTTCATTCTGAGACCAGCAGAGGAGCTGCTAACAGGCAGAATTAGACCTCTCACTGATAAACTTACATAATCATATACCATCAAAGCAAGAGGAACACGGAGATGCAGCTCAGAATAGAACCAACTGCGTTAGAAATGAGGTCATTGCTTAGTAAGGCTATGTAATTGACTGGAAGGCAAACAAGTTTTTTTTTTCAAAAAAATGGACCAATACATGAATTACCTGACCAGTGTAATGCAGAATAATACCATTAACAGAACACTAACAATATTAACATGACATCAGCAAAAACACCATGTGAGAATATACATCTGCCAGTGTGCCATTAAGAGGGTAGCTGCTGAAAACTGGGTAACTGTTTTTTTCTTAACCAGTTTTTTCTTTGACCGCTTCAATGCATTCAAAGCAGTAAACGTGCCAAATCAACATGAGATCACTGCTATAATATTACAGCGCATTTTTTTACAGCACGAAACGCACTGCAAGACCCAAGATGTAACACACGCGCACACACACACACACACACACACACACACACACACACACACAGAAGTAAATAAATAATAGAAAATAAAATAAATTCATTAGAACAGTAGCACCTTTCATCTTCTTATGAAAATCTCTTCACTGCAAAACGTATCAACGTCACAAAATCGGATAAATCCATCCATAAAACTAACCCTACATATCATGAGCACTTAGTCTGGATCGATACATAATGAATACAGTCTTCAATAGTGTACATCAATACATAATGACCATTAATATTGACTTCAATAATCAATAATTAAGATGAAGTAGGATCGTTCTCTACACTGGCTCTCAGCTTATGAAAATGGTAACCAAAAAAATATAAGTGACACACACACAAAAAAAGTTGTAATTGAATTATTGAATGAAGAGAGCTGGAAGACGCCCTGAAAGATAGACTAGAAATATGGAGAGGAGCCTTTGGTTCCAGATCTGATGGACTGACAAGAGTTTGGCTCGCACATTGCCAAATGCTAACTCTGTAAGAACAGTAATATCAGACATACTGAATATATGAATATATCTGGTGCTCTGGGAGACTTCATTAATGTGCTTGTTCGTTAGAAATGGAAACATGCAAAGTCATGTTTTCATTTATGCTGATAGAAAATTTATATTTACTGTATGAACAAGTGCATTATAACTGATTCAAAAAGGACCCAGTATTGTAAGTACCACTTTACAGTCTTACAATCATTCGGAACAGAGTCTGAACATGCTAAACTTTCAACAGAAATACTAAACTGCCATTGCAGGGCCAAAACCCCAGCTGTATACAGAATGAACACAATGGTAAGATGAAAACACCAGAGCACCACAGGAGGCTTTGAAACTTATTCCTCTCACTCAATCAGTTCAACATTTTTTTTTTTTTTTTGCACACAGGGTGTTAGTGTGTAAAACTCTTGAGACAAAGTGCTGAACTGTTCATTTTTAGGCCAAAAGCCAGCAAAGCATTCAGCCTCTACATAATGGTGTCTAATGAGATTGACGTATTTGGCAATGGGACATTAGATCCACAAACCAACAGATAAATCACTTTTAAATCACTGTTTCCAGTTAAACCAAAACAAACATCAGACAATGATACTGAAAAAAAAGTTTGGAAAGCATTCCATAGTTTGCACAGCTCATTTTTCAATTAGTCATTCTTGACTTTCCTTAGTTTATGCCCGTTTTTGTGTTGTCTGTGTGGTTTTTTTTTGTTTTGTTTTGTTTGTTTGTTTTTTTATAGTAAGGCAATGAATTCATGACATGCATTTGGGCATTTTATTTTCCACTTTAAAAAAAAAGAAACAAAACAAAACTGTAAAAAGTGTCTTCACGTCTGTATGTTACCTTTTTATCTATCTATCTATCTATCTATCTATCTATCTATCTATCTATCTATCTATCTATCTATCTATCTGTCTGTCTGTCTGTCTGTCTGTCTGTCTGTCTGTCCATTTGTCTGTCTATCGTAAGTTAGAAAGCAGCAGATAAGTGTTGCATTCCTCTGGGCCTAGTGGTCATTCCTCCTTAAACTCCGCCTGGGCATCTACAAAACAAAATTTCAAACTGGCAACAACAAAAACACGATTATCATAAAGCCAACATCAAAGCACCACAGGTGTGTTTCCCCTAGGCACTAAACAGCCGATATTTGGATATTACAGTCTGTTTCCTGTGCTCTTTCAGCTCGTGCAAACTGATATGCCATCCATGGCTTTGGAAGTAGTTTGGGGTTCCATTGCTTTTGATAAAGCACCCCAGACTATGTCCAAAAAAGAGAAAGCACAAACTGCTGTATCTTGTGTCTCAATGATGTTTTCCACTGGATACTAATTTCTATTGGGCTTAATGAGGTTATAACTCAAAATAGTTCCTCTTCCTCCGCAACAGATAACAGAGCTGAAGAATTTTGAACTGATGAATTACTAGCGCAGTGGCTGAACGAGGCATCTCCGCCTGATTAATCAGCTCCACGCTGAACTGTATCAAAGCTGCCTGAGTGAACAGCAGAATTTGCCTTTGCTAACAATGTGTCAAGAGATAAAGCTTGGTTGAACGCTCAGAAGAGAGACTAGCAACTTGTACTGGGTGAAATTCTCTGGCTGGTCCCCCGGGCAAACGTTCAGGAGGTCACGACGCACATGTTAAATGAGCGAGGTACACGTGTGTAGCTGTTTATCTTTTTTTTTTTTTTTTTTTCTATATGCTCCTCGCCACCTACTGTAAAGCCCTACTGTTCAGAGACACGCAGCCCTCTGTGTTACGTAATCCCCATTAGAGCAGTCACAAAACCAGAGCAGACTTTTTAACAGGCTACTAATGAGCCTACTTGAGAAGGAAGCTCATGGTTGTTTTCCTTTAAGAAGCAATCACCTGTTCCCATAAAAGAAAGATTGATATTCCTATGTGACATCTCTGCACATTATGAAAACTCTTCACATTATAAAAGCTTCCCAATATCGTATTAAAACAACAACAACATGAACAATAACAAATTTTGGTATTTCCAGACAGGTTTTTTTCTTCAACCCACCGAAGAAATGCTCACTTTCACAGATGTATGATTGATGACGGGCATCCGTTTCACGTGTTTCTCACATGGACGTGGATACAGCTCAGTTACAGATGATCAGAATGATTGAATTTGGACCAGTGGTGTCCTCAGAAGTGTGTGTGTGTGTGTGTGTGTGTTGTTTTTTTTTAAGTTCAAATATTGAATCTTTAAATATTGAATCTTTATACTGAATCTTTAAAAAAAAAAAAAAACAGACAGCTAATCCTGACATCACTGTGCAGATTGTCCTCCTAATTCCATTCAAGTCCAGTCAGTGCTTTGAGAAAATATTGAGGCATTGTTATTGGTCAGTTTTGTCTTGAGTCAAATTAGTTTCCTTTGGCCAAGGGAAGTCCAGGTGCCACTGAGGTGCTAATGAATGGGAAGGAAAAGCCATTTACCTCCAGATGATACAGTTTGTTCGAGTGAAGAAATGTTTGTTGAAACTCACCTCATGTTTGGATGTAATCATTTTTGTCTACAAGCGCTGGGTAGTGGATTTCCTCTTTTTTTTTGCCTTCATATGAACATAATACAGCTGGTGTTCACCATCTTCAAAGGGTTTTATCCCATATATATTATGCATCTGACAGACTGTGAACATCTGAATTTGATTTATTTGGGTCAAGGAACATTTTCCTCGAAATCTGTTTTTGTGTGTGTGTGTGTGTGTGTGCGCTTTCTTCCTTGTTTTCTCAGACAAGGTTCATTTGAGCACAGTAAAAGTCCAGTTCATTTATGAATTATGTAAAATGCGGCAATGAACTGGCCAGAGTTAAAAGTAAACTTTGTCTCCGTCTACTGCAGCATCAGGCGCTGTTATGAAAACAACCTAATGAGGTACTTAAAAAATACTGGTGTTGTTGTGTGACTGGCATTAGAACTGAGGATTCGGTGCCACTGACCCAGGTGAGATGTGCTGTCCATCACCGCTGGGAAAAGATGAGAAGATGGGTCAACAGCAGGTAAGTGTGACAAGGACTTCGTAACAGCCTACTCACTCTCACTCACTCATTATCCAAGCCGCTTATCCTAATCAGGGTCGCGAGGGGTGCTGGAGTCTATCCCAGCACAGACTCCAGCACCCCCTGGCGAAAGACAGGGAAACACTCTGGACAGGTCTCAAGTCCATCACAGAGCAGACACACAGACAAACACATTCACACCTAGGGGCAAGTTAGTATATCCATATGCCTGACTTGTATGTCTTTGGTCTGTGGTAGGAAACCAGAGCTCCCAGAGGAAACCCACAAGGGGAGAACATGCAAACTCCACACAGAGAGTACCCTGGGCATCCGGTCGGGAATTGAACCCAGGACCATCTCGCTGTGAGGCGACAGTGCTACCCACTGCACCGTCGTGTTCCCCCCATAACAGCCTACTGGGGGGGGGGGGGGGGGGGGGGGGGGGGGGGGGGGGGGGGGGGGCACTCACTATCACTGCCAGTACCTAGTCTACTAAAGGAAACAGTGTGCCTAGCTGGTTGTAAGTGATGTTATGCTTCCAATGCCTCATGTACATAAGCGTAGTAACAAAGCGTGTCATGCCAGCTCTACCTCATTAGCATAAGTGAATGGAACTTGATTAGACAAGTATAAATTTATGGATAACCATTAACGGTTGGGATCATTTCTTTTTCTTTCTTTTCTTTTTGTTGTTTTGTTTGGCTTGGACGAATAGTGTCTGCTGTCCTCAGTTAACAGGCAAAACTACAATTTTTTTTTTTTTTTAAGTACCCCGGCAAATCTCTTCCCACACATGTGAATATTAAATTCTTTGGAGGGTCTTCTTTCCAAATAACTCCTTCTCTAAAATGTAAAAAATTACAGTGTTGGCCTCACATCAGTAAGAGGGTTTGGGACTCAGCCATTTGAAAACAGTGTTTTAAATCCCAAAACCCTCAGTTGTATTCATCATGATCTCATGTCCTACTTGGAAGCTTTGAGAAAGCTTTGATCATGACCCCCACCTCCACCTCCACTACCCCCACCCATGTGAAAATGTCCTGTGTAGTCGTGGGTCATACAACCCTGTAACCTAATCACATTTGAAAAATGACTGAGTGCCCTCTATATTGTTAAAAAATCCATGAAGGACATACCAGATTACGGTATCAAAAGGGTGACGTGACATTCCACCTTTCCCCATGCATTATCTTCACATACAACCCCCCCTTCCCTAGCCCCCACCCCCCAACCCCCCATTATACCTGTGTTTTATTGAGCCTTTTCATGGTGATCTCGTGAGATCACTCTAAGCCTCCATCTCACAAAAGCGTCTTGTGACTGGAAGGAAATTCCATAGGTACATTAACACCGAGCGTCCTCCGGAGCATGGCACGCCATCTCCACAAGTCTGATCTCCGACAGCTTTTTTGGTCTAATCTCATCGGAAGCTTCAGCTGACTCATCGCGTCAAGGGATTCATCAGGTGAGGCTTAGCAGATGTATCACCCTCTGCAAACTCATGTTTAGAGACATTTTACAGTTTGAGCTGGCTTGCCATGGTAAAAATGACACACAAGCCTATGGTAATAGTTTTTCTTAATCTGTTTATCACAGAAAGCATAATCTTTCCATTTGAGTCTATTTCTGCTCAGCAAGGCAATCTGTTATGAACTTGGTTTTAGCCAATGGGAATAATTATGCCAAAATATCTCAGGAGAATATGGGGCCAGATTGACAGAGTGGGGATGAAGTAATTTTAGTAATCCATTGTCAAACTGTATTAAAAAGGTAGGATCCAGGTCATTTCACTAGAAATAACTGCACTCTCTACAAGGTTGTAAATTAGATTGACATAACAACGACCTTGAGTCATATACAGTGCATATTTATATTAATCAATTCTTCCACAAGGGTTTAGACTGAATTGCTGAGGTTACCCTCTGTTCCCAAGAAATTCGTTGGAACAGAAGTTTGGCCTTAGATTTTCATGCATGGGCTGCATTTTTTTAACCGTAAAATTCTGCGTGAAGATGGATTCAGCCTGACAGACTCAAAATATTTTTGTAAAATACGTACCTTTGCCAAAAAAAATGATATCTTGTGTTAACATGTTCTAATTTATGCAAAGTTCTTGGACTAAGTGTCTAATGTATTTGAAGACTTGCACTTCAGTACCAAAAATATTAACTGCTACTATCTACAATGTGACCATCTGCCTCCGAATGTAAGTTGACTTCTCTTACTTCAAGGTCTAAAAATAACTGTTCTTCTAGAGAGAGATACTGTTGTGGTTGTAGAATTTAATCTGTTTTAGCAGAGGGGCAAAACTCTCTCAGTCTGCAATTTTCTCAGAAGTACACCAAAAGCTTGCAGCACTTTCAACCCGATGGATAATTACCATTACATGATAACAGACATCCGTGGAAACATTCTGGGAGCAGGAAACTGAGAGGGTATTCAAAAGATAACGCTAAAGTACACATTATGTCCTTGAAATGATTTTAGGGAGGGCATAATCTTATGAGTTTCCACTAAACAATTGATATGAAACATGATATTTACATGCTTATCAGTCCATAATCTCACCTACATTAAGGTCAGTGGTGAGTTGAAAGAATGTAGTTATGATACAGGTCATTTTACAACTAACGCTTTCATACAGGAGTCATTCAATAGACACAGATGAAAATATGGAAACTGTATGTTACAGCACAGTTGCACGTAGTTGTCACACACATGGTTGTGCCATACATTTCCATTATAATTATTACATTACAATCAGCTCTTAAATGGCCATTTGCTTGGTTTTGTACTCTGCCTGTACTGGAAGTCACTTTGGACAAAATCATCTGCAAAATGAACAAGTTCAAGTGTAATGTAAATGTATCAAAGTTCAGTAAAATGAAAGTACCTTCTTCCACCATCACTTACATTTCTTTTTCTGTGAGGTTCTTTTTCTTTTTTTTTTTACCATGAAGCAGGTGTTATAATGATCTAAATAGTTTCCTGTGAAGAGATATGTTATCAAAATCTAACAGCAAAAGTTATACAGTCATGTTGACTTCCAGTACCAAACAAATCTGCAACGTCACAGCCTGATCAGACCCTAGACACATCATTGTTCCACCTCTTGTATACAGCCGTGATCTGTGATCATAGATTTCATTGCCACGGCAACTGCTCTAGATGTCGTTACTGTGCTGTGACCGTGATTGTGAGAAGAATCAAAATCACCACAAGGGATCACTGATCACTAACAACATATGAATTCAAGCCATCAAGAAAAATTATTGACTAGGGATTCCTCTGAACGAATGAATCGACATTCTTCTGAAAAACATTTCTTATCTTATCAGTCCAGGAAGTTTGAAAAAGTACATTGGGGAGTTGTTGGAGCAACGATTTATAGCTTGAAAGTGCTTCAGAAACATTTGCAGTGCATAAAAGAAGATTTGTAACAGAGCGGAGGTTTAATGTAGTGTGTTTTAGGGTTGTTTTATGATTTATCCAGTAATGTGGCATAAATCAAGCCCTTTGCAAATTACTGGATAATTCTCATAAATCTCTTAATATCTTTTTTATTTAAAATCCATGGTTGGACAATGTGACAGCGCTTTGTAGTAGAGCACACAGGGAGTGTTAGTGACTATTTAATAACACATAAATATCTTTCGAGTCTTTATGAAAGTGAACAAGAAATCAGTTTCATTCTGTAAAACAGCTTTGTTAATCAAATCCTGCTCTCTTTGTTACTAATGTCATATTTCATCAAACTTTCTTCAAGGATGTCTGCTACATTCCTCCTACCCTCTGAGTAAGGTTCAAAGATGATTTTTTTGGTAACAAAGAAAAGGACAGTTCTCAACAAGTCTGCACAAGGCCATGATCACAATCTAAAAATAATGATGATCACTGATTGATGATCAAGACCCTTGATGATCAAGACGCTCACAGAAGAAAAGAGAAACAGTACACATGTAGAGTTCACAGTAGAGGTCTAGACTAGATACATAAAATGGACCAAGCATTTTAACTTTCATTTACAGTTTGTAAATTGTATTTGGTGAAAGGATGCATAACTCTCTCAAATACATGTAGATTCACAGATTACTGCTCTCACCTCACATGGCTGATGTAGGCCTACATCTTTTAATCTGTGGAATATCATAAACAACCAGAGTGACAGCGTCAGCTAAGGTTACACATTAAGCTTCTTCAGTTTCAAAAATCCAGTAATTTTCATCCCCTGGGTCATTCCAGAATTGGAGGACAATTAAGGCATCAACACTTTTGAGGCATCAACACCCTTTATTTTATCATTTTCTGTTGTGTATTTAAGAAAAACAGGTAATAAGCCATCAAATAATTTGATTCATTCAGCTCAGATTTCAAAGGTACACTTTTTATGAGATGTTTTATTTTTTGTGTGCTATGCTTGGCACAACCCTGTTATGAATACTCAGGGACCTGAAAAAAAATTATTTTAAAATATTGTTCAATAAATCCCTTGGCATTAAGTAAAGATGGTCACATTCCCACGGAATATTCATTTAATTTCAGATAAGACATATCAGTTTAAGCAATTTTGATATGATATGATGATATAGTAACAGGGTCGAAATTAGAGTAACAGGGTTGCGCAAAGTAACAGGGTTGAATGGACACATTACTTTTGAATGTAGATCATGACATAAATGTGAGAAATAAATACTCAGGGCCACAGAAATTGTTGTTAAATAGTATTTTATATATCTTTCTGATGAAAGATCAACAGGATGAGTAGTAACAGTACAGGGCTGCAAATCAGTGCTAGTGTTAGCTTTTTCTCAGGAATAGATGCTAGCTGTGGAATGTAACATTACTGTCAAGGTCAAGGACAAACTTATTTATATAAATAAAGAGAGAAAACTTTGAAATTCATTAGTCTTACTCTTATATTTTGAGTAACAGGGTTGCGTTCGTTAAAGTGACACACTCAATCAAGGCTGAAAAGATTGGAAAAATATGAAAAATAGAAGAGAGGACTTACTTTTGGTCTACTAATGGTGTCAGCAAATGCCTTGATGATGTAAATTCCTCTGTATCATGTGACTCTCTTCCTCTTCCTCTGGAGGCTAAATAGGTTTCGGTAATAGGGTTGTGCACATGTTGTGGGACAACTTCTTTGCATAATTACTACTATTTAAAATAGGTTAATAATTAAACAAATTGTTTTAAAAATTACAAGAGACATATATCAACAAAATCATACCAAAAGAAAGTAGATTTAAAATTTATTTTAACTGTTGTATTTGATATGCAAGTTCATCAGGAAGGTGGAACAAGAGAAAATTGCAATTTTAGGGGATGCTCGAGAGCTATTTGGTATTTTAAATAATATTATGGAACCACTTTTTTTTTACAACTATATACATTTTGTCTCAGGACAAGTACAATTTACACAACAAGTGCATGTTTTAGTATTTTGTGCATGGATTATTTGAAATTTCATGGGTGGGACAGAAAATGTCCTCCAATTCTGGAATGTCCCCTTTTCTTTTGGTCTGGATCTGCAAAGCAGCGTGCAGTGGGTCAGGTTAAAGATATCTATTATCAGAATGTTAAATATATGAAACATCTAGTTGACCTGAAATAAATAAATAAAATGAACAAATTTTAGTGGGCTGTTTGACAATGTCAAGCTCCTTAATCTAGCAAGTTGTTTTTTATTTATGTTTGCCTCTTTGCTATTGCGGTGCTGTAATTTCATCAATTTAGCCAGCCAGCATTGTAAACTAATTAATTGTTATTGTTATTGTTTGAATAATCCATTTTTTAAATTGGTGTGAAGCATTTGTAATTTGTGGTAAGAGTGGTGAGAGAATTTAATTTCTCACACAGCTTGATGTGGGAAGAGAAAAAAAACCCTGCAATGATAATGCACTGGCTGGAAGTGACTATTCCTTAATTCTTCACGTTTGACACTACCTGAAGTTGGTGGCTTGTATTTATCAAAATGGTAAGGTTTCTTTTGTGATGTGTTGTTTTTTTTCTTATTGGATATATTCTCAGGTCTTACATGAATATGAGGTAAGTAAAGTCAGTTCTGCATTATCATTTAGAAATAAAAGGGGTACAAAGGAGGCAGAAAATTACACCATCAACAAATAAAATCGTAAAAATTCCATTAAAAACTCAATAAAAAAAAAAACAGAAGGCATTTTGGAATGTCTGATTTGACATTACACCTGGAGCATATGCCGCATTCGAAACTTTCTTTGCGTAGTAGAATTCTGGCCTGTACATAATGGAGAAAGCATAGCCCAGTGAAGGCGACTAGGTACTGACCGGTTCACTGATGTCATCCAGTATTTTCCCAAGCAGTTTGCCTATATTAAGCCATTTTTAAGTCCATGTTAAACCATATTAAAATACTTAAAGCTAAACATGATGTTATCAACAATGAAGAAATGCTATGTTATCGACTTCTTCATGTCCTTGAGTGCATAAAAAGATCGGTTGGAACTTATTGTAAATAACAGTGCATGCATTTGTGGTAAAGGCTAATTCTATAAAACACAGTCAGAAGAAAATTAGATGTAATTGCATATCTTTACACCAGTTCCTATAAATGCAAAGCCACTAATCAGCAGTTGAAGAGAACAATAGGTATCTTTTGGCTTGCTTACATTAAAACAACAACAACATCAGAATTGAATGATTTGTTTACAACCCCGGTTTTACCAACGCACAGCAAACATTCATAATTCATTCTGGCAAACATTTTTACCTTGTTTTTTCATTTCCAGTAACACTAATAACTTTACCATAAACACTCGTTTGCATGAAGTGTGTATTCATTTTTCAACATCCATTTCCAGGACAAATACCTCGAAGGATTATCTTCATCTACTTTTATTTGATCGTTTTGTACATATAGCACCAGAAAAACTTACTAATTGACTTTGAACAACAATAATACTTTTCCACTTTAGAACCACCTAGAATTTTCACTTGGAATAAATATGAATCAAGGACACAGGAATGTGAGCCCTGAGTGCACAGAGATTGTCTCTAACCCATCATTTCACAGACAGTGGTATTGACCAGTTTTCATGCCAATGATGCAACGGGAGGAAAAATAAATGCATCCTTTGCTTATCAATATTATTGATGGACTGAACTTCCAGTCCAGCCACAGGACTTAATCTTCCAAAGACATGAGGCTATTCATGCACTGCATTCCTGGAAAACAGCTCTAGGTACATCCAGACTTGCCCGAGCTTCAGCAGTCTAATGATTCCCATTAATCCTGTTTTGTGCTGGAAATGTTCTTCGCACTGGAAGTGACAGAGTGAAATGTATGCGTCCGTATTCTCAGCCTTCAGCGAGCTGAATTTTACTGGGAATTGGTTATGGCGATGGTAAAGACCTGAGCACTGGCAATGAAATTCAGCAAGAGATATTATTGTGTGGGCCTTGACCCAGAATATTACAAAGCATGTTTTACTGCCCGCAGTTAATTTCTCAACACAGCCTGCTCATGGGAAGACAAACGCCCCCTGGGAAAGAGCAATCTCTGTTTTTTATGTCTAGATACTACACCCACAGGTGAAAAGATTTATTTTGTTAAAAATTCAATATTTTTGGATTTAACTGGGTGAACTCACTGACCTTTCGAGGCCGTCTGCTCTGTCTTATCAATGCTCATACAATTTAGAAGCTAAATCTAAGGTTAGCAGGAGGTCTGATCAAAAAGTTCTAATGCTTTTTCTATTACAGGTGACAGAGAAGAGGCAGTGATCTGTACTGAGGTGTGTACAAAGGAGTAATACTAACCTTTCCCCAGGAAGGAGCCATTTCTCCTCAATTTATACCAGCACTGAGAAAGACATGTTCACAGACAGACTTATTTCTCATCCCCGTTGTAATAAACGTGGATAGAAAAGGGGAGAGACGTGTGTACATTGAGTTTTATGTGAAAAATAGTATTAAAAAAAAATGATTACCCTCCATCCCCCACCTTACTCTTCGTGCTCAGCTAATTCTGCTCCGTGTGATTTTTTTCTGTTCCCAACAATCAAAATGAAGCTAAATGGAAAGAGATTTGACGATATTACAGCGTCCAAAATGCCACTACAATTACATATCATGCAATGGTGCAAATAGAATTTATAGCTTACCTTAACACTTGCTTGTTAAAACTCATCATATTTTAATTGGGCAACCACAAAGAATTTTTTGTGCAGTTTATGTTAAGCGTACAAGTGTTAGGGCTATTCATTTGGTCACGTGAGATATATTTCAACAATGTGCTCACTCACACTCTGTTTGAATACCAGGCTTTTGAGAGAGGATATTAGCCAATACCACAAGCATCGTGGGCATCCACATCACCTGTAAAGTGATGTACCGTCTGAAGAATCATAACTTTTCAAGATTTTTCAAACAGTTGGATATGACTTTCTAGCACCAGAGTCTTTGCCAGAGGCGCAGAAATAAAAACAGCTTTAGGCATGCTTGCAATACCTAATAATAAGATTTAATTGTGAGAGGGAGTTAATTTATCTCATTTTCACAGTAAATGTTGCAAAATTAATCAAGCAACTTTGACGAAGGCTGTATTTCCACAGGGAATTCGTTTAATATCAACATTTACAGTCAGATGCAAGCATAAGTCATTAAGTGTGAATTAGGTTGTAAACAAATTATACAAAAAAAAAAAAGCATATGTTTAACATATTTTGGGGTTTTTTTTTAAAAATGAGTATCTTAGCTAACAATGAGTATCTTAGCTAACATGAACTAATGCCTCATGGATCATGATCATTTGTTGTTTAATCTGTAAACAAAGCATGAATTATCTTTGTTACAGATACTTAAACAGTTAGATACTTTAACAAATGTTTAGCTCTTACTTTGTTCTAGCCTGAGAGGCGTCGCTAGCGTGTACAAACACATTAACAAAGTCTTTAGATCTTTTTAATGGATCTACCACTGGGTACATCTTTGAACATGTACTTTGCCATGCCTTAGTTGAACATGAATAAAAAAAAACTATGGGCATATGCACATTTATAATTTATCATGTTGTCACTTATTGTATGTATCAGATTCTTCTTGGCTGGGTACATATCAAGAACATTAAAATATCAGTATTTACCAGTGTGATGTACTTGCTTTGCTCCCATAAGAACATGTCATCTGGCCCCTCCTCTCCTCCGTTTTTTTCCTGAATATGCTGCATGTATCATTTATTCTTGTATGATTTGTACAGATGTTTGCTTGTCATTTCTTAAGAATAAAAATCACAAAGAAGTCACAAAAAAAGAATAATAAATATCTTTATAATGAAGACAGGGAGTGTGGTACTGATTCTGTCTGAAAGGTGGTGTTTAGGTTACTAAAGCTGTCTTGGTTCTAGAATCACATCAGCAGACAATTCTCTACATTACCATCTCTGAATGTGGAGAGCTATTGTCAGTCAAACTGAAATGATAATTATATCTCTTTGATGGAGAATAATTCTTGATATTCTATTTTGTTGTCCAGGCCTGTGACAATAAATATGAAGGGGGAATACGGAAATTCAAGGACATGAATTCTAAATTAAGAGTTGAGAAAGAGTACAAGCAGGGCTTGCAAATCCACACCAAGTATCGCTCAGGTGTTATGTTTTCTCCACTAGAGCTCTAAGGACTAAAATGTACATTTGTTTCAGTTCCATGGTTATATCATATCATATGGGAATACCATATGCAGAGTGAACCATTTATATGCTCTGTGTGTGTTGTATAACCAGACTGAGGACCCAAGCACATACGCTACACATATATTCAAGGATCCTCAATTTGTTCCTTTTGCAAATGTGAAAAAAGACAGTATTATATTTGTGCTTCAAGTAACGAGCTGTAATTTACTCTCAGAAAAGGGAGAAAAGCATCCTTCCGGTGGTCAAGGAGAAGGTTCTTTTGAAGAAGTAATACTTGCACTCTTAATAATTACTTTCAGTGAAATCCAACCAAGAAATGGATTTCCATCAACAAACGACTTTTTAAATCCCTGACTATCCTGTTTTGAACTGTCCTGTGGGCTCTTGTGGATTTCCTTTTCACTGTGGTGAAAGAAAAAAAAAAAGTAAAATGCATTAAATGTGTTTGTTGTCATTACTGTGGTATATTCCAGCAGAAGGCAAATTTTTATTTACCCTTCCAAGTCAGGAGATGGTTATATATTTACACACACGCACACACACACACAGACACACACACACACATATATGTGTGTGTGTGTGTGTGTGTGTGTGTGTGTGTGTGTGTGTGTGTGTGTGTGTAAAGGCTAATGAGTCCATTTCTCAGTATGAGGTCAGTAATGAGTGAGTTTAACACAGGAGAAGACTACATTGCTCTGATGCTCTGATACAGTGCTCTGACAAAGTGTTTTCCAATCTGTGAATTGTGACCCACACAGGTGCATTGTGGGGCAGAAGCAGGTGTGTCAGGAGACGGAGACAGAAAATATACATTTTATTATGCCTATTTAAAGCCATGCCACACAGCCAAGTTTCCCAAGACATCCGTATGCGCAGTCGCAAACATGGCGATAAAGGGCTAGTTAGAGAAACTGAACAAAGTCTCAAAACAAGTTGTAAACAACCATAAAACATAAATCAGAAAATCTCAGTCCTAGTGATCAGTGCAAACACAACCGATTCTACTGTCATACTGAGAGTCTTTTACAGTTTGGCTGTTAACAAGCTAACGCCCTGAAATAATTTACAGTTTGCTCCTAGCCACATGGTATTGATCACTTTAATACGATTGCATAGCTACCAATGCCATATTTCTTTGGTTGTCAATAATCTGTGAAATTTATTGGGGGTTTTTTTTTCTGGGTGGGGGGTAAATATAAAAAACTACATCTGAGATAGTTTGCCAAAAGCTAAGTGAAAACTATTGTCAAGAAAATGGCTTGATTCATTTGAAGTATTTGGCTTCTTCTCCTTTGGATTGGAAGAAGATCAACTACCAAACTGCTCTGCTTAAAAAAGTTAGCAAAACTGCAAGGCCATCAAAATTCAAAAGTCATCTCCTGAGCTCAGTCCTTCGCTTAATGCTTTCTATGATTTAACGCATTCCTTCAGATAATTAAAATGATCGCAATGATGTGTTTTCTTTAGGGTCATAATAGGTTGGACCCCCAAGCAAATCCTTATTGTATTGACCCTGTTTAACATCCTCCTTACTTGAATGAGGCTGAGTGCAAAATTGCCCAACCTTTATCGTACAAGTTAAACGTATGGAGATAGCATTATCATCAACTAATATCAACTAGTATCTTCATTCTTACAGTTTTCACATGAAAGGGGTCAGCTGATGATGCTCCCTGATCATGTTTGTGTCTGAGTTTGTTTCTGGAGATACACAATGTTGTTTTTGCCTGACCCAGTGGGTGAAACCTTGAAAACGCATTGGAACCCCGGCCCTGTGCTACTGCATTAATGAGCTATGGCAGACAACTCTGTATATGAGGATGAATCGGCCCAAATTTGTTAAAGAATGACTGAGTCTGGCTGGGGTAATCAATGTGTTATATGGCTGTTTGAAAATAGCATAGAAACTCACTGATGCATTTTGACTATATTACAGTTTCATTCAGAAATCTCGAAACTAATGACACACAGTGCATCATTTGTCATGTGTGCGCTTTTGATGTAACTGACAGTTAATTCCCTTTCCATAAGCAAATTGATTGAATTGATGATACCAGGAAATGAGTTTTTGTCCTACTTTTCTCCATACAGGGTCGTTTCAATTTCCGCAAAGCTTTGAATTGTGCTTGCTTGGGTGATTTACAACTTTAATAGTAATAATGATTTGGTCTTTGGTTACAATAATCAAGGCATATTATATAAAGATAATCTATGCCTTACATAGCTAGTTATTACTTGAGCCATTGGAGGAAGAAGAATTTGAAGGCTTTTTTTTATATTATTTAATCTTGGGAGCTGCCGACAGTTCAAAAGCAATAAACCCTTGTTTCATCAAAAGCTCCAACCTTTGCTGAACATTTAAGCTGCCTTTTTCTGTTGTTGTTGTGTAAGATCTCTTAATTCATAACCTTTAGTTCTTTGCTGTCTTAAATATCTAGCGAAAGCCAGCAGAATCTTGATAAGCTCTCATTTGACAGACAATGCATGACAAGGGGTTTTGGAGTCAGTGGTTTCGTGTGGAGTTGCTGGGCTTGCGAGATTTTATCTGTGAGAGACAGCACACAAACATTTTTAATATTTTTCTCCCTGTATTATGTTAAGACTTGTTTAACTCCGGAGGGCTAGAGGGTGGATTGGCCCTGAGAAATGTTGTCCATCTGAAATCCAGTGATATTCTGTCTGTCGATAAATCTCAAATTCGTTCCTCGGTTGATCTCTCATTCTTCATCAGGAGCACCCTCAGACTCTTCTCTCTCTTTCTCTCTCTCTCTCTCTCTCTCTCTCTCTCTCTCTCTCTCTCTCTCTCTCTCTTTCTCACTTCTTTTCTCTTCACTTTCTCTCTCATTCATGTTTGCAAGTCCTTCCATCTCTAACCGAATTCCAGAAAGTCCAATGACTGCAGAAGCAGACCTTCTCAGGCCTGGTTCCACTTTCTGGACCACAAGGGTATTCCATGCCACTGGGATGGAAATGAATCCCAAACTCTCTGGGCAGATGGGCCTCATCTGTCTCTTTGACAAGAATATTGTACTCATTTTCTTTGTTCCATTACAGGTGGATTGTGCAGGCCTCTCACTGAATAGTGAGCTGGCCTCCAATCAGTTCGTATCTGGCAGCGAGATTCCAGACCCCCAAGGTATCGCCTGTCTCCGAAGACCCAGTGTCTCTCCCAACTCGCCCCCTCAGCTCTTTAGAACAATGGCTCCCCCTTAAATGGCTGTGAAATAAGTAGCGGTAAGAGCTCGGCAATAGTCATTTTGAAAAATGGAAGGTGCTAGATGGAAGTTTTTTTTGCAGGTCTGCAGGCAAGGTCTTGTTTTTGTTTCTTTTTTTTTTTTCTTTTTTATTTTTGGGGTTTTTTTTTTTTCTTATGAAAATGGGATCTTGTATCCTCTCCAAGATTTCACACTGATTCAGTGCCATTATTTTCCTCCCTGTTTGTTTTGCTCAATTGCTCAAGCTGTTTTCCCTCGAAGCTCTAATTTATTGAAGAACAGCATCATCTTAGGAACCAAATGTCTGAGATCTCACTTCTTTTTTTTGGGATGGAGGCAGTGAGTCGCACCGCGCTCCTTTGCTCCACTCGCTTCCTCTGAGAGAATTTATCTTTTCGGACGATCATCTCTTAGACATAGGAAAATTAACAATATTGAATAGCATTTAATTCTCCATTAGACCGAATCATTGCTCTTAAAACATACATGATTCAGTTCAATTTGCTCCGAATAGACACACGATGAATATTAAATTGAGTGATTAAACTTGCACAGACATTTTTCACAGATAAGAGTAACAGCAGGAGAGCGGTCCTCTAATCGCCTAAGATACATGAATGAGTAGGCTAACATTATATTAAACTCAAATGGAGCTCAGTGTGCTTTGCATATAACTTACTTCTCTTTTTGCTTCTCTCAAGAGCCAAGTCTACTCATCTACTTTTATAAATTCAAGTTGAATGAACAGCATAGGAAATGCTGAACGCTGCAATGATGGTAACTGAGTCAAGCAGATGCCAGTGGAGATAAAGATGAAATAGGTTTGCATGGCATACACAGCAACAAAATACCCCATAAACGTGTAAGAGAGACTACCATCCCCGGTTCAAGCTTCCACCCCTACCTTTAATGCCTGAGTGATAAGATACATCTATCATTTTTACAGCTGACAGGTATGGTGTCAGAGGTGGTGATTCCTGCAATACATTTGAGTGACTTTTACTATATACGATACATTTATATAGGAATTTTACTTCCTGTATCTATTGAATACCTTATATATAAAACACATCTCTGTCACGTTTTGCGTGTGATCTATATGTACGTATGCATGCATGTATGTATGTATGTGTGTGTGTGTGTGTGTGTGTGTGTTTATATATCTATTATAAAACATAATGAGTGGATAGAGGAAAAAGACAAATAGGGAAAGAGAAACGTGAGCTGCACAAGAGCAGGCACTCCCTAATGAAAAAAGAGAATCTCCCCTTTCAAAGAAACATGTCTCAGATGAATTGGTTTAGAACGGGGGAGTAAGGGAAAAAAAAAAGAAAAAAAAACATGTCTATTTTAAGACCTTCCCCATTCATACATTCAGATATTCATGTGAATCAGTTCGTTTCTTGCCTGTAGCAAATCTGCACTTCCTTCACGAACCACAGAGGCTGTCTTAACAGCAATACATATTTCCTCAGATGAAATCCAATCAATTGTGGCAGGTTAAGGACACACGTGAACTGGGAAGAAGCAAGCAGGGCAGAGTGGAGACTCCAGGGCTTTTGTAAGCTATTAGAGCAAACGTGACAGGCAGTCAGCGCTGTGTGCTCAATGGGTTTCAGTGAAGAAAGCCTGCTCATTGAGATTAATAATAGGGAAAAATTAGTTCAATAAAAATATTAATGAGACAATGACCAAAGCTTTTTTTTTACTACAATATAAAACCTGATCATTAACACACACACACTCATACAATTCAGTGCTCCCATTTCTATTGGTCTGAGCCACGAACAATATGTCTTGTGATACTTCTCACGTATGACTTCCAGAAACCCACACAGCCACACACGTCATCGAACTCAGGTAAAACCAGGTTTAATCCTACATCATAGCGTCCTCTGAAAAACGTAAGAGTCTTTTTTATGTTTATTTTTTTAATTTATTTGAGAATGTTTTCAGAAGGATGGTATGTTTTGAGTCGATAGCAGTTATTTTCACTGTAAACACCTCAGCTCATTTGCTGCTGGCCCTTAAGGCCAGAGAGCAGCGGGAGGCCAGTTAACACAGACTGAATCAGTGTGCATGGGTGAACATTATTCTCTACACTGACCCTGGACCTGCTGATCAAACAGCCTCCGGTATGCACTTCCCCCTGAGACTACAGCATGGTGTCAACTTGCTTACCTCTAATTCTATCTTTTCAAAAAGACAAAAAAAACCCCACAAAACATAATTCTACCAAATATATATGTACATAAATGAGTACAAGAAACAAAAAAAGGTGGGGGGGGGGATGGAATTACTTTCGATTTCAGCACTACAGGGTTGGGATCTATCTATCTATCTATCTATCTGTCTACCTATCTGTCTACCTATCTATCTATCAGCACACACACGGTACAGATACATAGGTGCCGGATTCATCTCATGTGAAACCGGAGGTTGCCTCCTATTTCAGAGCTTTCTGAACCAAACGAAGAAATAGATTAGAAAAGTGAGAATAGAGAGAAAGAGTGAAGACTGTAAATATGCTCTGCGAACTTGAAACTTTTGGTTATTAAACGTATTAGCGGTCCAGTACGTTAACTTAGCCCTGATTTTAGCTCGTCCGGTTCTAAGATGTCTTTTCTACGCTGTACTTGCCCTACTTAGTACTGGGATGCAGCCCAAGCGTGGCTCATTAGTTAAAAGACACTGAACGATGTGTGAGGGTCAACCCCATGACACGTTTAGTCGAATGATTGATGAAAAAGAGCTGTCCATTTAGTTTCATAGGATTACTATCTATAATATCATTCACGCTCTTTATTAAATCGGAATTAAAACCCATTAAAGTTTTCCGCGATGTAGGCCTATTGTAAATATTTTAGACGTGGTAAATATTTTAGACTTTTTAGGAGAGTTTTAGATAGGGATAAGTGAAGAAGAACATTTGTATTTTTGAAGAGGTGCTGCTATGCTTCACCGACAACAATAATAAAAAGCTCCGTAGAGTTAAATATTATATTGTTTCTTTAAGCATTCGTTCCCATGGCTGCAGTCAAAATACCAAAAGTATCTTAAAGTTCACCAACTAAAAATCAAAATTAAAAATTTAATCAGCCATAGTGCATTCAAGTATTTGGCGTTTTAAGAATGACGCGGTGAAGATCTGATCCCAACGCCCCCCCCCCCACGCCTTAGCTTTTTATGGACAAGTTTAATGGCATGTAAATAAATGCAACTACTTTAGCACAGTAATTTGCATATTCTGCACTGAAATCGAAGCCGTGGCCTCAGGGCTGTACTAACTCCAAAAGCTCTGCTAAGTGTCTCTCATGACTGCTGGCATTCTCTCTTGGCGGTGAGTTTGAATGAAAATTTCGTAGGTCAAGGAGTCGACGAAAATAATTGCTAGCAGCATATTTAAAAAGGCTCTCTCTTATTAAACGGTCGGTCCAGTCCAGAGACATTATGGGAAAAGCTTTCCACTGTAAAAAAGTTTGACAAAAAAGTTAAACAACCACATTAACATTTTCACATTTTTCATTTGCCATTAAGGAAACAAGATTAAAACTGAATTGCAGTTCATGCTTTGAACTGATTCTTCATCTATACGTGAATAAAATGGACTTAATTCCATCCGAGGATTCTGAAAACATTCCAGAATCACTGTATGAAATACAGTCTCAAATGGACTATTTTGGGTTATCAGGGAATACGAAGTCATCTATATCCATTCAAGTGTCGGCTCCTTAATTATTTTCCATTAATCAACCTCCCACACTAAAAAAAGTGACTTGTTGAATAATTTCTGAAACTAAGTGGTGGATATTTAAAGTTCTTATTAATTCAGGGAGCCGTTCATCACTGCTGACATTTCATTCTTCCCCAGCTGATTATCCATTGAGCTTTATTTGGAAATACCGACGCCTCACGTGCAGGTTGGCTGTAGCCTACCCGACAGCACGCCTATAAATAGCACAGCGTGACTTTGCCAACTGGAGGTCTGAAAAATGTGTTTATTGAATATTTATATTTCCTCGTCTGTTTCCTTTGAAACATTCTTTTGTTCTTTTGTTCTATGGACACATTTCAACTGCATGTAACTGTTCCCCCCTTTTTTATTTATTTATTTATTTATTTATCATATTCTTGCAAAATATAGCAAATGGATTGGCCAGGCATGCAGTCCTGTTTTTTTTCAAATCTGCCCATCCCTGGGTTCTGACTGGACAGCATAAATTTAGTATAGCTCTGTCCTAATGCCCCCTGTGCTTTAGTGTCATGTGTTTAAGTACAGTATCAGAAGGTATCATGAAAAATAGACTGATCAAACTGAAAGCACTGACACACAAATGAGAGTTCAGCTCGAAAGGTCAGGGCCATTGTAATAATCACAGAGTGAGAGAGAGCAAGAGCGTGAGAGAGAGAGAGAGAGAGAGAGAGAGAGAGAAATAGAGAGAGAGAGGGAGAGGGAGAGAGAGAGAGAGAGAGGGGGGAGAGGGAGAAAGAGAGAGAGAGGATATAATATAAGGGTATACATAACAGTTGATCACAATGGTTGGTCGATTCGCTGGATCCTTACTAGAATGGTACAAGGAGAAGATAGGAGAGTAAAATGTAATCTAAGTGTTCTAGAATCATCTTCCTGTTTTCATAAGGGGTAGGTTTTAGTTTATTTAAAAAAAAACATGACTAACTCATTTAACCTACCTCAGCTATTGTAAATTCAGCAGGTAAGAAAAGTCCGAGCTGAATGGATGGGATTGACAGACAGTTAAAGCATTTTGTTTGTTCATTTTGATGAGCGTGTGAAAGATTAGGTTATCTTTTGGGCATTGAATGCAGTCCGTGCATGGGGAGAAAAAAAAAACCCCACTATCTTTTATTACAGTGTGAAAGCCTAAAATAATCTTGTTGTTCCTTTAGGAGGGATGTGGGTTCATGGCGGGGAAAAAAAATCCACGGGTGACAGTGGTGTTTAAGATGAACATGCTCTGGCATAGAAGACCTGATGTTCTATGAGGTTAATGCTCGCTGACTTCACATAAATGTCTCCCGTTCCAGCTGGGAATATGTCAGCCAACCAGTCCAGCATCACATTTTATTCTTAGCCGCTTGCCCCTGGTGTCTCCTCGCTATTTTCCCTCCCTCCTCCTCCACTTCTCATTTCCAACTCCCCCCCCCCCCCCACTCACTTCCCCTCACTACCTCCACCAGCCTCCTCAAGCCCCCACCTCCCCAGCAACTCCCCTCCTCCTGGTGATTCACATGTATCTGATACTTGACTGAATTTCTTTCCTCTGAATGACATTAACATCATTGGTACCATTTCGTGACAAACAAACCAAAAAAAAAAAAAAAGTTGTAAAAAAGTACATGGTGAGTATGAAAAGCCGCTTCCTTTTTTTTTTTTCCTGGTTTAAGTTCATCCTGTTTTCTTCTTTCCTCGTTCAGGCTACAAGATGTACTCTCTGGTGACATTGTTTGGACTCGATGTTCAAAAGGAGTTGATTCGCACTGAAGATATTCCCTTGTTACACTAGCTAACCCTTTCCAGTACCTTTTACCTTAAAAAAACCTTTTATGCATAACATGTTTACAGATTCGAAGTTGAGTGTTTTTTTTTTCCTTTTCCTTTTTCTTCCCCCCCCAAACTTTCCTCTGTGTATTCAGGTCAGCTTTTTTTTTTTTTAACACTGGTAGATTTAAAAGAAAAAAAAAGATAAGAAAGAAAGATTCACGTCAGGCTGGTTTGGTTCCATTTACTGAGCAGTTTTCTTGAGTTAGTTACTGTGTCAGGTGGTAGGCTAGCAAGGGTGAAAAAAAAAATCTTTCCTCCAAAACTTGGCAGATTTTTCATTTGTTTGATACTGGGTGATTTGATTTGGCTAAAGTTCAAATCTAAATGCAGTTGTTTATACTTTGACAAGACCTGAGTGACATCCGTTCATATTTTAGGACTTATGATTGATGGGGGAAGAAAGAAAAAATAAAAAGAAGAACGAGGTTGGAGAGGATGGGAGTGGACTCTGGGAGCATTTATATTGTTCCACACTGACCACACTGGGTAGGCCAATTATGTTTATTTATAACATTACTTATTATACCCCACAGTGGTGAGTGTGAGATTTGATAAGCTCTCTCTCTCTCTCTCTTTCTCTCTCTCTCTATGTTTCTCACTGTGCATTACATATTGGAGAGAGTGAGTGTGTGTTCAGAGACTATGCAGAGGGCTAACATAGAATTCAATATGTTGGATCTGTGTATTCTCAACATTGACATATTTCTCAAACACGTAATCATTTAATATTTTGACATTTTTATCTTTAAAATGTGAGATCTTGGGCTCTGTGCTTGCAGGGCGCTCCAGGGGCAGCATCACATGGTCACGGGGGGAAAATGTCCAGCCCAAAATTTGGTCCCGAAGAACAGTTAGGTGGGTTGAAGTATAATGAGGGCATTCAGATGTTCTGGATTTAGGTTGGAGCAAAAGCATGCAAAAACATCCCCGAAAAAATCAAAAGTCCGCTAGGGGTGTTAGTAGCCTAACTGCAAGGGAAACAGCCCACAGAGCACAGGATTGTGGCTGAAAATGTTGTGTGCAATGGCCCTCTGCCAGTGCGTCCTTTAAGTTGTCCTTGAAAGGTGTTTGACCTCTGACACTGGTATTGATATTTCAGCCGCTCCAGATAAGAGCAGCATCCGGATGACTAAATGAATAAATTTCTGTTCATGTATGACCTTGACGTGTTTTAGTCTGACTGGCAGTTTACTCTCTTCATATTGCCTTCATTTTCAGCATTTTTGTGTAGTATAACCAGGGAGGACAGGGCTTCATATTATAATCATAATTGACTTGCGCATATTTAAAGGGGTGGAGACGTGTGATTTGGTAATCTTTGACCAACATCCTATCTACAACCACTCTGGCGGCCCCGGAAGTTCATCAGTTGATTCCTTTTATGGGGAAAGCTAATGTGGATGTAGGCTGGTTAATTAGTTTTGCCATTCAGATTAAACCTAATAGAAATTTGCCTCAGCATAATGAAGTCCCCATTTAAATGTTACTTTTAAAAAGAACTAGTGAGTGGATTGGGGTAAGGACGTTAATCTAAATTAGCTAAGATTTCATCCTCATCGACTCTCTTTCCACTAATGACTTATTGCTTTTCTAGGATTTGATCGACACTTCCATGTCCATTTCTCTCTGTCTCTCTCTCTCTTTCTCTCTCTCTCTCTCTCTCTCTCTCTGTCTGTCTCTCTCTCTCTAACACATTTATTTCTTTGTTTTCCAGGTGTTTTTAATGCACGTCATGTAAATAACCCACTCAAAGATACCTGATCTGATACTATTTAAACTGTTTCATTCATCATTCACCCTCTCTCTCTCTCTCTCTCTCTGTCTCTCTCTCTCTCACTTTCTCCTTATCTCTCTATTCTGACAGTGTAATCATTGTTCATCTTTCTGAGTACACTGATGTCATTGTTGTCAGGGTTTTTTCAATTTTTTTTTAACAGTTATTTCAGCAGCCAAGGAGAACTGTGTGAAAGTGGAGCATTAGTAGTTGGGAAATGTGCATGTAACTGTGTTTTGGGATGGGTTAGGAAGGGGGCAGGGGAGGGGGGTATGACAGGCAGGATTAGGGCTACTTTGACTTCCAATTTTGAAGTATGACTACAGTCACTAATTTATACTACTATGACTACTATACATTACCCCACAAAGAGAACCCTTCCCCTCACAATTGGATTCACTACTGATGTGGGGGGGCATGAACACATCAGCCAATGAACAGTCTAGGTGGGAGCTATAAATCTGGGCTTAAGCAATGTTGTTGGTGAAGCTTGGTACAGTAGGTTGACTTATATAAGGGCTTTAAACAAAAACAGATGGAAAGGAAAGAGAAGAGGCCTAGACTCTGAGTGGGAAGCCTGGTGAAACCTGCGCTGTGGATTTGGGCAAACTGTCACTGGTGAAAAGACAGGTGATCTAGGCTTTGTGACATTGTGACTGCATACACCTCTGTCTCAATACGAAATCTCAGTCTAAGTGACTTATGCCCTTTTTGATCAAACAGAAGCCTTTGTGTCTCTCTCTCTCTCTCTTTCTCTCTCTCTCTCTCTCTCAGTGGACACTTTTCACTTTTTTGTTTGCATCAAAAACTGTCAGACATACGAGTATAAATGTATAAATGTCTGGGGCCAAGCAGATGAAATTAGAAAATAGGAAAACAACAAACAACAACTACAAAAGAGCAGATAAAATAAACAGATAAAACACAGGAACAAAACGTGTAGCACCAAAAATAGGAATGCACAGAAACAGGGAGGCTAAAGGGAGACTAAAAAAAACAAACAAACAAAAAAAGCAAGAAAGAAAAACAAAGAAAAAGAAAAAAAAGTAATGACATTATGACACAATGACATTCATCAATAAATGCAGTATTTTTAACAGAAATGAAACATTTCAGTGAATGCTGCATTTTGGGAGAACACAATATGGCAGTGTACCAGGAACTCACTGGTGGTGATGGTTGAAAACAGTGCTTTGCATTACATACAGTCCAAAGCCCTGTTTTCTTCACACCGTCAGGAGAAGTTTACTGAGGCATGACTTGACCAACTCTTTCTAGGTAGTTTCTGGCATACGCGTCAAAAAAAAAAAAAAAAAAAAGAATTCTGCTGATACTAATTTCTGAAAATTGCACTTTCTCCAGAACACAAGGTTTCAGGATTCAAATCTCAGATTACTGTTTCTGTTTAGCACAGACATTTCAGCCAAGCGTAGCACACAGCACTCTTGGTGCTGGAGCACTTCTGATGAATGCTTCTCTAAAACATATTCTCTAAAAAATATTTCAGAAGTATTTCTTTTCTGCTAATGCTATTGCATTGTGTAGGACCATATGGTCTGGGTTTTTTTTTGGTTTGGTTTTTTTTTTGGCAGGCTGACGGGGATGCTTGCAGAAAGGTGACACAGCCAGCATTGTATCCATTCACCCACGCCTCTAGTGCCCCCATTGGTTCAGCATCCCACATGTCACTTGCATTTCACTGTTTACTACTCTCTTCCAATCGGGTTCCAGAACGCGAGTCTAACGATCGCTCTGTAACTGATAACAGCCAGAATTTTCTAAATGGACCCACGAACCAAATCTTTCTACCATTTACAGTTTCTCCGTCGCTGAATAAAGTTTTGCTGTGTCTTTGAGATTGCTGATGGCTGTGCAGTAAAAGCACAACGCTTGTAATGTAGAAGTCCATAAAGGCCAACAACAACCCCATGCACCATGGACTCGGTAAATTGCTGCTTGCAGTTCAATGTGCTATTGTGTGTGTGTGTGTGTAAGTGTGTGTGTGTGTGTGTGTGTGTGCGTGTTTTCTATTTGCTTGCGTGGTTTCCTGTTTGTGCTTTTGTATTGCTTCTGATTCTCTCGCTGCTACCCTTTACCGCATTATTTAAGTTTATGCTTTACAAAGCTGGGAGTGGCATGGAGAGTTTTGATAAACGGTGTTGTGTTGAGGTGGTGTTTGTGTTGTTCAGTGCCAAGCTGCAGATGGGGAGTTAATTACTGTAGGTGAGTGGGAGGAGGTATCCACTTGGCAATGCATTTTTCTCCCCCAGACATATATATATGTTTGTTTGTTTTCATTGTCTTTTGCTGACCTTCAACTAATTTTCTTTAGACATAGTTGTCTGTCCGTCTCTCCCTCTCTCTCTCTCTCTCTCTCTCTCACAGACACACACTCTCTCTTTCGGTCCCTCTCTCTCTCTCTAGTTCTGGTTCTCTCTGTCTCTCTGTGGTCATTCCATGTAGGTAGATGTGGACAGGGAATCATCTGTAAATAGGTTAAGCCTTTGGGTTGAGACCATACTCCCTCCGATATGGCCCAATTAACCTGTCAGGCAGGCACTTTGTGCGATACTAAAAATACACTCTGATAAATGAAATATGACTTCCACTGATTCTAAATAATGCAATGTCTGGTTAAGGGAGACATCGAAATTACACCCATCCAAATAACTACGTCTTGATTTCTCTTTTCTTCCCCCGTCTTTCTCTCTGTCTATGAATCCTGAATGACCTGTGAATCCTGTATTCTGCACATATTCCTATCCATCTCGATACCAATGTTTTGGAGATCATGCTCTCTCACGCATCTGAGGACTGCATGCTCCTTCCACCTAGATCTCCAAAGCCTTTTCCATCCAGGGCTAGCGCTTAGCATGACCTCCAGGGTACATTACGTGGCATGTTTGTGAGCTCCATCGCCTCAGCTGCCCAGCGCTGACATGATGCTGAGCTACTCCTGAGACAGAACAACACTCAGGCCACGCAGGGGATTGGCAGGATATTGAGCTTCGACAAGCGGAAATAAATGAAGTGTAGCCTCTAACCGCGCATGTAGCATCGCGGTTAGCCTAGATTAAGCTATGTAGCTACCACTCCTTCTCAGATCCTTCTGATCAGTTGAAAAGAGAAAATGAGGGTATAGAACATAGGGAAAGAGCGGGGGAGGATGGTAAGGCTTCCGACGTAAAGGTTTTCAATTATTCATTTCCGTTGCATGTTCCATGTGGGGAGCAACGCTTTGCGTTGGGTATGGTATTTTAGGACATACTTGAAATATTGATAAAAAAACGGAAATATTTGTATAGAACTCCCACAGTTCACTGACTAGTTGAGCACACGGATGAGTCTCTCTTCACTTACTCTCGCCTGTCTTTCTCAGAGACCTTAAAAAAAAAAAATCTAGGGTAAAAAAAAAAAAAAAAAACACAGGCTTTTCTCAGAGTGATGAAATGATAGAATGTGGTTGCCCACAAATTTTTTGTCCTTATACAGTTTTTAAAAAATAAAGAATAGTTTTAAGAAACTGTAGAGAATATGATATAATCGTCAAAAGACTGAAAGTCGAGGGTGATTATATAAAGTCCTACCTATAGATTTCACACTGAATTTCTCTTTTAAAAATTTAATGCAGAGCTCTGTTTACTCATCTTTTTTTTCTTTCTTTTTTTTTTTTGGCCTTGGTAAATGTCTTTACTCTGTGAAAGAGACTGATTGTCTGAATGAGCCTCACTCACTCACTCAAAAACATCCTCTTCATTTACACAGAATCATAGTTGTGTACAATGAATAGGTTCTGTGCACTGGCATTGAGTCAGTATTATATTCAAATTATAATTATGATATTTATAGCCTACAGCATAAAGATAAGCTGTGGGATCCTTTTCCTTGAATTTTGCAAAATTTCAAGAGCAGCTGGAAACACAGAGCGGAGAAAAAAAAATCTAGCGTTATGGCTGTCTGAGAACTAACGCTATATTTTTCCGTTCACATTAGTGGGTATATAAACAAACGAAATGGAATGTATTTGTTTTTACTGAAAATATGGGGATTAATGGAGAAATTCCTCACACAAGCATCGAACAATAAGGCTATACTGTTCAGCTGCTGTTTGTCAGACGGAGTCCATCCATAAATTTAGGGCTTGAAGATAAGGAGTCAGTCTGAGAGTCCCCCTAAAGCCAAACACAATATGACCTCGTATGAAATCTTTATCCTCAGCTAAACACAAAATGTAAATATTTCTAACTCAATTATGGTATCATAATGTTTTCGAGCTCCACAGAAGACTCAGCCATTGTGCGCGTCATCTCATGGCTTCAGGTTGGAATGAGAGCAGGCAATAGCAGAATCAGCAGACATAGCAGACACAAACATGCAAACACACACGCACACACACGTTTGACACACACTCACTTTCTCTATCTCTCTCTATCTGTCTGTCCATCTCTCCCACTCTCTCTCTCTCTCACAGACACACACACACACACACACACACTCACTTTCTCTATCTCTCTCTATTTGTCTGTCCATCTCTCCCTCTCTCTCTCTCACAGACACACACATACACACACGCACACACACACACATGCACACACGCACACACACACATAGACGGTGCCCTCATTTCTTTTGGCTGAATGCACACAAATAGTGGACTTTGCCAATGTGCTGAGCCAAGGAAGTGAGCAGGTTCACAGAGGAGTCAGTGTGAAGAGTCCCTGCCGTGCTGACTCTCCATGGGCAGAGAGGGACCTGCATTGTCCAGCGGCACGCAAGGCTGTGCAGTATGCCACCATGTCCAACTGTGTCCCTGTGCTTAACCAATGGGAAAAAATGTCAGTCGCCTGAAGGAGTCAAAGCGAAGAAAACTCTGAAATGCGGTCATGCTTTGCCTCTCTTCAAAATGAAGTGGAAATACATGGAATAACTCCCTTGACAACTGGTGCTCCTACTGTAACATGTGGTTATGAGTGAGGCTCTCTCTCAGCGTTATTGTGCAGTATATATGGATCCAACACTCCATCTTTCTCATCTGATGCTAGACGCTCCGATGGAGACTCAAAATGACGTCTTACAACATCGAATGAGGCCTCACATCTATGTTCTTGTAAAACTGTGCACTGCTAAATATATTCACTCTTATTAAACTGTACTGTCATATTAAACAGTGTTTTTCTCACATGCACATATCCACACATACACACACACACACACACACGCACTGCATATTTTTTTTAAACATACACAAACACACACACACACACACACATATTATGTATAGTGTGTGTGTGTGTCTGTGCGCACAAGTTAAAAAAAAAGCAGTGGCGGCAGGGGAAGGACAGTCAATGGCTCATCTTTGAAGAGCATATTTAATCCATCCAAGTTCATCTGGGAAAAAAAAAAACACATTTCAGTGTCCCAGAAAAAAAAAAAAAAAAAAAGAAGCGGAGGGGGTGGCTGAAAGGGAAACATGATCCTTTGTCGTAGCAGTTCAGAGACAAATGCAATTACTTCAGCTTCTACAGATTTAAAGACACTTTCAACTGCAAGGCCAGAAATAACCATCCGTGGGCATAGAATCAGGTCAACGTAAAGAGCCTTCGTCTTGCTCTTAAAAATAACATCTTTAGGGTTTTTTACACACTGTGGATGGGTCCAGAATGAGTCATAGTATGTAAAGGAAATAAATAAATAAATGAATGAAAAATTAAAAAATCATGTGAGAATGCCACACTGTATTTGCTCCTTTGTTGTGTGAGGAGTATTGCCCCAAATCTCATTACTTAACAGATGCAAATAATTTATTGTAAAATGTCATAGAATATGAAAAGCTTTCAAAATCGCATTCATGCTTTACACAAGGAATTTAGAGAAATTCCCATATCTTGAAGAACACCCTGTTCCCTGTTGCCATTATATTCTGCTCAACATATTCCAACGGCGTGTTTTTTTGTTTGTTTGTTTGTTTTGTTTTGTTTTTTTGTAGAGATGGTCTTGGGCTTTTGGATGCTCACGTTACATGCCTATACCAAATGTTTTGAGGTACGTTTAAAAAGTCCCCCCTCGGCTCCAAAACACAAGGTTGTGTGGAGAATACGTTTGGTTATACGCTAGTTATAATGTGTCACCATGAACCTCCGTGATGTTTTCACAGACAAAAACATTTTGATGGACTACATATATTGGCTGTATCATCAGACAATTTTTTTTTTATTACTATCCAGAAACACCCGATTCCACTGACCAATCAGGTAATGTTATATTTGAGACTCTTGGTTTGAATTTTTGCCTTACTTGGAAGTTGCTTTGGAAAAAAAAAGCATCTGCTAAATAAATAAATGTACATGTAAATGTGAGTGTAAATGTAAATCTTATGTGAAACTGGAACAAGAGGCTCTTCAGAAGAATGGAAATCAATCTCTTCTCTTCAGATCTGGATCATAAGAACCTATGTAGTATCCCTATCCTGGACAGTGCTTAAAAAGTACCTGCTACGTGTTGGTAATGTGTTTCATTAATGTTTATCCACATTTGACAATTCATTAACGAAATAAAATAAAATAATAAAAAAAAGGGAATGCTCTCCATCACTTTTTTTTTAATCTTGTAAACAACATGGTAATGTCATTTTATAAATATTTTGACACTGACATGATATTATAAAGGTGTGTCAACACAGGTTGCTGTACACAGAAGTAGATTCCGTGCCGGAGCGCGGACAGCAATTTTCCAAAGTTTCCAATGGTTTTGTTTAGGAAGAACATAGTAATGCCTTTTATTTTCCAGTGGATCTGAATGTATTGCTTGTCTTCGAACCTTCCGTGTCCAATATTTGTACCAACAGGAAACAGACAAGCTCTTTAGATTCTACAGGGCTTTTAAACGGGGCGTTTTTTGTTTTTTTTTTAAATCATGGCACTTGAATCCATCGATATGAGAGAGAAGCCACGTGATAGTCATACCACATGACATTGTCATATGGCGAGTGTAACAATGAGTCACAGTGGATGCACACATACCAAATGACAAACTCTATTAGACATTTCATATGCATTTCATTTTAAAATATTTTTAGAGCATATTCCTTACAGCACTATAAAGGCATTGTCAAGGCCTGTAAAATAAGGTTTTATAATCTCTTGGATACACTGAAAGTATTCAGGCAGCTTCAATCTTTTTGTAGAACCACAACATATTTTCATTTCTGCTTAAAAATCTTTTGTTCCGTGCCGAACGACAGTATTACCCGTTGAAATTTGCCTGAATAATGAATACTAACATAGCATTTTCTCTGAAAGCTTGGAGGTGGCTGTTTTTTTTTTGTTTGTTTGGTTTTTTTTACATAACAAATCTCATAATTTAAAAATACCTGTTAATTTGCGTACTTCAGACTAAGAAAACCCTGTTTCTGAGTTACTGGTTTCACTAAATGCTTTGTAGGGCTTAGAAAGTAGTGAAATATCTATACCAGACATGAATAAATATTCCTTTGCTTCTCTGGGCGGGTCAAATAGCTCTTATCTTGCGTGGTATCAGGACCTGTTGGGAAATAGATTAATGGGAATTGAAAATCTGATCCTAATTTTGTTTTTAATATATAGATATATATATATATATATTAAATAAATGCAGTACATATATTGTCTCTACATTATTCATAAATGTAAACATTGAGACAAACAGAACACTCTCACTCGCGTTGCACCTAAAGATATAGATGAAGAAATGGGTTCAAAAAATACATACACCCTGCTTCATTTTCAGCAGTTGTTTATAAATACTTTGTCACCCGGAAGTGGTCGAGATGGATATTTGGTATGTGTGAGTTGTTTTTTGTTCTTTCTTTCTTTCTTTCTTTCTTTCTTTCTCTGTCTCTCTTTTTTTTCACAGTGTCCCTCGTCGAATGTTCACACAGAGTCTACTTTAACTTGGTTGTTGTTTGTCATTAAAGGGGATGGCTTGCTTTTGATCCTATCTGCAGCATCATTAGAGCTGTCGGGGAAGAATATTCGAGCAGTGCAAAGTGAGACGATGATTTTTTTGTACTCTCTTCTAAAGTTCTGGTTGAGCAGTCCATAGACGATGGCATTAAGGCAACTGTTGAAATAGGCCATGAAGTAACTCGATACAAAAAACCACTCCGGGATAAGTGGCGCAACCCGCGCGGGATCCATGGCAACAGCGAGGCCAATGAAATTGAGCGGCGCCCAACACACGGCGAAGAGAACAAACACCACGAACATGGTGACGAAGTTCCTCACGTCGTGCGGCGTGAGTTTGGGGCGGAACTCCGGCTTGACGCGTCTTCTCACCTGGATGACGAGGATCCATATCCTAAGATAGCAGTAGGTGACAATCATGATTGGAAGTATGAAGTGGAAGAAGACCACGGCGATGGTGTAGGCCGAACTGGCCGACTGTGCAAACGTGCAAGAGTAAACCCTGGGGTCGTACTGAAGAGACCCCACGTAAAAGTTTGGCACGATAGCGACTATAGTCAGTATCCAAATGAGGAGGACGTAGCAGAGAGAGTTTTTGTCGCTGTAAAGCTTGTCGTACTTCAGGCTGTGGCATATGTAACAGTATCGGTTGATGGCGATGCCAGTTATGTTGAAAATCGATCCGATGACGCTGAGTCCCATCAGGAATCCACTGATCTGGCAGTGAACGAAGCCCAGATTCCATCCATTGTGGAAAATGGAAACCAGGACAAGGGGATAGGGATAAAATGCCACCACCAAGTCAGCCACGGCCAGGCTCACGACAAATATGTTCCCTGCAAGACAAAAAAAACACCATAAAGCATCACACAGTTGTACTAGCAACCAGAGTATCTCAGTGGCATCGGCAGCAAACAACGTTTAAAGAGCTATGATTCAGAATGGCAACGCTCTGTTGCACTTCCTTTGACTTTTTGAAAAATAAACATATGATAAATACACCACACAATGTCACTGCATTAAGTCTTTTATTATGGAAAACGTCAGATGCACGTCCATCTTTATCCAAATGGCTGAAGTTACATGGTAAGCCAGTCATTTATTATTACAGCATTAGATCAAATTACTTGGAGGTTTGACTTTGAACGTTGTTGTTTTTTCATAAGCACAGTTGATGCGCGTTAGCGGTAATGTCCTTCTAATCAATAATGCCAGTAGCATTTTAATAGCATGACCTTCATTGCTTCTAATTCTGTCCCACCGTGTAGAAGTCTCTCAGCTGCTCTCTTGATTAAAGGGATTTGTGCAGCACCTGCTATTGTCACACAGAGTTGAGAGTTTTCCCATGAATGATTCTCATAACTTTTTGGATGCTTCATTTTTTTCCCCCAAGGGAAATAGTTATAAGTGATTTATTATAATTTTAAAAAAAACCCAACATTTTCTCAAACAAAATTGTACTTTTCATATCAAGACTGCATCTGCAAGTGACTTGATTTAATTCAATGAAAATGTCACTGTAAGCTCAAGTTTAGATTATAAACAAACAAACACGCGAACAAATGCACAGAAAAGAAAAAAAAGGTTGTTTTTTTTTTTTGATCCAGTAATTTAAGTCTCTGAAAGAACAAAGAGCAAAAACTTCAACGTTACGCATGCAGGAACACGAAGCATGTCGTATGACCTGAACACAGATGCCCTGAAACTTTTTCTCCAATCTGTCTTCTCTCATTACCGCTAAGCCTGTGTGACTTGCCTCTGCTGAGTTCCCGCCTGTTGTCATGAGGCACGGTCTGGGGGGGTTGGGGGGGGCACAAGTTTAAAAGTGCCTGGAAATGTCATGCATGCACTCATTAGTTCACAGCCCTCTCTTCCCAACACCCCTCTCTGCTGGATGAGTCTCAACTCTTCTAAAAAACCTTTTAGCAAATGGCACATCAAGGTTTACAAGACTGTCATAATGTTCAAATAACATTGTTACAAGCCATTGACATGATTTTTTTTTTTTTTTTACTTACTCTTTTTTTCAGTTCATTACAGCTGAGTGTGTGGTGGAATTCAAGAGGTGCAGAATATGCAATTCATGACTTGACCAATTTGGCTCATTGCTAGCGGCCACTCATCAGAGTAGAGGAACTTTCCAGAAGAATGACTCTAAATTGATTTCGCGGCCCCAGCTCTCTGAGTTGCTGTGTTTCTCAAGTTCTTTTGACAGGGACATGCAAGAGATGAGCAGGGAGAGAGAAAGAGAGAGAGAGAGAGAGAGAGAGAGAGAGAGAGAGAGAGAGAGGGGTTGAAATTAGAGCAGAGACCTCAAAGTGCCAGCAGGGTCCCCCTGGTCCAACATAAGACCCTGTCTGTGAAGGTCATCCTCATCTTTGGAGGTCATGTTTGAAGCAGCAACTTTGTGATCACAGAGCTGTCTAAATGAGCCCTGCTCTTTTCACTGAATAAAGAAAAGAAAAAAAAACATAGCAAAGTCATAAGCTGATTGTAAACAACATATTTTAAACAAATCAGCCTCTGTGAGGAATTCCAGAGATGAAATCGGAATGGAAATCTTCATGGTGGTGTGCTAGCTCCCGATACTACACTCAGCCAACCAGACTTCACCATAATGCCATACATTCTACATGATGTCATTTCAGGCATGATTCAGCTCTTGACAGAAATATGACTTGATGGCCTGCTACAACAGAAGTGGCAGTTACTAAATCTGGCATAACCTTCTTTTTTTTTTTTTTAACGCATTGTATAGTTTAGCCCGTAGATCACAGGAGTCTACTGCCTGCTGTCATGGTTGGATGTTTATGCAAAGTAGGCTCACTACATTGTTTTATGTACTGCTGAGACACAATCTAAAGTTTGAATGCCTGATTAGTGTCATAAAAAAATCAGAATATACGAGCAACGTAACCTCCTCACCCTTGAAAGATCCTGGTTTTGTAATATCCTACACCTCCGACAAATGGTCTGTCTCCTCTCCTTCACAACAATGCTAATTAGCAACCAGACCTGATTTACAACCCTCATTATTTACTTGCTGTTATCTGTTATCTTGCTGTTCTAAAAAGAAAAAAACAGAACTGTTTGCAGTCATCAAATGCATCTTACCACCCACACTACATCATTTAACACACATTGTGCGCAGGAAGTGAATGAATTTGCTAAAATTATAAGTAAAGTAAATTATATCCTGAAGAGCACTTTGCCAGTGTAAAGCGACTATTACACGAGTGCTGACTCTCCTCAGTGTAGCAATCACCCTCTCGTTGTATATCACCTCCCCAAAGTACAGTTTATAGCTAATGTTTACAGTATTCACACTCTGTGCTCCGCTCTGCATGTCTTAGTACATTGTCTCTCTCTTGCTACTTACTGCCTTACACTCCAAAACAATCTACTCCTGCCTTTCAAATGCATTTTCACCATATTTGTCAAAGTAGTGTAATGTTTATTACCGAAACGTTCCTGGAACATCTTTTTGAATGACCGTGCATGGACTGCATCTCTCTACATTGGTGTAACTGTATTTATCCAGCTTTCCTATATCAGACTCGCTCGTCTTTTGGTGGTGGGGGGGGGGGGGGGGGGGGGGGGGGGTTGTGCTCACTGGAAAGCTCACTTACACTGGCTCGCTCATCAGACTGGTTTTCCATCTCTGCAGATCACAGTGTCTGCCAAAGTAAAATGCTCCCAGTGGAATGATACTGCATCTCGGCTCTTCTCTCGGCATGGGAATAAAATGTTGTCTTAAACAGACCATCAAGGATACAGGATTGTTAGAATTCCAAAGAATATCTAATTTACTCCATACCTAAGAATGATGTTTGTCTATCAGGGCAATGGAGAGGCTATTGCCATGTGTTTGTAGGACACGTTGGTTTTAAGTATTCATTAAATATTCCCAGTGGAGTCAATGGATTCCACAACAGGCCATGAGAAATAGGAGTCCACGGAAAAGCAGTTAAACTCAAACAATGTGGGAAATGTCCTTAGAGAGTGGAGTGGTCAGTTTAACTATCAGCCAATTATAGACTGACCAGTTTGTTGTTGTTTTTTTTTTTTTTCATGTTTCACTGCAGCACACTGTAAGTAGCACAAAGGCAAATCTCTATAGAACTGTCATACTTTCACCATAATGAACGAACCAGCATCTGAGTAGCATCATCTTAACAACGTGCAAAGATACAAGAGTCTTGGATATGAATGACAGCCATGCGTCACAAAGGTTACCATGGGGACAACAGAATGTTGCTAAAAACTCATTTAATGTTACATAGCATGACAACACTGCAAAGGCATCAGACTTTCTTTTTTTTGTGCAAGCTGTAAGCTGTTTGGAAGCAACATACAGAGAGAGGACAGTGAGACTATACTGTAAAAGCCTATACAAACATGTCATGTCTCCCCGGTGAGTTTGCTACAGCTCCTGCTAATGGCATGTGGGCTGTAAGGCAAACCTTTGCTCCCGATTTTTCTACACCACTTCACACACATAGGACAAAAAAAAAATAAAATAAAAATAAAAAAAAGATGATGTCAAGGCGAATTCATGTACTCCCTTGAGAATCAGTGGAGTGCAAAGATACTTTCTCACCGTATTTACTGTCGACCGTGTTTCAATCTTTTAAACTGCGTATTGTCAGACGAGATGAGCTTAGACCACTTCTGTTCCACAAACTAAAAAAAAATAGGGGCTAAAAAAAAAGTTTTTACTTCTCATAACAGTGATTAACCAAGACTTTGTTCGATTCGTGGAATTGGAGAATGATGAATTTTGGTTGTCCTTTCATGATTTCAGAACACAGTGAAGATGTCACACAGGTCCTGTTTTGCCCACATAAACATCTCAGTATGAAAACAACTAATTAACATACCAAACAGTTTATTCACTGTTTTGACATACTTCCTAAATTTGCAGTTTTCTGGCTTCAATTCCCTCTCTCGGATGTTTGTCATGAATAGTTAAAAGATCTCAAGGTACAAAAGATCAACAGATCTTGAAAAGTGTTTGAGTAAAAACAAAAAAAAGATGCCAAGCGTCATTTAAAAGACATCTTGGAATCTATTTCAGATTAATTTCAGCGCATCTTTTACTTATATTCTTTTATGTGTGCAGGCAAATCACATTGCTAGACTGTAAACACCACATGATGCTGTTCACTAATAAAACTGTACATGAATATTAGTTGATTTGAGCATCCAAGCACACACTTTAAAAACACGTCGTAGAGGAGAGATGTGACCAGGTTCTTATTCTGTCAAACTGAATGAAAAAAAAACCCCATCCTGGATTCTTCATTTAATCCTGCTTCCATCTGAATAGCTTGGAAAAGACGTCCTTCAACTGCACAGCACTGTAGTTCACTGATGACATTCAGCCGAAAATTGAGGAATATATCAGTTCCTCCAACTAAACCGCGAGGGCTGGGATCTAATGACTTACCAATTTTCTCGTTGACAAGATCTGTTCACAGTACTTACAAAAGAGAGGAAAACGCTGACTCTGTCAAATGAATGGGAGTCAGTCCTCTCACTCTCTTCATAATGAGATTCAGTCTGCAGTTCTCTGATCCCAGACTGGTGACAGGCACTGCTTCAGGTGTCAGGTCCCGTTTTTTTTTTTGTTTTTGGTTTTTTCTCTGGTTGGTTGGTTGGCGAGGAGCCAAAAATCGAATGTGATGTTTCAATTAATGGGAAGATGATGAATTCATTTTAGGATGGATGGTGAGCCATTGTCATCATTCACAACAAGTCAACGCAGCTGTACACAAACACATGTACGCTATTGTATACACACGGACAAAGCCCACACTCTCTCGCAGTCCAGAAGCAGATATACGTTTAAAAAAACCAAAAAAACACAAAACACAAAACAGATACACGCCTTGAAAATGTTCAGACAAATTTGCATTCTTGATTTCTCGCTTAAGTGCAACTACAGTTCTCAGACATTGCTAAATTGGAAAGGCTGACACTAAACACTGAGCTAGATACTTCAATAAATATTATTAATGGCGAACGGCTGATATGATATTAGATATTAGACTTGAGCCTACAGGAATGCAATTTGACCTTTTTTAATCGTTTCAGGGTTTTGTTAGTAGTAGTAGTAGTAGTAGTAGTAGTAGTAGTAGTAGTAATACAGGACAACTGTTACTTTGCTTATTACCACCCTCTTCTCAGTTTATTCTTGGCTATCATTCAAACATTAGCAGGTTAGTGAACTGAGGATAACTGAAGGAGGAATTTCAACAGTACATTGAATTTATCCAAGAACTAAAAGAGAGTGTTATTGAGGGAGGAAAAAAAAGCATATTTGGTACTGTTCCTTCATAACATATTAACTGAATACGTTATGACCCAGAATTTTATGTTTCTGATGGTTTCTGAGAATATTTGATGAAAAGATTTGATTTGCTAAAGGTTTGGTGTTGCATCACACAGTCCCTTTGATGCTGGAGGAAAAGTTGTCTCGATTGCCCAGGTAAAATAAAAAGACGCCTAGGTTTACTTTTCTGAAAGACGACAGAGAGAGAGAGAGAGAGAGAGAGATAGAGAAATTAAAAAAACAGTTGTTGTTTCTTCTGTCACATGAGGCCTTCCGGTACAGCGATGAATTGTGCCTCTATGTACTAAAAGGAGATCTTTGTGGAACCTTATTGTGGGAACAGATTTAACATTTGATATTTAGTCATCTGTCAGAACCAAACCTAAATAAAGGCAGAGCTTAACCTAAGATGGCCTCAGTCCAACGACTTCCCTTGTGAAACATTTGCGGATGTCTCAGCTCATTTGATTAAGCATATCCAATTCGATGTACGCCCTGTAAACTGTGATTTCATATTGAATCACACAAGGATATTGAGGAAGCTGTTACGGTCATTGCTAATGTTACACATGTACAGCATTGCTTGAAGGACTATGTTTTTCAAACCAAATATCCACAGCAGGTATTTAGACAAGAGTATTATGCACTTTTCTGCATGCGTTTGAATGAAAACTGGTTTGAGTGGTTTGTGATACAGAGCTGATTATTTTTCGCGCTGGAATTACTCTATTAAGCGACGTAATCCTGAAATAGCACAGCACTGTTAAACCTATGACCCAGATTAAAAAGCTTCTGCTCCATTAAAGCCACATGCATCAGCTTCAGCTGCTAATATGATGACTGTGACAAGTTTACAAGGAACTGGTTTTATGATTTTTTTTTTTATTATCTGGGGCACAAAGAATAGAAATGTATCCCTGTAACAAACACAAAGATTTGGTCAAATCTTTTTTTTTTTTTTTCCTTTTCTTTTTTTCTTTTTTAATGAACTAACAATTCACAAGTCCCTGTGAGCGTCCTGAGTAAAGCTTCCAGAGAAAAGCCTGTTCTCTCTCTCTCTCTCTCTCTCCCTCTCTCCTTCTCTCTCTCACACACACACACACAAACCCCCTGTGTGTATAACGCTGGAGAGAGTTCCTCTTGAATGAACAGTAAGACACACTTAATAAATCTGCCTCAGGCCCACAGGCCACATCCATCTCACGAAGAAGAGTGGAGAGAAAAGACATAAAGTCATGGAAGTAAAAGGGGGCTCCACTTTATTTCTGTGCAGAATAATTGTTTTTCTTTTCTCTTCTTTTCCTTTCTTGTTTTCAAAGGTAGATGTTCTACAGTCCTTATCACGAAGGTAAGGGAGCAGATTTGGCACACAGGTTGGAACGCTGTACAGGATCGCTCATGAAGTATGAAAATGGAACTGTGATGTCATCGGTGAATTTGTGCTGGAATGATGCTCGTGTTACACTAGCTGTGCTGAAATGAGTCTTATCTAACAGCAGGGTGCGCATGGGCTGAATAATCCAAACAGACAGTGTTGTCACAGCTTATAGAGTCTTAGAGGCTCAACTGGTTTAATAAAAACAGATAGACAATGGGGGAGAGACAGTTCTACTAGGGTGCTATGTCACTGAAGAACAATACAAAGCGCATTATTCAAATGCATGCATGAATTACTTTGTATGCGAGCGTCTGCGTGCGTGCGTGTGTGTTTGTGTGTGTGCGTGTGAGTGAGTGTGGGTGATTGTAGGTGTATGCATGTGGGTTTGTGCGCATGCGTACATGCATGTATGCGTGTGTATCTGTGTGGCATGGTGATTTGAAGTGCTCATTAACTATTCCCAGTGGGTCAGTGGACTCCACAATAGATCATGAGACATCTACTCACTAGAGAGAAGCATAATGAAGCACACATTGTAGGAGGCTAATGGAACAATTACTGGGTTAATTTGACCCACTAATCAGAGTACATGGTGCACTGTGCCCAGTAGGAGAGCACAGCACAGATACACTCCTGATGAGCTAGCTTTCCCACAATCAAACTTTCCTGGCACCCTGGTAGCCACTGTGACAGCTGAACTCTTGGCTCTTGAATTTGCTCTGTCTAAGAGAAGCAGAGAAAAAAATCTATATCTCATGCCATGTTTATTTACAATATCACAGTTTCATATAAACCTAAATGAACAGGGAGAAAGCATAAGCACAAGCATAAACAACAATTTACTTTCAAATTGTCTTCTCAGCCGTCGTAACGGTTGGTAAAAGGCTGTCTGTTTGCAGTAAGATCAACTATCTTGCAAGGGGCAGGTGGCGGGTGGCGGGTGGGGGGGTGGGTGATTGCGGAAAACATAGACCATCCGTGTCATAAAGCAAATCTGGTCAAGCAGTTATAGTTTCATTTCTTTTCAAGTTCCAATTTTGGCATGTAATTCACTGGGTTACAGATTATGGAAGTCTACCAGTGAGGTGTTGGGTTCATTTAAAAAAAAAAAAAAAAAAGCTATAAAAAAACATTAATGTCTGATAGCAAACTCATCTCAAACTACTAGCAATTCAAAAGAAAAAAAATCAGTTATGACACAAAACCTTAAACAAGATGAAGAACTGGTACTCTAGTGTGCCAAAGCAAGCATACAAATGTATGGCCATCGCAATACACATAGAAAACCCAAACACACAGTCCACTAATAAGTACCTGATTAAGGCTGAGTTGAAAGGCATTAGCATACTAATTATCTGTACAATAACATGCTGTAACTGGGTCACAGGCAAATAAGGTTTTTGAAATAGAAAGGAAAAAGAAAAGGCATTGGGAAAAATGGATTTAATTATTTTTTTTATTGATTTATTTTGGGTTTTTTTTTATGTTTACAACAACGCTATCTCCTATCTTCTTACTTTCTCTTATGTTCTCTATTCTTAGGCAGAACTCTGCACTTATATTGATTTTTTAGCTTTTTAAAATAGAGTTAATGAATTTTTAAACATGAATTATGATTTTCCTGTCAGGTGGTGCGGTCATGAGTTAATAGAGATTAATATAATTTTCATGCATTTCACACAAATGTTAAAATGTGGGAGATCAATTTTAGTTACTTTTTTTTTCTAAAACACAGATTATATAATAAAGTGCCTCTTCAATTCCTATTTACAGAGCTTCTCATGTCATTTATCCTTCACAATCAATTATTTTGCAACAGTTAACAAATTTCCTCTCAGGAGAAAAAAAATTTTTTTGAAAAAAACACAACGAGTTCTATACATTCTATGAAACAGGAAAGTGAGGTGTCTGACTCAGCTGTTCAACTGCAGTAAATATAAAAGGTTGGTTATACCACCTGACCATTACCCACAACATGACAGTTAGTCCCACCTGACATTCTGATAAATTAATATTTGACAGTCCAAAATAATTGGACTGGTAACTGGATAACAAGATCATTTGTTCTGGTTAAATTTGTTTGTTTGTTTGCATATTCAATCCATAAGTGCATTTGTGGTGACAGGTTTATAGGGTCAAACAGTAGATTTCGGAAATAAGACGTATATTCAAAATAATCTAATAATTTGTCAATATAGAAAAACATTTGGCCATCATATCATTAAAGTGTCAAGAAACACTTTTCAGGAATGACTAAACAGCTCAAAAATTACTAAACTAAAACACCTGTTAAATAAATGCTCCCAGTAACCAATAAGCAATCTATGCTCTCTCCCTCTTTGTCTCCCTCTCTCTCTCCCTCTCTCTCACTCTCCCTCTCTCTCACTCTCTCTCTCTTGCTCGCTCGCTCATGGTGAAAAGAGCATGAAAAGGGAATAAACGAGAAGAGAACAGACTAACAAACCTCTGTAAATTGCATTTAGGACAATAACAAGATGTTAACTACAAGTATTTTCTTGGGGAAAGTGTTCAAAATTGGTCAAATTCTGCACTTTGGGGGGGGGGGGGGGGGGGGGTCTAGGTGAGAAAAAAAAAACTCTTGCCAAGAAGGCAGAAAAGACAATGAGCACTCCAAACTGGTTTTGTTTGTATTGCAGTCTCTCATTTAATGTAATTTATGAGTATTACACTAACTGTGATCCTATGACAGTGAGTTTACACACTACAAAACCAGAAGGCTTCCATTTCATTGGCAGAGAAGAGTGGCATATGGGTCGGTGTGACACTGGTGATAAGCACTCCATCGACTTACGCGAGAGTGACTGCCTGAATCGGTTTTCTTTGATATGGAGCCAATTACCTGGTGCCTCTAAAAATAGTGACTTGTGGTCCTGAGGAGGGCTGTATATTGAGTCCTGCGAGTAATCAAACATAATGGCAGGAACTGAAAACAGTCTTCCACTGCACACAAACAGTGTGCAGGAATTGGCTTGATAATGTACTCAATCATCATCATTAATACGGGATAATTGCACGTTTGTAATTAATTGAGCCGCGTATTCATCATGTCCCGTGAACGGATAATTATGTTGTGTGGCTCACTACGTAAACGGTATTGAATTAACGTATGATAATACAACGGTAATATACGTAAATGGGGAAAATATTCATTCGAAGCGGATAGTAAATGCTTATGAGGTCTATAGGAACCACAATACATATCCCACTTCCTTGCACATCTAAAGGAACAAAATACGTTTACATTTTGTCTTGATTCTCGAAGCTGTTGAAAGTGATATCTGTAGATGATTGTAGATTATTCACAGATGATCGCTGGTATTTGGCCACAGTATGAGTGACATGTTCCGCAGCGACTCGGACGTCAAAAACTTTCGATGTAACAGATAAGTGCTTGAAGGAATGTCTGTCGTGCTAAACTTTAATGGCATCTTTCCTATTAACTTTAGGCTATCGCTAGCCACCTGCGTAAACATGTCCTCATTGACCTAAGCTCCGGGGACGCATACCCTGTCACATTTTCACTTCAGGACGATTAAATGGCCTTCATGTAATGTGTTACAATGCAATGTAGGAGTACAAGAGAAGCACCTACGTAAGCGTGAAGCTGGTGGGCGCTGACCGCAAAACACAGATGACACGATCGCATTGAAAGTGTGAGGCATTTTTTGCAGGTGTTATTCTTTGGGAACAATTCTTCTTCTTCTAAATTTAAACCTCTTTGTAACTACTCCTGCGTTTCTTTAAGATTATCCGTAATCCTGGGTCAACTCGCCTAATAACGCTACTGTTATGTATTGAATGTATATCCTGCTTAAGCTTCATTCACGTCTAATACTATTCATAAAGAAAAATACATCCAGTGAAGCAAACATCACTGCAGGGCAAAACAGCCTCCTACACATGGCATGTTCTTCTGAAAGTATATCTGATAGTCAGTTCTTTACCCAGAAAAGTATGATGATCATCACATCAGCTCAAACTGCGCGCGTCAACACAGCGCTCGCACGGACAGGTTGCCAAGCAGGACACTGGAATTAGCTCTAAATTGGCAATAACTGTGAACAAGTGCCGCCCGTCCGATGCGTAAGACTGTTAACATTTTAAGATTTGAAACTGTGTGCTTACTTACCTGCGTTTCTTAGTTTCTTATTTCTGTAGACGGAGAAAATGACCAGGAGGTTACCCAAGATATCAACAACGATGGTGAATATCAGAACGCTTCCCAAAGTTGTGGAAACCCATGGAGGGCGATTCAGCGTGACCTCGTAAGGAGCTAGTGAAGAACTGTTCGTCAGTCGGCTGCCATTTATTTTCATCTTATCGTATCCCTTCACTTTCTTAATCCGCAAAAATAAATAACAGCTTTTGGAGCCATTGGGCAGCTTTTGAGTTTTAGATGTGTCGCTGCATAAACGTGCGTTAAATTAACTGCTTTGCCTTCATCACGTAGTCCTCGGTCGAACTGGTAATTTCAGTATCTGCACGCGAACACACGTGTCTGCACTTTTATAGCTTGTACCTACCATCAAATTGTTGGTATGTGACATCCGGCGGCAACTTAAGTTCCTGTCAAATGCCATGACTACATGCATTGTAGACTGTAGAAACGCTGCCCCGCAGTGGAGGAGAGCGATAGAATCTAAATGATTCGGGTTTTTTCCCTTCATTCTTTCTGTTTTTCCCCCTTCATAATGTTTGCAGCCCCATTCATAGCAACTCACATGGAAAGGCGATCATGTATGCACATGTTCATTCATTATTATCTCATTCAAGATTTACTGTCACAGAAGCGCATTCGAACTCAAATGTTATACACACACACACACACGCACGCACGCACACACACACATCCAAATATGTTGATTAAGGGATGTCTTTTTGCCAGTAGACTCGCCATCATCGCATTTCTTTATGTTTAATATGAATAATTGAGAATTAATAATTAATTAATATCCGTTGATTGCAGGGAATATTTAAGATAGTGACATATTTAAGATAGATACTGTACGTTCTTACTATGGATGTTTTACATTGCCTATTGGCATTGGGGTCGCAGTTATGCGTTTCTTGTCTTCACATCGCACAGTGTGCGCACAATCAGAGCACAATATTATACGGTTTGCAGAGACTACGTCAAGGATTATGTTTTTTTATGATAAGGTCCTGTCCAGAATCTGATAGGAATGAGGTGTCACTCATAACAGCTTAAGTACTTTGCAAGTTATTTTGTGTTGCCTCACGCTTGTTTTACCTTGTTAACCAGTGGTATTCGAAGAATATTAGGAGAACTGTGTTACTAAATTAACGGACAAAATATACTTAACTCATTACCTGCGATATACCTACTTTACCTGATGGTGTTTATCTCGAGGGAAGTCTAACATTCTCTGTGCCTTCTTGTCTTGCGACGCTGAACTGTTAAGACACGAGGCTCTGTGTTTCAAGTCGCCCTGGTCACAGATTTCATTAAACTAAGTTGATTCGTGGAAGGGTAGTTTAAAACATTAGTTGGAGGAGGGAAAATGCACCACTGTGTTTATGCACGGCCAGAAAGCAAGCGCTAAGTTATTCATTTCAAAATAAGAACTACCTCCTAAAACTGCTTCTGACCAAGTAATTGGCAACAGCTCTCAAACAGAGTGTGTTTTTATCTGCATGCATTCAGCTAGTGATTCAGGGTAGTCTTTTGACAAAGCACCTGGCTTTGACTTTATATTTGGAGTTGTCACCTCCCTGCCAACCTCACAGGATAAATATACATCTTAAAAAGCTGCCCTTTTTTTCTTTTTCTTTTTTTTTTTTACATAAACTTCAAACACTTCAAAGAAATATTGTCATGAAGTGTTTCTTATTACAATATGCCTGAAACCCATTAAGCACTCTGATATTAATAACCACCTTTTGTTGCTTCTAATGCCTTGATTCTCATAGCTACATCTTAAACAGATTCATGTCTCCTTTGATCTTGACATTTCCTATTTTCTTATTAAAACTTAAAATTAAATTAACCTAAAAGTGTTACATCCTGCAAATCTCAAGCCGTCATTTTACACACAGACATGTTCTTCAACTGACAACTTAATAGTTTCCTCCACACTTTAAAGGTGTTTTTTTTTTTTTTGTAAACTCCGCTAATATATTTATTAATAGCAATACATAAAAATATGTTCATGTCTTCCTGTTTGTAGGTTCAGCAGGGATTTCTTTTGGATTTTCTCCCCCCAAAAGTAAAGCAGTAAGGACAGTAGAGGACTTGGAACAGTTACAAGACTATTCTCTTATCTCTACGGATCAGAATAGATTAATGAGTCAAAGTTCTACCGGACAATTTAATGAAGAAGAGTTCAATACGATTTTGCATGAGCTAATTCATTAAGAATGCAGTCTTTGCCATTATTGACATAGCGCTTTGAGAATGCCTCTCATTACTGTGCACATGTGCTATTGTTTGGAAGGACTTGATAAAGGATAAACTGCAGTACAATGGTGTGTGTGTGTGTGTGTAACATTTCTCCCTGGCTGTATTATGTTAGTCTGTAATAAAAACTGATTTTATCTCTGCAACATGCTTGAAAATGTACAACACAGTGGTGCAAAAGAGAATGTTAGGTTTCCCCGGAGTCAAGCAACAAAACACACACGCACGGGTAGGTTCACACACACACACATGCACACCTCCTGCATAACTTTGTTTCAAGGCGTGCGTCATGCACGTTTGATTACCGACTGCTCTTGTCAGTTCTGGCTTTCATTTACAGGACAAAGATCTCAGCATTTTCTTTTGGAAAAAAAAAAAAAAAAGGGGTTGGTTCCACCCTCAGATCACGTGCTCGCTGGCATGTCGTAGGATTACATTTCAAAGTGGCATTTTGACATGACTGCAGGTAAATGTTATATAACACTGATGAAGAACAAAGATATAAGCAACTCAATCTAGTCTGCCAACGTTTTCCTTAGGCCCAAAGAGAAAAAAAAATGGGACAGGTATGCCTTAAAGAAAAGGAAAAGCAATGTAAAGTGAGTTAGAAGGAATGAGCTTAAACAACATGTCTGTGCCAGTGGCATTTCATTGATAAAGGCTGACACACGAAGGTAACAACTCCCCCCTGTCTCTTTGCTTGAGTTCCTCTCAAAGGAATACAAGATCACAGGTTGAACTGGGATGAGGCTAGTTACCAATAGAGATGCTGTGAACTGGAAGGATTGTAATCCTTAGTCAGCCCTCAGTTGAGAGAAATCCTTGCTCTTTTTACAGAGAGAGAGAGTGTGAGAAAGTGGAAACAGGGCTACATTCATCAATAAATCATTAAAGCACTCTAGCTACTGCAAGTTCACTCCAAGATAAATTCTTTGTTGTTTAGAAGTAAAGACACAATAGAGATTTGGTCAGAATTTTATTTCTCTTTTTTTTTTTTGAAACATCTCATATAAATATTTATAATTAATAAGCCCATTATATCTTTAAAAACTTGAATAGAACAACCAACACCGAACAATCTCGGACGCATAATTTTAATTTTGGACACAGTTTGTTCCTGACCCTTCCAAACTGATGTTCATGCAATCTTTCCATTCACTTTTTATTCAGTATAAAAAGCCACACAAAACTTTTAGACATTTCAAAGTCCTCAGCCGGAGACAATGAGCTATTTGAGTACAGGATTTCAAAAAATACTTCACTAATTTAATTTGGCCACAGAATAAACAAACCATGTTAACCAGAGCATATTAAAACGTTTCCCTTAGGCATGAAATCAGTTTTTAGAGGCAATAGTAAATTCATAAGGGAATGCACAGCATTTTTAACTTTGTGTTAATGAACTGTTGTGACGTACACTTGAGTTTGCCCGGCTGTTTACTCTGTGTCCATGACACTGTAGGTCATTGCCTCTAATCCTGGACCTTCAGCGTTTGCCGAGATGCCTGGAAATGTAATTCTAAAATGGGACTGCCATGTTCTAAGCAGACCGGCAAAGCTCCAAAAACACCACAGGAACCACGAAGGGGGTCATTCGGGGTCTGCACAAGGCCACAGAGATACCACCATCCGAAGTGATCCGCGGTAACTTGGAAACTGGCCTACAGTTAAGGACACGGCAATCTCAAGATCACTGGACTGAAGGAAGGGAGGAAGATTGAAACGAATGAGGGAGTGGGACAGATATTTCAGCTGCTTGACAGGAGGAGAGGAGGAGGAGAGGCGGAGGAGGAGAGGGAGGATTGTCGTGGAACTGGTGGAGTGACGGAGAAAAGGAAGGAAGTCATCTGGAAAGACGGATTGGATTGGTTTCGAGAGAGCTGGACTGGGGATGGGGGATGCTTTCAAGGTCCCAGGAGCAGCTTTGGTAGAGCAGTGGTGAGTGTCCTCCATAGACCAAATCACTTTCTTTCCTGATTCTTTCAGGCAGGAATAAGATCTGCTAAGGTGGCTGTTCACATAACATGGCTCAGGACACAGTGAGACGGGAGAGGCCTTCAGCAAGGATTCACCACAAATCTGAACCTGCCCAAAGAAACAAAGCATCAGTTTAGCTGTCGTTCACAAAATCCTCTCTGACATGAGTAGTCATAACCGTGAACTGATCTGGATAAGTGTAACAGCTAGCAAACAATTTTTTTATAAAGTGCTTTTTGTAGTGATGCAGTAAACGTTACTCAAAAGAACAAACGTCAAATGTTTGGAAGTATCACTGTATATGTATATATATATATACATATATATATATTTTTTTTTTTTTTTTGTATTTTTAAACAAGAAATATCATCAGCACGATGTCTTTATTTCATTCATGATCGACAGAGACAGTGCCTGAGAAGGAAATTTAACAGGCATTCAATTACCTATTTCAAACAACGCTTCCATACAGGGACGGGTCTGTTTATGGGCCTATTCAGACTTACTTGGTGAATCAAATGTTGACATTTTGCACTTTAACAGGAAGTTGCCAATTTTTTTCACAATGTTTCTTTTTTTTTTTTTTTTTTTCATTCTGAGCTTCAAAAGAATCGTGGTCATGATTGAACAGGGAGAGCACAATGAAGGTCTTCTCAGGGCTTGACAAAAGTTAGAATTCCGTGTTCAATTTTGAATTCAACGAAGAAGTCTTTTACAATAGCTTGCCCATTTCATTTTTTTTTTCCTAGAGGAGACATGTCAGTGTCTGCTGTAACTATATTCACACAGAGTTGAAATGAGGACACGCGTAACTGTAAGACTTTATTACTCTGGCTCTCTCTCTCTCTCTCTCTCTCTCTCTCTCTCTCTCTCTAGTGTCCAGGTGTGAGGAGACTGCCCAGGACAATTAGTCGCACTAAATGCCACCATTACCACCTGCTCTCTTCATTAACATGTTTAATTGAACTTCCTCCCAGTGTGTGTGTGTGTGTGTGTGGTGTGTGTGTTTGTGTGTTTGTGTGTTGATGAATGCTGTACATCAGGTACATCAAGGACAAATATGTCTTTTCAGAAGGTCCGTGAAACGTCATTCGAAAACAGACAACTTTCTTCCATTCTCCCAACACTGTTATCATTTTCTGCTCTGCTAAATTCGGCTTATACAAAGCACTGTGCGCAATTGGCATATGGTTAACATGCTGGAAAAACATTGCTTAGCTGCAGAATAAACGAGTCATCAATTGCATTGTGGGGTAATTGGAATTGTATTCTCGATTTTCTTTTTCTATTTTTCCCCCACGCAGCATTAGTAGGAACGGTAGGGATTTTGTTCGCTGGCTGAGTGTGCTGTAACCATTGAGGTGTGTATCTAAGTGTGCTGGGCGCTCGAGGAGCCTTTTACAATGTTCTCGTGGTGACAGACTTAGGCAGGGTCGGCCTGTCACGCCGCGTTATATAGAAATGTCCGCAGTCCTCTCCCGAGGCTCTGTCAAAACATGTCACACCATTTGAGCACTGTCACTGTCGCAGAAGGCAATTTGTTAGACAGAAGACAAGTGTAGATCTACCTCATCTGAGACAAACACATCCGCTGACGGGGGAACGTATCTTTCAAAGAGCTTTCGTTTTATTGAAAAGAATCTTTTAAAGAAATCGCGAAGAAGCATTGGGCAATTACATTTTCTCTGATGCTAAAATGAAGCGTGGGGAGCACAGTGGCATAGTGAGTAGCGCTGTCAACTCACAGCAAGCAGGCCCCGGGTTCGATTCTGTGTGGAGTTTGAATGTTCTCCCCGTGTCTGTGTGGGGGTTCCTCCCACAGTCCAAAAACATACAGGTCAGGTAAATTGGAGACTAAATTGCCCCTAAATCGCATCATGGCTACTCACAAGCAGGTGGTATATGACATATACAGCATCTAGGTGTGAATGTGTGAGTGTGTTTGTCTGTGTGTCTGCCCTGCGATGGACTGGTGACCCGTCCAAGGTGTTACCCCGCCTTTCACCCAATGATCGCACCCCGCGACCCTATTTAGGATAAGCAGATTTGAATATGAGTGAATGAATGAATAAAATGAAGAGTGAGACTCAGTGTGTAACTATTCTTTAGGCAACACCAAACAAAGCCTTAAATCTAAGAAAATACTTATCGAAGTTCACAAGGAAGTTTCAAACTGTTCTTTAAAGATTGAAAAAAAAAACATCTCCCAACTTTCATCATCCTTGAAGTTTCTCGACTTTAGCTCTCCCTACGCCGTGTGCCTCAGGATGCTAGTCAGAAAAGCGGCATACTGCTCTCTAGTGTTGACTGTGTGTATGTGAAAGAGGCACAACACATGGTTCATCCCCACGCAGACCTGAAACCCATCATCTCCTGGCAAATTCCAATAACCCTCTTTGTCTTCCCATGCTCTGGTCACCTTCCAAACTTTTAATATGAAACTCACCATAATATATTTGTACAAGGTCACTCATTAATTTACACGAACGCAGCTTTTCTCTCTCTCTCTCTCTCTCTCACTCTTTTTCATTGATGATCCATGCTTCTTTGCTTCATATAAAGCAGCCTGTCATTTCAGAACTTAATTGGATCAATGAAGCATGAGATTAAAATAGGCACAAGCAATTAACACGTTGTGAGGAAACATCGCCCTGTTCAACATGAAGCCTGGACAATGGACTCATTGGTAGGCTGGCACTTCCAACATATTTAAGTCACAGAAGTAATGCAATCTTCTACAACACGATCCCCAGCAAACCAGGAATGATGCTAAATCACACTTGACGATTTAATAAGATATCTTAGATGACACCATTATGGGAACAAGGGAGACTGAATTAGAGAGGACAGTCAATATGGTCAGCGTTTTCTACACACATCATACATGCATTACTTTGACAGTTTCTGTCATTGCAGGCTTTGAAACAGAAGGAACAGCATCTGTCCATGGCTCCTCCACATATGCCCTGTGTTTCCCTTGGCCAGACAACAAAGTGTAAAGAGGAGGAAGTTAAAGAGACATGCTTAAAGCCTTAGGCAGAAAGAATCTTTTAATATCTTCTTCTAAAAATTCAAACGTTCTTTTCTCCTGACCAAAAATGACCCCCTGTATCGCTTGCTGCCATAGTTGAGGTTATCTCAGGAACCTTTCAAGCGCAAAAAAAAAAAAAAAAATCTAAAATAAAAAAATAAATAAATAAAATAAAATACGAATTGAGGGGGTTTTTTTGGGTTTTTTTAGAAAAGTTCAAATTCCCTTTACGAAACTGTTTGATCAAGTTAAAAAAGTAAGAATCCATTCGCTGGAAGGCAGGGCTAAATCACTCTAAATTGGGAGTGGTCTGATTGACGTGAGGAATGAGCTTTAAAGAGGAGAGGAGAGGAGAGATGAGGAGAGGAGAGGAGAGGTGAGGAGAGATGAGTCAGGAGAGAACTGCTTTTTATCCGTCTTTATATGGACCTCCAGTTCAGACATCTAACATTTCCACTGCTCTCATTATGGTGTCCTTCATCCCCATGCACAGCTTCAAACAAATCAACACCACAAATCTCACTCAGAAGAAAAAAAAACAAAAACACAAATCCTAAAGAGATCAGTCACAAAGTGGATGATGCTGTATATATGTCATACACAAACCCGCTTATGAGCGGCCGTGGTGCAGCATTAGCCACACGGTAAAGTAAAAGATTAATTAATGTTTCTTAGCGGCACTGTTGTTACTAAATTAAAGAAATGAATTGCATTACTGTATAAAAAGCATGTACAATCATTTTTCAAACACATTATCCAAATACTGTCGATAAATTGAAAAAGTTGAATCAAAGACTAGAGGTCAAATCTATGTGAATCCGCTTTCCCTGGAAACAAGAGAGAACTGAGAGGTTATTCAATAACCAGTTAGATGCACCATGAAACACATGGAGAGAAGGGAAAATTGTGTGAAACTTTTATTTCTTTTAAATATTCATACAAACAATCCTAAATTTACACAAAAATTGAAAGCCAGAGATACGACACAAGACATCAGTAGCTTGAAAACAACAAACATTTTACAAGATCTTACTAGACTCATCTTCACCTTTAATTTCTTACTTTTTTTCTACAGAACTTGGCCACTTTTAAGAAAAAAGAAAATGCACACACGCGCACACACACACACACACACACACACACACACACTCCCCTCTAAATTCTCTATCTTAGTTTAGCTCTCCCGGTTTGTACAAAATTACAACTACTGTAAAATAATGCAAAACCAAGCAAAACACACTTTTCAGAACACACTCATGATCTGTTGTGTGTGCGGACTGAAAAAAAGGTCTGGCAAGGGAAACAATAGAATCAAATTCTGAATGAAACAAATCACTGAACAGTTTCCTCAGAGACTGACGAGCACAGTGCCTCAGTGAAAGGCCACACGTTGGCTTCATTTGTCCACATTATCACTCGCATCCACCGACAGAAGCCGTGTTTTTACAAGTTAAGACATCTTCCACACTCTCACTGTCACTGGCTATAGGGCCCAAGTCCTCGCCGCTGGTAGACAAATCCGACAAGCTGTCAGCAGAGTCGGGTAATAAACTGTAAGGTGTTCCGTGGATTCCCTCCTCACAGGGTTCATAGAAGGGCTCCGCACCACGGCTAAATTCGCTGGGTCCTGGCGTTGAACCCTGAGGCACTGTCACGGTGGTCTGGTTGCCATGGATACCACCGTGCCGCCGTTGAACGTGAGAGGTGGCCGCTCGTGTAGTTGGTGGATATGAGTCTCTGTGGGCCACTGGCACAGAGCATTCGTCCTTGGGAAGAGACTGAAGGTCATGGTGGGGAGGGGGCTCTACATGTGGCGGGTCACTGTTCTCAATGTCGTAGCATCCAGAAAGATACTCTGTGTCTGCAAGGTCATCAAAGTGCGTAGAAGAGGGAATTTGCACAAACTCGTAGTGAAGATGCCCCTGGATTCCAGGAATTTGAACACAGTGAATCCAATCTGAGTTGTCCCAGTGGTATCCTGTTTGAAGGTCAAATTGGTCAGTGTGATTATTTAAAACTTTAAATAAATTTAAATAATTTACATACATTTAAATATTTACAACACAAAACATCAATGCTGTTAGACTGAAAGGTGTGAGTATGAGTGGATAGCTGAATGTTAAGGCAGACAGAATTATGCATGGATAAGAAATTCATGCATGTGAGGGCCACAGGTTAATGCATTTGCAGCTCTCATCTCTGACACCAAAACAACATGACTATATCTGTCAGCAATCCCATTGCCTCATTCCTGATAATAATGCAACTGCACGCAAATGCACCCCCCACCCACCCAAAACACAAATACACACACCAATTTGTGTCTGTTAAACACAGACACAAACATGCAAACACACACTTGACGTACACTCACTTCTCCATCTCCATCTGTCTGTCCATCTATCTGTCTGTCCACCTATCTATCTGTCTGTCTGTCTCTCTTGCCCTCTCTCTCCCACAGACACACACGCACGCACACACACAAACTTTATATTTTACAGTATCTCTCTCTCAAACACACACATACACAAACATAGACACACGGCTCTGAGAGGCAGACAGTCCGTGTTACTGTCAGAGACTTTTCTCAATATTACTCTGAAGTGAGGTTCTGAAACTCACAACTCTGATAATTAGCACGATTTCCCGGCGTTGCTTTGAAAGTTCTTGTTAAATCTTTTACACGTTAAGTAAGGTTAGACATCAAGGGGCTTCTGGGATCTGAAAGAGTGCTTTAGAAGTGAGTGTGTTACAGCCTGGTTTATTTACTGTGAAGCATTTAATTATCGGAGTTGTCAAGAGTCCCTGCATTTGCTATGCTAAGCTAACGGGACATGCAAACGAAAGGCTAACAAACTAGGAAACTCATGCAGAAATCACCTCTGGGAATGTGGAGGTCCCAAACCTTGCGAGAGTCTTTTTTGAAGAGTGGTAAAAAAAAGAGAAAATAATTACATGAATCAAGACGTTACGATGTGCTTTGAGTAAGATCTAAAGAGACATTTTTGAAAAAGTGTAACTAAGGACATATATTTGGTATATTTGGCTAAGCAGAACGCACACTAAATCATGCATAAATCATTTGAACTTCACTACAGAGACACTCAGTCAAATAGCTACTCGATGTATGGGCAGGGGAGAAAAGATGACATAAACATAGCAAATGCAACATACATAAACCTGAAGATTTAGTACAGTGGTGCCCAAGTCCAATCGTGCAGGTCCAAAATTCTGCAATATTTTCTTTCGGGTGCTCAGCTAGAGGGTGGTTTGAAAGGGCATACACTTAGCAATGCTTGGTTGAAATTCATCAACACTGGAGTTGGACACCACTGATCTAGAACAATGATCCAAGAATAGACAGTATACCTCTTATACCATGTCAAGCTAAGTACTGAGAAGAAGTGTAGAACTCTCTACGGAAGCTTGTAAAGGTAAAAAAGCAAACAGACATCAATCATTAGAACGAATGTTTCTATGACAGCACAATACTCACAACGAAACAGCATTGTATTATGTCTAAGTTACCCACGGTCATCACATCTATGTTTACCAACACAATGCAAAAACTCCTGAGGAACTATGACTGAATTCAAGAGGTCACACATCTACGCGTGGTAAAAAATATATATATGTACATACATACCCAAATACATAGATATATATATATGTGTGTGTGTGTGTGTGTGTGTGTGTGTATATGTATATATGTGTATATATATTTGGGTCCTAGAGAGTATGTATTGTAATCTAAAGAACTATACCTCTACTTAAGCCTAGGAATCAAAATGTAGCACAGAGCATGGCTGAAAGGACTTTGAAATTCTCCAGAGAGCTGCTCACTTAAAAAGTACTGGACACAAGCCATCATGGTCAACAAGAAATGTTTCACAGTACATTTTGCAGTGACTAAATATTACTTGCAAAAATGTCTTTTTGTTGGAAACAAACAGATCATTTTGAGAAACGAAAGATTCCTGCTTTACAGTTGAAGCTTCGGATGGTTTCACACATGTTCCTTTCAAACCAGAGGGTTAACTGCTGGAGAGAAACTAAAAAAAAAAAAAAAAAGAAACTACAGACTGGTCCTTCTGTGGCTTGCTTTATGGCTCAGACAGTTCCCTCAAATGCATTTCATTATCCATTGCCATTCCTATGCTCTTAAAACATTCTATGCATACATTTTTATAGCAATGAAGGAGAGGTTGTCATTTTTTTAGCTGTTTTATCTTATAATGAGAATCTCAAATGCCCTTTGAATATTTCCAGCTTTGTCATTACAGAATCACTTACACTCTGGCCCATGTTTAAGGCTTGCCTGGACCCGAGGAGAGATTTAATCCATATGGGAGCTGAGGTCATTACAGAGGGAGGCAAAAGTCAAAGTACCCATGGCTACATTAGCTTAGTCAGTTCACTTCATTCTCTCTAGTCTCAGCTGACATATGCCTAGTACAAAGACCAGTATTACATAGAAGACAAACTACTTTTTCTTCCTTGTGAGTAATAAATGTATGTCTTTAGTTTAATTATAACTATAACAATCATTATGATTAGTTAATTATTAGGATCATTTATTATTGGGCAGGATGCATGGCATGGCTGTTTGAAAAATCTTCATACCGTTATCATCGATGAAGTCCGAATGGGAGTTGGCAGTGTGAGGATCTGGACCGTTTCCACCGTTACCATGGGAATAAGCATTAGAGACATCCTCCATGGACTCGTTTAACAAACAGGAATCTAAATCCTCTGTTTGGATAAAAACAGAACATGCATATTTGTGACCCTATAAAAGCATTAGATGAAGAGGCTCTCTCACAGAGAAATTACACTTGCAATTATTTTGAATGCTTACTCTTCAATGCTTACTCTCTTTTGATGTCTCATTCTCTTTTCAAAGGTCAATGATCACCCTCTCAACATTAAGTGGCTTTTGACTGAATAAGCCCTGTAATATTTTTGTCACCCCTAACTGTTCTTGTAACATTCAAAATGAACTATGCACATCACAAGGTTATGGAGAGCAATTAAAGGACACTTACATTTCAAAGGCCCCTAAATCATGGCTGTGACTTGTATTAATGCACTCTACCCTAACCAATTGATTAGGTTTACGTGGTCCTTATTAGACTGAATCATGGTAAAGGAGTGGGGACGTGTTGATCATGAACAAGAGGCTGGACAGAGCATACAAACCAACCCGAGCACTCACCGCCGTATTCCTCTTCCCAGTTAGGCTCCAGGACGGAGTCGATATCTGTGGGCGAGCAGGAAGTGGGACGTGGGGGCAGGTTGGGTGCCACGCTGCACACGGCCACAGGCTTCCGCAGCCCAAACACTGGGTCTGAACCCAGAGAACTGAACTCAGGGCTTCTGTCTAAGTTGTTGCGTAAGTCGCCAGGCGTGCTGGGTGTGTAGGAGATGGGCCGAACTGGGACTTTCGGCGGCGTGTCTAAAAATTGTCCTGGTGGGGGTTTCGGGTGAAAATAGGTGCTCTGATTATAGGCGTGGTCTTCTCCGTAATCGTCTTGATCTGGATCCGGCTTGTTAGGCTTGCACGGTTTTTTACGGGCAATTACAAAAAGCGTGACAATAAAGCAGATGGCTGTCAAGAAAATGATTATTCCGACGACTTCATTCAGGCCGATGTTCCAAGGCGTGGAGACGACGCGGTGTCGGATTCTTTCCGACTCGTCGACCTCGCAGAGCTTTCCACCGAAGCCTTGGACGCAGGTGCAGCCAAATGACCCGTGAGTGTTGACGCACTGACCGCCGTTAAGACAGGGCTTCTGAACACACTCATTCACATCGCTGAGACACCTGAATGTGAGAAAACCAAGTCACTGTCACTCTCAGGTTTCTGAGGACAACACGACTGCCGCAAATCGATAGGTTCATTGCATGTGCTTTATAAATGTTCAGAAAAACTGACAACATTTAGAAGGAAGGAACTTCAAAATATTTATATTAATGCAAACTATTGTATGTGTTATAGAATGTGTTATAAAATACAAATGTGCAAAATAGAATGTGCAACATTTCAAAAAGGATTAAGTACAAAAGACTTCTTCAGACATTTAATACAGCTGGAATAAAACGTAATTTTTTTGCAGTTTCAAGTTCACAATTCAATAAAAGTTAGCAGTTTCCTAACAGAGGCACGCGTCCAAAACTATTTTCAGGCTCTGAGTAAAACACGTGAATCAGATACACACCGTTTTCCTGTGAATCCTGGGCCACAGTCACAGACGGGCCCATCCAGACCGTCGATACACTGTCCTCCGTTTCGACATGGATTTACTTTACAGAACGGAGCAATCTGACACCTAGTCACACAAACATCAATCAGGCATTTCTACATGTGTTCTAAAGAGAACAAATATACAATACTAGTGCAGGGTAAAAAAAAAATGGATTAAAACATCATGTTTGGAAGAACTAAAAAGGACCGATTCAGGGTTTCAGTATGTACAGAAATGTAAATATGCTATACCTCTGCCCGGAGTACTTCCCCCGACACTGACAGTAGTAACTGTCTGTGGTTTGGACACAGGTCCCTCCGTACAGACAGGGGTTAGAGGCACACGGGTTTTTACTGACCTCACAGTGAGTCCCCACATATGCATCATTGCATTTGCAGTAGTAACCTGCAAGACAAAAAATCAATAACTAATCTCACCACCGCCATGAATAACAATATTCACACACGCATCTAAGGTCACACAAAAATTCCATTACGCCCAAGTATATGAACATTTCTCTCTTCAAAGACATCCATACAGACTTCACGAATCATTCCCTGGAACTCAACTGCTGAATATATGTTAGTTAATATATTGAGTATACCTGTAGTTATATGCAATGTAATTAGTGCTGATTATATTTAGATATGATTTTGAGGAGCTTAAACTACCTCCAGTAGTCTTAGTTAAGCAGCTTCCTCCATTCAGACATGGGTTAGTGAGGCAGTCCTGAGGCAAAGGCACCTCACACCCTGGAGAAACCCCACTCATCTCCTCAATGTCAGCACCGGAGGGGGGTTTTGAACTGAGGGAGAGTTTTTGGCCATTTAAAACGACCGAGTCCATGCAGCCTTGGAGACTTTTGGTGATTTGGAAGCCGCCTCTGGGCCTTGCGCTCAGCAGATGGACGTGGCTGCCCAGAATGACTCGGTTGCCCAGGTGGACCGAGCAGAGGGAGCCGGGCGCGATGCCCGACGCAGTGTGGAGCTGATCTAGGACCAGTCTGGCCCGGTTGGCCGTCACCTCCAGCTGAACCGAGTGCCAATGGCCGTCATTCACCTCAGCGCTGTGAACAGATACGACTGATGGCCCGCCCCCACAGTCAAACTGGTACTGCAGTCGCCCCCCCACTATCTGTAAGTCAGAAAGTGATGAATTTAATTATTTCTCAACGACAAATCCTGAATGTACTTGTGTGACCCCACTTTCTATATTAATCTCTAGAAAACCCAATATTATTGTCATATCTCAACTAATATATAATCTAATTCATATAAGAGAACCCAACTGGAAACACGTGCCTCGCTAGTATTTTATATTGACTGCAAATCTTGGTTTCACTGGTTTCCTCAGAACTACTTTGTATTATATTGGTTGTTGAAAACAAACCTCGAGGACACTGAAGTTTCTTCCTCTGGCAAACATGACTGTGCCATGACTTGAGAAGGTTTTCAACCTGAGTGACAGCTTCAGCTCCCTCTGTGTGACTTTCCTTAGACGAAATCTGATGTAACTGTTTTCACCGAATGTCATCAAAGTTTCCTCTAGGGCCCACAAAGTAAACAACTTTCATCAGTTCTGTTACAATTCTATTTCCCAGCGCTGCCAATAGTAAAGAGAGGCAGCTGCAGGGAACCTTGTACATAATAAATATTTTATTTATGCGTTTGTTTGGCCTATGAACTACAAGTCCCGTCCCAATGCTGCAGGTTTTACACTTACCTTGACACTTTCCCTCATTCTCACCGAGACACGTGCAGATATATTTTCCTTCTCTTTGGTCAGCCACACACTGAGTGCCCTCTGGACATGGTTGATCATCACAGGGGTTACTGAGATATGAACACGTTCCGTCTGAAACGAACAAACGAACGCAGGTGAACCAATCTACATTACTCAGGTCACCGTCACAGTGTGGATCAGACTCTGCTTTGCACTGTGCTGTACCTGTGCAGAGACACTGTGCAGTCCTGCGATGCTGGGGCACAACGATGCTCAGTTTCTCTGTGCTGTACGTGGTCATAACTGTCTCATCCAAGGTGACCGTTTCCTGGCACAGGCCCGCAGGACAGCGAAGGCCAGCGCACAGGCTCCGACCGAGCCAAACCAAGCGTAAACCGACCATCTCCTGAATGGCCACCGTAGAAGAGTTCAGTTTCTGGAGAAGCGCTTCAAGCGTACCGCCTCTCAGCTTTTCGAAGAACAGCAAAACATCCAGGTTCCCTTCGGGGTCTTCCGCTGGCTGCAGACTGACCAGGTGGATCTCGTTTCTCCGGACCCCGGCAAAGCCGCGGACGGCTTTCTGAAAGCCGCGCCAGTGGTCGCGGATGAACTCCTCTGGGCTGACGCCGGCGAATCTCACGGAGACGGAGTCGTCCAGCATAAGCCGCGTGGCCTGGCGCACGGTCACGGTGACGCTGGCCGTGGACGTGAAGCGTCCGTCGGTGACGGAGACGTTGAGCGGGTAAACACCTGCGTCCAGCCCACGGGTGGCCAGCAGTCTGCCGTCTGAACCGGACACGGAGAACTGCCCATGGGCCTGAGGATGCAGGCTGTATGTGAGAGTGTCATAATCATCCTGATCGGTGGCATGGATCTTTCCTAACAACCCCCCCGCGTACTCTTCTCCATGGACAGAGACAAGCACGTCCAGAGGAAGGACAGACGGAGGGTAAACGCTTGCCTGCACCACTCTAATACTGATGAATGTGGTTGATTTCAGCGGAGGATTCCCACTGTCAGCCACCTGGGGGCAGAACATACAAACATTAAATATCTTACATTCAACATTAATAGTGTATTATATTTAATAAAAGGATTACATATGATTATTTTTATTCTGTAATTGCTGTTAAACAGACAGAGTGATAGAGACTGCAGAACTTGAGCCTATTTTTATGGTAATGTTGATTTGAACGCTTGAGTGTTATAGCTGCATCTCAACAGCAGAGGGAGCTTTGACCCCATGAACCTCCTTAAAGCTTAACTCTTCTGAACAACTTGATCTGAGGTTATTTCTGAGTTTCACTAAAATGCCAAAGGGCTACCCTCTACTCTCTCTCTCTCTCTCTCTCTCTCTCTCACATACTTTCTTTCTCACATGCTCTGTGGTATCCACAAGGAATTCAGTATTATTTTATTGCAACAACAAACCCCCATAAGTTTACACACAAACACACATACACACACATTTACACACAAGCGCACGCGGGCGCGTGCACACATACACACACACGCACACACACACACACACACACACACACACACAAGCGCACGCGGGCGCGTACACACACACACACACACACACACACTGCCTTCAGGCTCGCATTCAGATCTCTGCTCTTAGATCCTCTGCATGTTATGGATTCCCAAACACAGTATAAACGGATAAAGGCATGCTCCCAAATCGCATTAAATGACAAAACACCTTTATCTCACTGTTTACAGTCAGAATTTTCCGTATTTGAAGTGTTCTCACCTGCACCTTGAGGAAATATTGGTCTTTGACTTTGCAGTTCAACTGTGCTGATGTTCGAAGTATTCCATCCTGATCTATTTGAAAGAAATTTCCCTCATTACCCTCAGTGATGGTATAAGAGAAAGGGGGGCCGTTGTGGGCCGTATCGCTGTCCGTCACGTTCAGCTGAAGGACGTCGGACCCTAAGGGGACGCTCTCCTGAAACAAGAGGAAGATCGGAAGTCAGTCAGACAGTCCGCAGAGATGCCTCCTGTCAGTCCTCATAGCGGAGTCATTAGCTTTGTGGAGCATAGAAAGGAGCGAAGGGTATCGGCTTTAATTTGGCTTGTTCTGTTTGACGGCTTTTTGCTTTTACCTGGATGATGAGGCTATGGTTATCCCTGGAGAAGAGAGGTGGATTATCATTCACATCAGACACGTCTATGGAGATGACGGTGCTGCTGGATTTAGGGGGATTTCCGCTGTCGGAGGCCAGCACTGTCAGTGCATATCCCGATGTCTAATTTAAAAGGGATGAAGGCAGTGGTACACCTTTTGAACTGATTCCCAGCTTTGGTAGGCAATTAAACAAAACGACTTAAGACTTTGAACATCTAAGAGTCGACTCTGTTCTCTAACTAATATCTGTGTTATACGGAGGTGAAGGGAGGAAGTTATGTCGGAGAAAGTTTACCTTCTCTCTGTCCAACTGACGGGCCACTCTCACCTCCCCGCTGACTGTGTCAATGAGGAAAGGGCTTCCCTGGTTACCGTCGACGATAGACAGGCGCACCCGGCTGTTGGAGGGTCCATCAATGTCCTTTGCGGTAACCTAAAGAACATTTACATTTATTCATTTAGCAGCTTTGATCCAGAACAACTTCCAAGACAGGCAGAGTACAAACCAAGCATATTGTCATTAAGGAACTGTCTGTTCCAGAAGTGCCAAGGCAAAAGAAAATGGAAGAACTTTATGGCTGTCTTCACAAATAAATCTCCACTTAAAATCCACCTCACATAGCACACACACACACACGAGCGCGCGTACACACACACACATACATATATATATATGATTTAATCTGAATGGAAATTCAGCTGAAGCAAAGCACTTACGATTACGACAGTGCTTCCAAGCTGAACGTCCTCACTGACCACTGCTGAGTACACATCTTGGCTGAAAACAGGAGCGTTGTCGTTGACATCCGTTATGTGGACGGCGACTGTGGTGGTGTCGCTGGGAGAATATTTGTCTGTTGCGGTGGCCTTGATGGTCAGATAGTGCTCATGGGATACCTCATAATCCAGCTCCTCAATGACAAAGACGTCACCTGCAGACACAGAGGGACTTTATGAAAAAGGGGGAGGAAAGCAACCTGTTTGGGGAGCTTAGGGAGACAATCATTCAAATGTTGATATTGGAAAGAAAAAAAGTTTTTTTTTTACCTGTGCGAGAGTCCACGCTAAAGGCACCATGCTCGTTGCCTTCAGTGATAGAATAAGTTATCTTGGCGTCAACTTCTGCGTCCTTGCAGGCAGCAAAGACGCGGAGGAGCCGCGTCCCCATGGCGACATCCTCGGGAACCGTGGTGACATAGTCCCTGTGCTCAAACACTAGAGGGTGATCGTCGGCGTCAAGCACAGTCACCAGCACAGTGCCAAGAGAGGAGAGTGCACGTGGTGAACCTTGGTCTGCGGCCCGCACTTTGAGTGCGTAGAGAGCTTTAATTTTTCTCTCTAGAGGCTTCTCCAAAGTAATGATCCCCGACTGCTCATGAATGGAAAACTGCCCTCCAGCAGAATCCTCCAATGAAAACCGTATCTTAGCGTTCACTCCTATAGAGTAAAGAGAGAGGCAGAGAGAAAGACGTCCACATAGAACATCATGGACAAACAGATAGTCCCTAAATATGAGTTGACTGTCACTGAATTATGGTCTTTTCTCAGGGAGATATGCGTATCCTAACGTTCATTAGCAAACAGAGAGCTAAGCTATTATTGGCACCCTGCTGTCTGGCCCCATGGCATCCGGCTAATTTATCCCATCGCAAAGGATCGGACAGACGGGAGAGTGAAACGAGGCCTAATCACTTAGAAATCTCCATTCCCATCAGAAAGCATTCATAAACAAACCCTGTTGACTTTCATTCTTCAGCCGAGTTGTAAATTGAAATACATGAAGAAGAAGAATGAGACAGTGATTACAGAAGTATCCGCCTGGACAGTTGTTTATATCGGTGATTAGCGAACACAATGGTGTTTATGAGAGAGACAAGTCTGAAAACGCCAGCGAGCTTTTTGAAGCGAAACAATTAAACGAAGAATGGAATGTGTGTTCATAACTTCCTTTCATCACAAGCTGACAGACATTATTTAATCTTTCCTCCTTTCTGAGACAAATCAGAGCTGAGACGTCATGAAGAATACACAAAAGCAATGCGCTGAAACAGCGTGGTGAGAAAGCAAATGAGACAAAATTGACATTAGACACCGTGTTAGAGAGAGTAGAACCTACACCACTGTGTGTAATTGTAATCCATGGAGTGCACTGGACAGTGCATATTGAGAGAGGGGAGATTCTCAGAGTTTTTTGGGCTATCTGTGCATACACCACGCTGTGAAGACAGCTACTAATGCAGAAAGCCTTACGAAATAGCAGCTGGCAGATAACGATAACCATTCAGTTATTCCAAACAATCATTGTGTGGTTCTCTGAGCATGAAACTTCACTGTTTGAAGAAATCTAAACAATGTTTGATCACAAGAAAAACATTATTTAAAAACCCACAATTTTTTTGCAGGTTTTGCAGGGCGCTGGCATTCATTGAGAAAAATATGATATTGAATTGGCAGAAGTGTAAGGTTACCAACATTAACTATATCACAATTATATCACAACTGGTGATAATTAAAATGTGATCATCATCTTCGTGACTGGGTATTTATCTAATTCAACACAAGAATAGAGGCAAGTGGACCATTTTGCACTCTTGTATTCATTGAAATAGACAGATATTTCCTTACCACTGTCAGAGTCACTAGCCTGCAGCCTCGCCACATAGGCTCCAGGTTTTGTGTTCTCAAACACACTGAGGTGGTAAGGGTTCAACAAAAACTTGGGAGAGTTGTCATTAACATCCTCCACGGTTATTAGCACAGCGGCTTGACAGAAGCGATTCCCTCCATCCACTGCTCGCACGGTAAAGTTAAAAACATCCTTTTGTTCTCTGTCAAAGGGCAGCAGTGTCGACAGAGCACCTTTCAAATAATAATAAAAAAAAATATTTAGATCACAAAATGTACTAATACACCCCAGTCCTATGCAAAGACTCATGAACATATGTCCCCTGTGCATGAACAATGAGGAACCCCAAAGCACACAGACTTCTTGGCTGTCTTTCTGCATGGATAAATAACATCTAAAGAAATATATATATATATATATATATACATACATACATACACACACACACACACATATATATATATATATATATAAACGTTCACGGTTCTCCAAACCCATATTGTGTTACGTGCGCTAGCTGAGATAAATTTTACCCGTGTGAGAGTCAATGCTGAAAGCCTCAGCACCACTGCCAAAGAGCTGATATGAAATTGCGGCATTTGAAGACAGATCTGCATCAGTAGCTGAGACTTGTAAGACAGGTGTTCCTGCAGGTGCATCCTCTGGAGCAGTTCCAACATAAAGAACCTGGGCGGAAGGAGAAACAAAAAAAAAAAAAAAAAAAGGAGAAAATGATCTCGCCGTTCCAGACATTTTATGTGCTCTTCGGATATTAACATCCATGGACACATTTACATGAAACACAGTAAAGATGTGCAATTGAACCTTGTCACAAACAGGACTGTTGTCATTTGCATCAAGGACTGTTATCTCAACAGTCGCTCTGGCCACAAAGGCTCCGTCTGTAGCTGTTATGTTCAGGAGGTGGAAGTCACTCTCCTCTCTGTCCAGTGGTTTCCTGGCAGCAATGACCCAGCTTCCCTCTGTGTATTGGATGTCAAACAACCCCAGAGGGTCACCACCTAAATAAATGGGAAATACTGAAGTTGACTTAAGATCATGGTGACCAGATATCATGTAGACTGACAGTTGAACAAAAACACCACAGTACTGCTTTAAAACAGCCTTGAGAACTATATTTATAATGTAGCTTTCAATGCAAATGTTTTCGTGTTGAGTTATTTTAAATTTGAGGTACTCCCATGGAGATCCTTTTTATTCTTTTGGCTCTGGAGCAGAATGCTGCCACTCATATTCAGCTCTGTGTAGGATTACAGTGACTGACTATTTACTGCTCTTTGCTATCGCTTGCCTCTGACAAAAAGCTTATCTTTTCGCACGTCTTTTTTTTTTCATTTTTCTTTTTTTTCTTCTTTTTTTTTTTTGTAAATGTGAAAGTGATTCTTTGAAATTAAGATTTATCTCTCTCTCACCAGTTCGAGAAAGCAGAAGCAATAGTACCTGTGATAAAGCAGCTGCATTTCCTGTTGAATTCATCAGTGTCAGAGTCGGTGATGCTCAACAAAATGATGAGGCTGCCTGGCACAATTTCATCTTCCTTCACAGTCTTTTTGAAGACTGTCTTGGCAAACACTGGAGGGTTATCATTTGTGTCCACCACTGTCACTTCCACAATGGAACTGTCATTCATTTGAATCTCCTGTCCTCGATCTACAGCAACCACCGCTAATCTGTATCTATCTCTCTTCTCCCGATCTAGCTCCTTTTGAGTGGTGATCCAACCTGTTTCACGGTTCACGGCAAACAGCTCCAGTACCTCTGGAAAGTCCTGGTTCTCATCCAGGCTGTATACAACTTCAGCGTTCACCCCAGAGTCAAGATCAGTGGCCTTAATCTGGATTACAGATGTCCCTGCTGGTGAATTCTCCACAACGAAGGACTGGTAGGAGTGAGAATCGAACTGGGGTTTGTTATCATTAACATCCTTTAGGAGTATGTTTACATCCGCGTTTGATATGAATTCTGCACCTTCTTGGATTATCTGGACCTGTAGGGTCAGCTGATACCACTTGGTAGTTTCATAGTCTAAACGTTTTGCGACTTTAAGCTTTCCGGTGTTGCTGTCAACAATGAATGCATCATCTCGGTTGCTCTCTGGAGTGTTTCCTTTGACAAGACTATATTTTAAAAAATTTTTGCTCTGAGCTCGTACGACATCAATCTCCGAGCCAACGGGAAGATCCTCCGCTATTTCGAGTCTAAGCAGAGGTTCAACAAGCTTCCGCGTCATCACATCATGTGGAAGTATTCTAATCGAAACGGGGATAACAGATTGTTTTGGAGGGCTTCCAGAATCTTTAGCCTTCACATAAAACGAATATAGGCTATTTTCTAATCCACTTACACTTCCCTTTGTGACAACCACACCACTCACTGGATGGATTTCAAAGTGCCCAATGTCTGAGTCGACTGCATAAGCAATGTCAGCATTACTTCCCTCATCCGCATCCACCGCTGATATTTTGATTACAGTGGTTCCTCGAGGGGCATCCCCCGGTACACTACCTTTATATTCAGACAGTCTGAACTGAGGTGCATTGTCATTAACGTCAGTGAGAATCACACTGACTGTGCAAAAGCCCACTTTCCCACCACCATCTTTGGCCATAACATTAATGAACATTACCCTCTCCAAAGGATTTTCACGATCGAAGCTTTCAAAAGTGAATATCTGCCCTTTGGCGTCAATAGAGAATTTGTCTCTGGCAGCATCGTTTACAATGAAAAACTGAACTTCACCGTATTTTCCCATGTCTTCATCAAGGGCTTCAACTTTCACTACAAAAGTACCTGTAGGTGAGTTTTCCAAGAGTTCAACGAGGTATTCGTCCTGTGTGAACGAGGGATTGTGTCGGTTCTCCCTTACGACACTGACTTTTACTTCTGCTAAACTTTGAAAAACACCATCTGTTACTGACAAAATCAAGTTGTACATAGGCTCCATTTTCTGTTTTTTCTGGCTTGAAATCATTATTTCTCCACTACTCTTATTAATGGTAAAACTGTTATCATCATTGCCAGATAGAATAGAATACTCCAGGGTCTCAGCATTTAAGCTATCGACGTCAAACCCCTGAACACAGGTAACGAAATGGCCTGGAGGAACCAGCTCACTGACCGATGCAGTATAAATCTGCTGTGTAAACACGGGTGGGTTGTCATTAAAATCTGTCACATACACAGTCACTTGGACCTCACTGGACATGGGGGGAGCTCCTCCATCTACAGCTTTAACCATCAGCTTGTGCTGTTTTTTCGCCTCATGATCCAGCAAACCTGCGGTAAAGATGATCCCACTCTCACTGTCTATTCTGAAATTTTCGGCCTCTTCACCCACAAGCTGATAAAAAAGTTGTCGGTTGTCCCCGGTGTCAGAGTCCGTGGCCATCACCTGGAACGCAGACGTGCCGATCATAACATATTCGGGGAGACTTGTATTATATGACCCCATAACAAAGAGCGGTGCGTTGTCATTGACGTCTTCCACGATTATGTCAACAAAAACTTCACTGTGGGCCCCGGTCACTGAGTCTGTTGCTCTGATACTTAATTTGTAGGCAGGATGAGTCTCAAAATCCAAGGGCTGAACAACGTCTATGACTCCGGAGTTGAAATTAATGGAAAACTGATTGAATGGGTCTCCCTCGGAAATGCTGTATACGGCACGTGAAGCGACAGAGTCATTAACCTGGACTTGTGCTATTGAGGTGTGTAATTGTGTATTCTCTGGAATTTCAATGCTGTAAAATGGTCTTTCAAATACCGGCGTGGCTCTGTTCACCACTGTAATGGATACTTGGGCTGTTGAAGAGAGGGCTGGGTCGCCTTCATCTTGTGCTATAATGGTAATCACAAATTTTGTGTTCAGGCTGTCTGGTTCAAAAGATTTCTTCAAAGAGATTTCACCAGAGGGGCTTAGCTGAAAATATTTTTCATGTTCTTTTAAGTAGTATTTGATCTGAGCATTTTTGCCAATATCTCTGTCCACTGCTGTCACTTGCCTAAAGACTGTACTCACCACAGAATCCATCTGCACAATGACACTATAGGGCATATTCACAAATATGGGTGCATTATCGTTCATATCCTCCACTGTAACTTTCACCAGGACATGGACAACCCCAGCAGACTTTTGCTCTTTTGTAACCTCAACAACAACATCAAAAACATCCTGTTCCTCACGATCAAAGGGTATCCCTGTTGTAAACAGCACTCCAGAAGTGCGACCAATTTCAAACCTTCTGTCAGGGTTGAGGATAGAGTAAAACAAAGGCTCGTGGATCCTGTTGCCCACGGCAGCAATAATAGCGATGGTTTTCCTCTCGGACAAGTTCTCTTGGACGGATGCGGTGAACACATCTTGCGTAAATTTGAGGCCGTGATTCTCGCTCTCCCTCACAGTCACTTTTACAACCGCAGTGTCAGTAAATCTTCCATCAGAGACTCGAACTGCCAATTTGTATCTGCTGCGCAGATGTGTGGCATTCTGCACAAAAATATCACCTGACGTGGAATCAATTCTGAATTTATGTCCCACGTTTCCATCTGATATAGAGAACAGCAGTCTGGCACCGAATGCAAAGTCTTCGTCTGTAGCATTTAAAGAAATTACTTTCACTCCTTTGTATGTTGGCACTAAAAGCGACGCTTCATATAAATCCTGGCTGAATTTGGGTGGGCAATCATTCACGTCAACGACTTGGATTGTCACATTGGCAGCTGTCTCGGAAAATAAGCGCGGAGTGCCAGTATCGTGGACTTGCACTGTGAAATGGAATACACTCCTTTGTTCATAATCAAGACTGGTAATTGTTTGAATTACCCCTGTGCCGGAATCAATAGTGAAGTAATTGTGAGCGAACGGCTCGACAATTTGATAAATTAGTCTGGATTTTGAGTCTTCGTCGGCATCAGTCGCACGAATAACGAGTGGTTCATTATCACGAGTCAAAACGACGCTCCTCTCTTTTGCCGACTCGCTCACGTACCCCGTGAATTCCATTTGAGTGAAGACGGGAACGTTGTCATTCTCATCCCTTAAACGAATGAGAACAGTGGCATTTCCAGTCACTCCGGCCATGTTCGTGCCTTGCACGGTCAGTTTGTATGAAGGCTGAGTTTCATAGTCCAGATTCCTGCGAGTGACAATAATACCTGAATTTGGATTGATGTCAAAAGCGCTGTTAACATTTCCATCTGTGATCTGATAAAAAACTGACGACTGACTGGATGCTATGAGGGAAGTAACAAAACTCCCAATAGAGAGAGTCTCACTAATCTCTACTGCAACTGTATTCTGTGGGAATTTCGGCCTGCCGTTGTCAGAGACAGTGACTGTTATCTGGACTTTTGCAAACATCCTCAGTGGAGGTTCTCCTTTATCTGACGCTTTCACAGTCAACTCAAATTGACTCCTGTAGTTACGATCCAGCTCCCGGGCAACTGTAATGATGCCAGAGAGTGAATCTATAGCAAATGAATTTCCATCATTTCCTGTGAGAAATAGAAGAGGAAGAAAACAACACATCAGCAATATTGATTTCTTGTGAGGAAATGAGCTTTGTACTGTCTATTTGTGTCTTTAAGTGATGCTAAAGGTTCTGCATCATACATTTAGTAAAGGTGAAACAAGTTTATTCTTCCACATGTTGTACATTTTGAAACAGGGACAGCAGCAGTGATGGACCAAGATCAGCTAGCATCAATTGAATGTAATTCATCAACAAGTCTTGCCATCTATCCTTCCTGTGAACAATGGATTGATACAAAAGCTATTTAATGAGAAAATGTCAGTGGTACAACTGATCCACATACATTTTGCCTCCTTTTCCTCTAACTGAAGTCGTTTCTAGGTAACTGATTCGAAAATATTAATATTGACTTTCCATGTAACCCATTCAAAAATGATCTCACTCTCTTCAACTTTAACTCAGGACCTATTCCTATGTGCAGTTGTCAGTGGGCCTTTCTGAAGTCTTGTTCATGACTAAAGTTGACAAGGTCTCTATATCCTACCCACATCACTCTAATGACATTACTTACCTGAGTCTATGCTGTACAGGATCTCTGCGTTCCTGCCTTTGTCTTTGTCCAGAGCAGTGACCTGTAACACAGCAGAGCCAATCGCGGCCGACTCGAACACGCTGGCCGAGTACTGGGAGCTGGTGAACCACGGGGCGTTGTCATTTGAATCAGTCACATTAACGATCACTCTCGCTAGGTTACGCTTCATGGGGACATCCTGGTCCCGAACCTGTTAAACAAACAAACAAATAAATAAAAACACAGGTAAAGTATGGTGGTTTGCTTTTTACGCCAGTGAGAAGAAATGAGGACTCCAGTCCCCTGACTTACCATCACAGTAAGGACATGCCTATGCATTGTCTCATGATCTAATTTCTCTGAGGTGTACAGAAAACCTGTAGCAGGATCTAGACGAAACTTCTTCAGACTGTGTGGGTCTGTGCTACTGAGTAAGGTATATGTCAGCTTGTTCTTTTCATCTTCGTCAGTCGCACTGATCTCCAGTATTTTCACCCCGGGCTGTGTTTCTTCTGGAATGCTTATTTCAAACTTTGTTTGGGAAAACTCTGGTCGATGTTCATTTGTGTCAATCACTTGGATTGAGACCTATGTAGTGAAGACACAGAAACAATGACTTACCCAAAAAGCGAAGAAAAAATAATGAAAATAACAAGAGTACATGCTATTAATTTTCTCATTTACACATAAGCTCTTCAATGAACAGAGACGCCTTGTGATATATATACTTACACCTATCATATCAGCATTTTGAACTTTTCAGTTTTAATAATGTTGGGATGAAAAACTGGTTTAGTCCCATATGTAATAAAAGGGGATGGCTCTCACAATAAGTGTTCAATATTCCAATATCTAATAGATTTCTGCTGTCTTCAGCTTTTCATGACTTAGCATTATGGCCTTGCAATCAAACAACAATGTCCACATGCAACATGCTCGATCGTGACGGCATTGTAAATAGCTTTGGCTTTCTCCTGAGGCGGGTGCTCTCTGGAACAAGAGAGATGGACTGAAACCTGGAACGCTGCCTTCTCTCCTCTAAAACATAACTCCTATTTGCACCAGTCTCAGTGCCTCAGGCAGGGCTGTTCACACTGATATACGAGTCGAACACTGCGACCTGATAAGGCTGGATGCTTCAGCCGACATGTTCGGATAGCCCGAAGAAAGGCGTGCTCAAAACCGCAGCACAAAGGACGCGGGGGGGACAAATATGTGTGCTGCACAATGCTTAACACAAAGTGAGTGAAATAAACATCCAAAGCCTTGTAATAATGTGTGTGCTATGCCGTGCAATCATGCAGGTGGTAGCTATTGGCAGATAACACTTCAATTCAGCTGAGACGTTTTAGACTCGGCAAAATGCGAAAATGTATGTCAAGGTTCTTCTCCACAGAGTGACTTTTTTTTTTTTTTTTTTTTTTTAAGCAGTGCAGTCCTTAAGATTTGAAATGCAATTCGCATTTTCCTTTCCATTATGCAAGACTTTACACAATGAGTGAGTTAAAAAAAAAAGAATCCTGTGGGGTTTTTTTTTTTTCAAGTCACAAAATGTTGTGGGTATTGGGCATAATGATAAAATTCATTTCCATTCGATTTATTTGTACATCACGTTTCACAATAGGCATTGTGACATAGCAGCTATAGAGGATAGCGTGCCTGACAGAGATTAAAAGGATACCAGGCCTGCAAACAGATTCACTGTTGAGGCATAAATTGTCTGATTTGTGCATTCCCTCTGCTTTTCCATTCATGGGATTTGATAACGTTTAATTTTTGTTTGATTGCCGCAGCTACATTACGACAGCATTTGTTTGTTACAGCGACAATTTCACCAAAAAGTTCTGCAACATTTATTCTGTAATCATAACCTCCAATCTGCTGCCATACACATTCACATTGTCTGCTGTTTTATCATCCAACAGGTAATTTAAGAAAATTTGAATCTTCAGAGTGAATATAGTCCATGCATGTTTTTTTTTTTTTTTCTCCAATTAATAAATCTCTGCTGATGGAATGCGTACCTGGGTGCTGATGGCCCTGGTTCCATCTGTTGCTTCAACTGTCAGATTATAATAAGACTGCTGCTCTGCATCCAGGTTTTTGGCTATAATGATGGCTCCACTTCCTCTTTCCACATCAAAGCGGCTGTCATCGTTTCCACCTGTTGTTTCCGTTATAAACAGCGACAACATGTTGAGGGAATAACTTATCAGCAATAGGACCCGTTTTACTATCCCATTATTTTCATTTCCAGAGAACAAACACGGAAATGTACATTTGAAAAATAAGGGGCAGTATTTACAATATGTGTGCAGTTTTCTGAGGTCCTAAATTCAACAATTTAATACACAAACACACACACACACGACTCCTTATTGCTAAATGGCGTCAATGGTAACAACAGAATTATTTTTTGCATTATCGAAAAAAAAAAAAATCCCAGACACCAAACATACACAGAGACGTAGACTGAGTGGACAACTGGCAAAATTACAAGATCTCAGCAGATACCTTCTGCTAAACAGCTGAGGTCACAAGCCATCTGAACGATGTGAAAAACGTCTTTAGCGAGCAGGTCTCCTTGTTAAGTTAAAGCCCATTGCAAAGGGGGAAAAAAAAGAAATGCAGACAGGATAGAGAAGAAAGTCAGTTAAAGGAAAGCTGATCAGTGCGGGGTGGAAATAAGGGCATTAAGGAGGCAGGTAATTGCATTCAAATATTTACATGTTGCATTAAAAAGAGAATTTTAGAAAGTATGCACAACATAATGGTATGTTAAACACACTGCACCTCTAGAGTGAACACGATTACTGACAGTAATTACCTTTGATGTTTAACCAAACAGGTGAGCCAATAGGGTCTGTATCAATGACCCCTACCATATGGCCCACTGGATCACTCTCCATCACCGTGAACGCGAGGGAAGTCTCTTCAAACACTAGAGGTTTAGACGGAGGCTTAGGCCTGGTAATCCATTCAATGTGCAACCGACAGATGGACGACCTCTGGGGATTCCCATTGTCCGAGGCCCTAATCTGAAAGAGAGCAGTACATTGTGTTTTCACAAGGTAGTCAGTCCTGATTGCAAACTAAAATGTATTCAGGTGGTTCAGCTGACAAGGAACGATTTCTGGACTGAGAAGCGAAAGCTCAACCTACTGTGAGAATATTGTACTCTCCTGCTGAGAAAGCCTCTTTGGAAGACACCAACCCAGTTTTGGGATCGATGAAGAATTTCCTGTTCTTATCACCCTCGTGAATGCTATATGAAATTTCAGCAAAGAGGCTCTCATCCTTGTCAAAGGCAATCACTCTATAAACAGGCTCCCATTCTGTTGTCCTCTCACGTTCTGGAAGCTTAATCTTATAGACCTTCTCCAGAAACTGAGGGCTATTGTCATTCTCATCCAACACTTTCACAATCACACGGACAGTTGAAGATTTGGAAGGACTGACGTGGTCGGAGACAGTAACCTGTTTGGGACACGTGATTAAAAAACAAAAAAAAACACATCAACAATAATGGCAAACCCTCACATCTGAAAGTTACTTATGTGTTCCACTAGAAAAGTAGCCAGGTCCGTTTCAGTGGATGCAAATAAATGAGAAGTGGATACACTTGAAACCGACGAGGGCAAATTTGCATGTGTTAACAACACTATCACTCCAGACTCTGAACAGCTCATTTCACAGAGGTGAATTCTTTCATGACTGATTCAAATAAACAGTTCCAAAGCTAAATTCACTCACAGAATATTTTTGGTAGGGTTCACGGTTAGATTTATGTTTGAATTCTCTTAATCTTAAATCACACTTTACCTCAAGAATATGTTGTTCTTGTTTCTCTCGGTCCAGCTTTCGAGACGTCGTCGTCAGCAAACCTAAAAATTGATAGCCAAAATATATTAAGACTTATACCAGGCTACCAGCCATAAGACGGGGTACTGGGAAATAAATGTATCCTCTATTTTATACCTAATGTGTAAATTAAAATAAATAACAGAGTCAAAATGAATAAAGCAGTGCTTCCAGCTGGAACAGAAGAATACATCAATACATTAAAACATTCAACTGTGATGACTCACTAGTTTAAAGTAAGACTTACATGTTACATCTGTAAATAGTAGAAACTGGAACGGAATGTCATCCAGCCATGAAATTATTCCCTCAAAGTTGATACTCATGAATTTTGCTTTAGCAAGTCTTTTGCTTGCCTGTGCTTTATTTTTTTCGAAGGTTTTGTTTTTTTGTTTTAGGCTGAATTTGGACTAGTCTGGTTTAATGTGGCTCAGTTTGCTTGTTTAAAAAAAAAGTAAAATATGCAATGAAAGAACAGCGCTGAATGTGCTCTGCTGATATTATCAACATTGCTATTAGATGTGTATGTGCTGTGTGCTTCTAATGGAGCTGTTTAGAATTAAAAGAAAAAATTAAATTATTAGAAAAGGGCCAGATCTAGTTTAGTTATAATATCTTGTCAGTTCAAAGTAGTCACGAATTCCATGCGTTTTCAAATGAAAGATTTTGTAGTTTCACGGGATAGAGACACTGACTAACACTTTGAAGTGACTCCTCGTGACACTTATTCAGCACACTCTTCAGAGTGCAACAAATGAATAAAACATTCAGCAAAGAACGTCAAAGAGCACCTCACAGCAGTATAAAAATTAAACACCAACTTACCAGTCTCAGAGTTGATCGTAAAAAATCCTTGAGGATTCCCACTAGTTATCTTGAAGGAGAGTTTGTCGCTGCTGGAGTCCGGGTCAAAAGCTTCCATCTTCATGATGGAGACATCTTTAGGAGAGTTTTCCAGCACTGAAGGATAATACACAGGCTGTGGGCTTTGTGGAGCATTGTCATTGACATCCTGAACTTCGATGTAGATCTCCACATGTGATGAAAGTGGGACTACCCCTTGATCAGTAGCATAAACAGTCAGCCAATAATGGTTGGTGGTCTCACGGTCCAAAAGTTCCTGTGTGCTTATAATACCTATGATAAAAATAAACAGAAGCATTTTTCCCTACATGTTCAGCACCGGTCCACTTCAGGCAAATGGCTCTCATCAGGTAAAACAGAGACACACATGGCAATAAAGTCTTGTCACATGACTGCATAAGTCACCCGAGTTTTACATAGTAAACACTGATGTCTAGATTGTGGGGGAGAAAAAAATTCCACTTACACAGAGACACAGAAGTTCTAATGCAGCACTAATTTAGCATTTCATTTGAATCAATGTTCAAATAAATGAACATCCTTCAGAGGAGCTCATCATTATTTCTGCAAAATTATAGAGCAGATTAAATGAGAACTTCATTTTTGGATTAAAGGTTAAATAGCTATTCAATAACTCAATAACTGTGAGTGAATTTGAAAGAATTAAGGATGGCACATTTGTTCCCATGCTGCAGTGCAGTGTTTATTTACACAAAATAGACCTTCCCACTGACCTGTGAGTACCTCTTTCTCAGCAGTTCCTACTGCTGAACAAGAAAGACCAGATTGTCTCTCGTGAAACACCCCAAACATCCCTCCAATTCTAAGCCCTCTGGTATTTTCAGTGATTAAGAAACTTTGTTAATTAAAAAAAAAAGTTGCTAGTTCCATGGACATAGAATTTCAAAGTCCAAGAGTGTAACCTACTCAATCAGACATATATCTGCAAGTAAAGCACATACTCACCGCTCTCCTCATCAATGGTAAACACCCCAAGTCCTGAGCCATCACGGATGGAATATCGTATTTCTCCGTCTCTACCGGTATCTTCGTCTAGTGCTGTAACTTTCATCACTGATGTACCAATGGGGGAGTCCTCACTCACACCTCCCCAATCAGCAAAGAAAGAAAATGATGGGCAATGCAAATTCTCATTGACATCCACTACTTCCACTGCAACTACAGCAGTTGAGGATAAAGAGTTTGGCTTGCCTTTGTCTTTGACCTTCACTGTCAGGTTATACACCTGTCTACTCTCATAATCGAGAGCAGCAGAGAGATACACGGCTCCGCTGGTTTTGTCCACCTGAAAGACCCCGTCTCCATCATCGGTTAGGCTGTATCGCACCTGACCTGACTGACCAAGGTCAGGATCATAAGCCTCCAGCCAGAGGACCAAAGTACCCACTGGAATATCCTCTCGCACCTTGATGTGGTAGTACAAGGGAATAAAGACTGGGGCGTTATCGTTGTCATCCTCCAAGGTAATGGTCAACAGTACTGTTGAGACCATCTGAGGCTCCTCTGTAGCCATGTCTTGAGCAGCTACGATCAAAGAATAGAACGGAATCACTTCTCTGTCCAAAGGGCCGTTCACTGTGACAATCCCTGTCTCTTCGTCTATAATAAATTTGTCTGTTTCAGTCAGAAGCTTGTATCTCACCACTCCATTGATCCCCAAATCCTTATCTGTTGCTTCAAGCTGAATAATATCAGTTCCTACAGCAGTGTTTTCATTAATGTTCACAGTATATCCATCCTGTAAAAACTGTGGGCTGTTATCATTGACATCCAATACCTTGATCTCCAGGTTGTGCGATGAGTACCTCTGAGGCAAGCCAAGGTCATATACTGTGATATTGAGTACATAGCGATTAGTTGTTTCTCTATCAAGTGGTTCATAAATCTTGAGCAAGCCACTATCTGATTCAATCGTGAAACAGCTATCAGTATCTCCTCCTGAAATGACAAAAAGCAATTTTCCATTGAAACCACTGTCAGCATCTGTGGCTCTTAAGAGCACAATGCTTGATCCAACTGGAAGGTCTTCTTTAACTTCAATCAAACCAGGTGTTGAGTCCATAAACCGTGGGGCATCACTATTGATAGAATGAATATTTGCAAACGCATCTTCTGGTTCCTTGTAACTTTGAAGCTTAGTGCCAAAAAGCAACATTCCTGCTAGATCTCTCAAAACTCCTGTTTCAACGCACTTTGAATGGACTTTGTTCAAAGTGTTTACAACTGTTATATTCACAAGCATCACTGCACTTGACATCTCCCCATCATTGGCAGTAATCTGTAAAGTATGCTGAGAGAGTTTTGCTGTCTCATCATCATTTAAGGACTTTTTAAGGGATAGAACACCAGAGCTTGGATCCAAATCAAAGATACTCATATCGTTTCCAGCTCTAATTTCATATTGCACGGCACCCAAGTCATCCGCATCAATGGCGGAAATCCCCATGATTTGCTCACCAACTCCTAAAGATCTGGGAACAGTCACATCACAGTCGATATTCTCAAACAGTGGCTTGTTATCATTCAAATTATTAAGGGTAATTGAAACCATGGTCTCTGCTTCACGACGGAAAGGAGCACCCCAGTCTGAGGCACGAATTCTTAGAAAATACTTGCTTGGCATTAGCTCACAGTCCAAATCCATCACAGTGCTTATTACACCGGTAAAGTAATCGATCTGAAAGGGCTGAGGGGTCGTATTAATGATGCTGTAGGTGACATAACCATTCTCTCCATCATCCAGGTCACTCGCACTGACTGTTAAAATGCTAGTCCCTACTGGAACATTTTCATCGACGCTGGCTTCATAACTTGACCGTTGAAATTTTGGAGCATTGTTGTTCACGTCGATAATGTTGACAATCACCTTAGCTCTTGTTCGTTTGTTGTTAGTCACTACATCAAATTCATATTTACTGACGCGGTCTGCTTGTACGGGCCCAGTGGTAGTAATGAGTCCGGTTTTTGGGTTGATAGTAAAAGGAATTTTAAAGTGCTGCATCTTATGTTGAATTGAATACTTAACGTTTGGATGCTTTGGTGTAATTCTGACCATGACAACAGAGGAATTGGGAGGGGCAAATTCACTAAGGCTCACCTGATAAATACTCTTTTCAAATTTAAGACCTTCCATATATTCATGAGGCGACCTGATTCTCACTACTTTTGCCGAGGAAAACCTTGGCGGATCTCCTTTATCCTTGGCTTGCAAGGTAAGGTTGTACCCATAACTATACCCCTCCCACTCCACATCTTTGACTGCCTTGATCTTGTACTCTTTGCTTCCGGGGCTTGTTCTTATGGCCTTAAACTGCTGAAGAGGATCCCCGGCTACTATGTTCAGAGACGCTATTTCACCGTTCTGACCTTCATCGTCATCCTCTACGGTCACAAAAGCATACGTTGGGTCTTGGATAGTGTTCCATGGCGTTAGCGGTACAGCTGTGATAACAGGTGCATGTACGTTGGCCTGCTGTACACACACTGTCAATTTTGCAGTGCTGCTAATGCCAGAGCTCCCATAAAGCTTCAGTCCACGGTCCACGGCCAGAATATCAAGCTCATACAGGGAAGTGTCCGAGTAATCCAGTTTGCCTGTCAATGTTATGATACCAGTGGTGGGGTGAATGGAAAACATATTTGTCCACTCTTTAAAGCTGAAATAACACTCTCCATTGGTGCCAGTGTCAGCATCGGAAGCTGTGACTCTACCGATGCTTGTTTTAATGGGTGTGTTTTCAGGTAAGGTGATGTTATAGGAGGTGGGTGAGAAGAGGGGTCTTAGATCATTCGTGTCCAGAACCTGTAGATAAACAGTTGTTTGTGCCTCACTCCCAGAGTGTCTTTCAATTGCTTTCACTCTCAGCAAATGATGATCTTTTACTTCTCTATTCAGTGTAGCTGAGCTTCCTCCTTTGGTCCTTATTCGTAGGAAACAGAAGTCTCCCAAAACATACTTTTCAGCCTTGAATAAATTTGCCTGATTCCCAGATTCAATCTGATACCATATATCCCAAGAGGGATTGACCATATATATGCCCATCTTAATGGGACTTTGAACAAAAGTCTTTGCAGCTGCATTCTCATATATAGATGCATTGTACATACTACGTGTGAACTGCATGGATAATATCTGTTGAGCCCCAGTGCAACTCCAAAAAATTAGCATCAATAGGAGGACACTCCACTGCTTCCCCATGGTGGCTTAAGTGACTTATTCAAACCTATTGAAAAGGAGAGAAGTTGTTTTTCAGCACTATATCCTAATTTGATATTATTGTGTCCATAGTTGTAAGAAGACTTGCATGTTTTGGTAACAGAGTTTGGTGTCATACAAGTTAGTGCAGAGATAAGTAAACCCAAGGACATCAAGTCAAGACATTTCATTTTTCCTCAAGTAAATAATGGATATTATAAATGCTCGACAAAAATACGTCTTTGTTGTATCATGCATATCTGCGTTCAACAATTGACCGTTCCAAGTGAATACCTCAAATCAGTGTGTAGTCGTGGTTAATGACAGAGCATTTTGGTGACTTTTTTATACGCGTTTATACTATACAGGCTACGCTTATGTTTCACATGAATCACATAATCTTGGATTCTGAGATGTTCGTACGGGCTAAATAATAACATGTATCAGAAACTTCTAAATCAAGCTTTTCAACTGTGTAAGCAACCCACTGGCTCTCTGCGGCATCTCTGTCAAAGCCCGTCAAAAGCGGTATCCAGAAATTTACCAAACTGGGCTGACATGCAAAACAGGTAAAATAATTACGTGACAATGAAATATTATGTTAATTACCATATTATCAGTAACCTCATCCCTCATGCGACTGCATTTAGGTACAAGTTCACTCACCATATCAGCAAAAAAGAAGAAAGCTATATACGAGAGTTTCGGAAACTCCGGTACATTCCATCAGTTTCTATTTGAGGTTAAGGATGTGTTCATTCCTTCGTTTTACTTTTCCATACAAATCGCAAGTTATCCGTTTGAGAGCTGTTGCGATGTCATTGTGCAGTGTACAGTACGAGCACGACTTCTTGTGACTGCGCTCTGCCAACTCAATTGTAACGCTGTTTCTGCCTAGGTAGAGATGACTGCAACTGCCTTGCTGTGATGTCATCAATCTCACAGCCCTGTTCTTAAGCTCCCATGTCTTTACTCTGCTTGGCCCTGTAGCGGACTAGTTTAAGTGACACATTTGTGCAGTTAATAATTAAAGAAAAGTTGATCGTGTATGCACCAACGCCACTGCTGTCTGTATGCTAGAGCGTCACATTCTGGATTAAGTATTTAAGATAATTCCTTGAAATACACATTTGGTCTTAATTTACTGTCAATTCTACGGTGACGTCCAGAGACGTCCGTTCAATTTCGCATGTTCTTTTTCTTTTTCTTTTCTTTTTTTAACGGTCGACTAAACAGTGAGATAACATTGCATTGGTCACAATTTGCTGAAATATCACTTGTCACAGAGCAAGAGGAGACGTGTTTAAAAGCAGGTGATAGCCTTTTAGATGGCTTCACGTCAGGTGCTTCTGGGTCTGTTTTTAGCGATAGGCTACAGGTAGGCAACTCTTAAGCAACCAAATTTTTGACAGAGAGGACATTTTGCTGGAGGCAAGAATGTGGGTATTATATTCTGTACGTTAGTCAGATATAAAATTTTACTGAGGTGTGTCATACATCATATCCACCCACTTATAGAGGTGGTTTTGACCATAAAAAGTGTACAGAATGTCTACATAGAGTTCAGGTTTTATAAGAGACCAACTAATGCATTGGTGATGTATTTTGTCTCATTCAATGTCTTGTTCAGTGGTCTAAATCTGATTGGAATTCAGAGGAGGGTGAAAGAAATAGTAATAAAACACTCACAAGAGGTATTTATACATATAGTTTTTAGAAAGCCATGTAATAGAGCCATGTGTTTACAAAAGAAGCTTGCCGTCTTGCCTGGATACTCAAATATAATAATAAAAAAAAGATCCCATTTCAGATAGAGTTTAGTAATCTTACAGGCTGTGCATGTACTCTGATGTCTCTGCTCAGAAATTCTATTTGGGTTCTCTATCAAGGAGTAACAGACTTCGAAGCTCTTCTATCTGTATTCAGAGTGCCATGCCTGAACAATTCTTCTTAAACAGCAAATGCCAAATGAAGGATTCTGTCTCCTCATTTGCATCTTAGTGGCTTTTGGAATGAGAAAGAATTGAATTATTGTTCTTCAGGTACCATTCTTATGTTACATAAGTAATCAGTTCGAAGGTTTATTGCTCGATTTTTTTTTTTTTTTCAAAAGGATGTTTGCCTCTTGTTTGAAAATGCGGTCGGAATGGAAAGCAGGTTATGTCGGTGGAGGCTGATGATGCCTCTCTCCCCGTGGGTATAGTCGGTTGAAGTCATCGATGTTTTTGTTGGGGTTTTTTTGTTGTTGTTGTTTGTTTTTTCTCTTGAAGATGACTGACGCTTCCACTTCATGTGAGAAGTCTTTTATCAGTCTCCACATGAGCACTCAATTTACAATCCCTGAAAAACGTACCCCGAAGTGCGAATAGAATGACGGCGCGCTGAAGTTTGAGGGGAATTAAGTAGATACTGAAGCACATTATATTTTTATAAACAAAAACAAAATATTTCAGTGTTTTTCGGGGGGGGGGTTTTACATACATGAACAAAGGCTGTTACCATTTTTTCTTCAAATCGCAAATAAATTCAAGGAAGCACGATTAAAATTCAATTTTGAGAGTTAAGGCTTTTTGTTCAAAGAATTTTAAGAATACTATCAAACCTGTTACTAGGGCTCAAATTTCTTTTTTAGGAGAGTTTGCATCTTTTTCCTGTGTTGTTTCAGATCGCTTCTTGGCTAAGAGTAAAATATTTTAACAGAGTTCAGCAAGACCAGTATGATGAGTCCAGAAAACTTGCAGAATCCATCTGTTTCCTGGCACTGAGACTGTGGCCAGTGTCAAGTTACATTAGCCTGTAATGTCCTGCTGCTGCTGGAGAGAGGCATGGTTCTGACCTTTGCAAACTTCACTGTGATAACATTCACATCCAGATTGCACACGCTCATTGTTTGTGACCCTGTTGTGATCAAAGGTCAATGCTGTATATAAATTCATTTACTTTCTAAAAAGTTCTGAAGTACAATTTCCCCCTGGTTGTACTTCACTCAAATTATTCAATTTTTTGAGTACTCATAGTACTTTCACCTTATGCTGTCTTGTGCAGTTGAGGTAACTGTTGTTATGCTTGGCCAATAGCCACTTGGACTCTATGATTAATGAATTACATTTGCCTAAAGGAGCTTAGACAGAAGAGTGAGGATTAAATACTCCACCAGAAGAGGATTCGGAACCAATCAATGCCTCATTGACGTCCTATCTGCTGTGAAAATCGATAATAATATTTCACTGACTACCTTCTTTAGAATCTTCTCTCTTTTCAGTGGCTGTAGAATTCACTTTATGTAAGAATGTGCCTTTCAAAACATGTGCTCATATTCCAAGCATGGGTTGACAAAATTAAATATTAGAGATGTTAGTGTTTACTAAGTCATGAAGAGTGGTTCCAGTACATTAACATAAAGTGCATGTCAGAACCTCTGTAGGCTGGGAGTCTGAGAGCAAAAGAGTAGTGGGGGAAGTAATGGATTGTGAGAGAAAACTCCTGCAAAGCTCCTCTCAAAGGAAATAACGGCATGAAGGGCTCATTGCTCTTCTTCTATGGCTTACACTTCAGTTGTTTCAATCAGCTCTCACTTTATGGACTAAGAGGCTACAGTGCCAGTGTGGGAAGAGACATAGATAGAGGTGTGCACACAAATCAGACCGAAGCTTCGTTCACAAAGCGATTTGTTCAATGTATTGTAAGATATTAAAGAAAAAAAAAATTCATATCGCTGGTTCGTGGTTTGTGTCGGCCTTTGACCCACATTCACTTAGAACAATTTCAATGTTCTCTAGCATTGGATTTAAACGTAATACCTTAATTTTTGAAGTTTTGAAGCACTTTCCTCTTGTTCATAATCTTTTCTTTAGGTCTTAACTACTGGCTCCACTGCAGATTATTAGTGAGTGCTTTCGGCTTTTATCGTCAGCATTTAAGAAGAAAAGAGTTAGGCTGGCAGAGCTGCCCAGATCCTCCTGGGCTTGGTGAGCCACAGGTGTGGACTGTTTGGTAGATCATCAGCTCTAGCTTTGAACGGTATCCTTGTAGGACGTGAAAGAGGGTTTGGGGCTATATTTCAAGGAGGGAATTCTCAGGCCGGCGGTGCTGGTTTTGAAAGTTTGACATTAGGTGCATTTTGAGGCTTTTAATTTTGAGTTGTTTATGGCCATGGAAATGTTCCCTGTTCACCTATTCTCCATTTTGGTTTCTCTGAAACATGTTTCCACCCACTTTGCTCCTGGCCACTGACGTAGGCTCAGGCCATCACAAGGTGCATGAACAGATAAACATGCCGTCATTAGTAGCAAAGCATCCTCCGTGTTTCACAGAAACGCAGAAGGCCATGCCTTTAGGTCTTGCTGGGCAGATTGTGAAATCAGGGAGCTGAAAATAGAGACAGTTGTCACCCAAATGTGTGAGAACCAGTGATGGGCATAGGCTAAAGCAGTCGATCTGACATCTCCCTCTTAACACTGGTCAGTCAGGAAGACGGATGGAACATGGATAGTGTGGAAACAGAGAAGATATTAGCAGATGATGTGGATATGTTTTACACAACAGTGCTATTTTTTTTTTTTTTTTTTCCCTGGTGTGGTTACGTTTTTCTCAGCCCCAACATTTCTGCTAATAGCTCAGAATATGACATTTCATGCCTCTAGACTTGGTAACAGAATATTAACATGTTATTTGGACAGTGTAATCACTATGAGCAAATTGTCTGTCAAACCGTCACCAGCAGCCTACCATCCTCCTGCTTTTCACTTCCCATCAGGCAGTGTGGCAGGTGTGTATTTAGGGTGCAAATAAGAAACTGGCAGGTGTCACCCCCTTTTCCTTTCTGGAAATCTTCATATTTCCTTAATAGACGCTATCAAAAAAAAATGACAAATTCCACTGTCAGGATCTGAAAGGCTTAACTGCGTCGACTTTTTTTTCCTGTGTAAATCAGCTTTAAGTTATGCTAATATTTCTGCCTCAATCTTTGCAAAACTGAGTGTGCCACATTCTCTTGTTCAGCTTCTGTGTTCACAAGCTCAGCAGGGAATCTTCATGTGTTCAGCTTTGTGAACGACTAGCAACTAACATTAATGCCCCTTCAATTATCCACAGTGTTGTTTTTTAGATAGGTAGCATCTTTGCTGATTCTTGCCGAATGTGCTATGTTTGCAAAAAAAAACTGTATCTGGAAAAACATACATGCTGGATTACATTCTTGACCTAGATAAACCTTTCTCATCACACATATGCAAGTTTTAGTTTTTCATTGTCACGAGCAATGCAATTTACATGTCTCTCTTTCTTTATGTATGAAAACCAAGGGGAGAGAGAGAGAGATGAGAAACAGTTGTGTATGAATATAGAACATGAATGTTTGGAATGTTGGGGAAAATGAAAGCGGTCCTCGGAACACGCGGTGTAATCATATAAAGCATTTAGTTTCGTTTTTTTTTTTTTTGTTTTCGTTGTTGTTGTCTCTGCATATGTATGACAAAAAAATGTTTAACAAAAATGTAAGGTTCCACTGGGATGCCTGAAACCAGGGAATTTTTCTCTTCTTAAATTTGACATATGACAAGGTCTGTGCAAATTCTGAGGTTTGTAAAAGGACTTTTCAGATGAAACTTTTTTTTTTTTTTTTTTTTTTACAAGACCTTGGGTATGCCAGTAGATTTGGATTTCTAAAATTCTGAAGCCCCTTTTTGTGTTGCGCACAACCAAAATTTGACCTGGATTTTTCACAGCACCAGACACATTCTCTGTAACCTCATGAAAGATTTGTATGATATTTTTCATATGTTTGCAGAGTAATTCGGCATGATTGATGCTTTATAGTGGCATGCTAGCTACTTTGCTAGATTTAGACTGGGTATTTAGTAGCTTGGGGAAAACGCTGCAGGTCACATAATAATTAAAGTGTGAAATGTCATTGCAAATGTCATAACTTTTTTTTTTTTGGGGGGGGGGGGGGGGGGGGGGGGGGGGGTTGTTATCTGAATGTGATAAAGGCTAGTTGTTTGGTGAGCATTCTAATTCAGGTCACGCTAGCGTCCGTGGGGAGAAAAGCAGCGTTGCTGTATACCAGTTTTTGTCGTGAAATCAGTTCTTTGTACAGGGCTGTCGGGTATTTAATTTGTTGTGTATTTTTGTAGTGGTGGTGGCCTGACTCATTGCCTGCAAAGCTTAGGGCACCTGCAGAGTGCAGATTAGAGAAGATTTATCTAGGATCCTAAAAAAAGAAACCAGTTTGCCATTGATTTACAGTCAATCTATCATTTAATCCTGCTGCCTGCTACAGCCATTGCTGCTGCCTCATTGGTAGTGAATGTGCCTCTCCTCCAGAATTGACTGAAACCAGAAAGTCGTGTGCAGGCCAGTCAACTTTTACAAACACCCATAATGTTAAATACACCGTGTAGTCACTCAGGGAGAGAGAAGGATCGTTCATTATGAGCAGTGCCTTGGCAATGTATCCTAGTGTATATAATTTGTGTCACTCACTCGCTCATATTTTCAAAGGTTGCTCATTAAATTATCAGTGGCATTCATTCAGGATTGCACCAATGTTAGTTAAGGTCCAAACTGGTCAAAGTATAACACCGCCATCTATCAAGTTATACCCAGCCTAAAGTGTTTCAAACAAGTCTATGAAATAGAGAAAAAAAGTGCTCCTTCTCATATCTAATTAAAAAACTGACTGAGAAGCTACAGACGAACGAACAGAACATTTTTGGGGGGAAAAAATTGTAAGCTAAAGAATCCTGTGGTTCATTCTTAGTTATCCACCCCCAACAATGACACCGTGGTGTTAAGAGCCAAGCTCATACCTGTGAGTTGACCAGATGAACAGACCTGTTTGAATTTGTGTCTTGCTATGCACATCCACGCCTGACCTGAAACAATGCCCTGCATTTGGGCTTTTGAACACATACACATTGCTTACCAGAGGGATGTTAACCCACACATTTGGAAATGCAGTACAGACAAGAGCTAACAGAGTTATCAACACATTCTTTTGTTTGTTTGTTTGTTTGTTTGTTTGTTTTTGAAGCCTCATGCCAGAGAGAAAGTGCTTGTGTTGTCTATGAGAAATAATATAGGTAAAAATTATAGTTTTTCTTTTCATGGCAGTCTGTAGTAAGAATGAGGTGAAGAAGGGTATGCATGCCCCTATAAATTAAAAATGAGCTTCCCAAAGGGAGAAAAAAAAAACAGATGAAGATGCCTTTCAACAAGTGAACATCATAAACATCAGTTTTAGAGACCGGTTTAAAATGGGTTGCCTTCATTGCCTTCAGCGTGGTGCACATGGACACATGAATTGTTTGCACTTATACAAACATCCGGGGTCGGCTGTGGGACCACATCTCAGCGTATCCATATGTCATTTCAAAGGCAGTCATTACAAGATTAGTATGCAGTTATCAAGCAATTTAATAGCTGTATCATTTTCAGTCTGTAATTTTTTTTTTTTTTTAACCTATCTCTTTGCAATACTTTGCATTTAAAGGTCAGTGTCAGCTTAGGTGAAAAATACAGCGGATGGACACGAGTGCTCTTTGCAAGAAATATGTGTTCTGTCCAGACAAACCTGCCCTAGCCTGCCAATTAGCAAAGAGCAGAGTCACAGGCAAGAGGGGGGGGGGGGGGGGGGGGGGTTGACTGCTGATCAATTTACAACATCTTCTTTTTTTTGTCAGTGGAACCTTAGTGTTAATACCTTTAGTGTTTTTCTATAGCTGAGAGCTGGGATATTTCGAGCACTATTATTTGTATATTGCAGTTTAGAGTAAATAAATCAATATGTGATGCCATGTATATTTAAGAAAACTCTAAAAAAAAAAAAAAAAAGCCTTTGGAAAACATAAACCAAGCATTTGCTTGGAAGGAGAGAGAGTTGTTTTTCTGGCTGTACTTCAAATAAAACCATTTTGAGAGTCTCTTTTGAAACCAAAGACATTTATTGGCATTGGATATGTTGGCAATTTATCTTCATTATTTAGTTGTATTTAGAATCAAGCGAATATAATTCGGCTTTAGAAAGCTTGAGAAATGATAATGTAACCTCTGAACAGACTGTGCTTGTAAGAAATTCCAAAATTGGCACTTTAAGGAGATAACTGAGACACTCTTAACGTGGGGTTTTAGCGTTGGGAGCTGCACCCGGCACACGAAATGGAATTGACAAAGGCATATGGCATTCTGCCGACTGACAGCGATTCATCAGCTTGTCATGTTATAGCTTTGCGTGTTCGTCAAGTCAGAATGGTGCCGTTGACTCATTATGTTCGATGCAGCGCAGCGAGAGCCAGGAACGATAAGCAGTATGAAGATAAATTTATTGTTCATCCTCTCTCTCTCTCTGTGGAGCATTAGAAATGCTGAGAGGATTCCAGCTCGCTCAAGTTATTACATTCAACAAAAGCGCCATTTACAGTAAACAGATCTGGATTTCCAAACAGGCTGCAGCTGTTGGTGTTGATAGTAATTTTGTTAAATGCTAAGTTTATGACGGCGTCTGAGCCTGTCACATAGCCAGCAGTAAATGGAGTACCGCTAACGTCCCGAACGTTTAGTGTTTTAACTCACTTCAGCATTGCCATTCATATATTAGAAAAACTTTATGGATGTCTGGAGTATGAGTTATTTATTTATCTATTTATTTATTTTCACTTTTTTTTTTAAAGGTTCAGCATTAAATTGAAACTGATAAGGTAGCATATTTAAAATATGTTTCACATCTTATTGAAAGTACTGCACAAAAACAAATTATGATAGCTTGTTGCTTGTTTATTCAGTGTTATGAGATTTGACACAGCTTTAAAAGAAGCTGAATGATCATATGGAGAGAACATGTGAGATAAAAAGCATATTAAATGAAGAATTTTTTGTTCTATTGCATGGCTTAGGGGCTTGTGACAACAAATTCATTTCGCTATCAGGCCACTTTGTCAACCAGACGGGCGCAGCTGTCTGAGGTCGGTCGTGTCCTTGACGAGGAGACAGGTCACTGAATAGCTTGTCTTGATAGTCAGTAACAGGTAAGAATGTACTTGCATATCTAGGGGAGTGAGAAAAGGTTCACAATTAGTTTTACCATTGTGTTTTTACTTTAAAATCACTCTTATCAATGGTCATTTAATCCATTCCTACTGGCTGTGACAGCTGAGTGTTTCTAGCCTCTGGCAATCTGTGTCCTTCGTTAAAAACAAAGGGAGAATAAGAGCCAACGGTCTGACGAGTTCCAATCTCGGATTCATTAGATCCATTGTTTCCAGCCGTAAGTACGCTAATGTTAGCATTTTGAAAATGAGCAATCACAGCTGATCCAATCCGCTTCAAAGCGGTGTTTTAAAGGCAAGAACACAATAGTGCCAAAAAAAAGAAGGTTTTACAATACAAGATCCTGCCCTCTAGATATACGTCTTGACAGCACATTCATTTTAAGCACACAGCGAAAAGATGTCAGTTCTTATTCAAGATGTTCACCTCCCTGAACCAGTCAGGACAAATAGATTTGTATATCTTTTACATATGTAGTAAAAATCGTGTCTTGAATAACTGCTGTTTGCCAGCCTTTTGATTTCCTCACCATATTTGTGTCTCTAGTAGAGAAAGGAAATTGTGCACTTTTCACTCCACTTAAAGAAGTCACAGATGTTTACACTGTGGTTCCTGTAATCTACCTTAACCTGAGTTTATCTTTCTTTAGAGTGAGAAACTAAAGCCGAAAGGGACTTTTGTACTCTGTCACCAAAGGATAATGTTCCAGGCACTTCAGAGCTAATTGTACTGTTACCAGAAGTAACATATGATTTCGTTTGCCTCTAAACTCTAAAACCAAACTGTCTTTGCCAAAATTAGCTATATAACATTTCTTCTTCTGACAGTGTTTCCAGCTCTCTCTCTCTCTCTCTCTCTCTCTCTCTCTCTCTCTCTCTCTCTCTCTCTCTCAAGGGAGAGAAACTGTCATCTTTGCTGGGCTGCCGTACGATGATCATACACCTCTCTCTTGCATTTATGACTCAGTGCGCCTAAGATCTAGAGGAGTCCTATGAATGTTTGATCAGAAGTGAGTGATCTAATGCAGACACTGTGAGAGGAGATTGGCTGAAATGTAAGCAATTCTGAATAATTTTTATGCGAACGAATGTCCCCCTGTCAACACAGGAGTGGCTCTCAAAAGCTCTGGAGTGCTTACTCGAAGACTTCTCGTAAAGTTTTTCTACTTTATCATTTTTTTTGACTGAACATGCATCATAATTATCTTGTTTACCTAACCTCCTTTTAAAATTACCGGTGTTCTCTCAGAATGGTTTCAAATGGTTAGAAACAAGATTGATGTAAGTAATTTAATGCGAATTACACTGTTTGGCAAGCAAGGATTTCACTGAACCAGGTTCAGAGCTACTTGACATTCACATCCCTGCACACAAAAGATTCAATGAGGAACAATAATCAAAGCTTGACAATCAATTATCGGTCCAGCGTATCCTGTTTAGTGGGAATACTTGCATATCAGCTTGCATAGCTAATATGATTATAGTGACCGGGAGGCTTGACTGAAACACATATTTCCTCTTTGAATGCTTTCCAGTGAGGATTTCTCAAAGCAGAGAGCAATACAAATAAAAAAGATAAATAAATAAGTAAATAAAACTGAGGTCACTATCTAAAATTCCTCAAAAATCAAATTCAAACCAACAGGGCAAGTTATAACCAGGGGAAGACTCTAGCCTGTAGAAGAACATGCTGTGAAGTTGAAGGCTGCTTTGGTGGAGTGTATGTGTGCTCAGAGACTGCCTTCACCTGGGAGGACCATACAGAGGTAAGAGTGCCTAAGGCAGACCAGACCATCTGTTCCAAAGAGATGCTACAGTTCCCTTAACTGAAGCAACACTTACCCTGACACATGTAAACACCTGTATTAATTTAAAAAAAAAGAAACAAACAAGCTAGTGCACTAATACACTCATGAAAGCATAAATCAGAGAAAACATTTCCTGTTGGGTTTTTGTTTGTTTGTTTGTTTGTTTGTTTGTATGTTTGTTTGTTTGTTTGTTTGTTTGTTTGTTTTTCTCTCACTTTTCCCTGGATTGATCTTCATACATATACAGCTTCTTCTTCTTTTTTTTCCGAGTATCTCTGATGGATTGTGTGCTTATGATATTTCTGTGGTATTTAGTGTGTCTTGGAAAACAATCCACATGGTTCAGTTTACTGGAATGTGTTGGAGGAATTTGGATCAGCCACTGAATTAGCTTTCATTTAAGGACCAATGACCCATGTGCTAATTTTAAACAAATTTCTGCTCACAGCTCTGTTAAAGCTGCTGATGTTGCGTCAGTCAACACAGGCAAGATTGGTGCAAGATTAATACTGACATTTTTTGATGGCCCCATTTTTAAATTTTTACTTTCGGCGCCCAGATGGGACATTAAAGGAACCTCCTCAGAAGCCAGATCTCTCTTGGACCATGTTTGATAGTATGTCACCCAACATTAGAAACAGATTTCTCTTGTCTCTTGGTGGTGATCCATCACAAATCAGCTGGCACTTACGTCCTAATACATTCCATTCGTTTTCTTCCCCTACTGAGGTAATGATTTCTCACCTTGCGTTGTGCATTTATTGAATTCAGTCCAACGTCAGCACTTCATGATCAGAGCGGGTGATATCTCTCATTAGTGATAACAGTTACACCGCTAAATGAAGGTAAAGAGTCAATTTGATGACACATGCAAATGTATAACTAGATCACAGGTGTTCGTGAGGCCTCATTATAACTGTATGAGTGTAATGATTGGCGCTGTTTGGTGACATGTTAGTGCTCATTAGAACTTCTTCAGTTTCGCATGCTGCTATATCCATATGTCAGTGCTATTCCAAAGGAAAAAATAAGTTTTAAGGAGGTGTAGATCCACGTGTGTTGATAATCGAGAGAAGATTGACAATATCACATCTTCTACGGCTTGTATCTTGAATTTATTCATTTGGTTTATTAGCAACATAAATGTTTTAGCCAAAAAGTCATTTGTTTCCGTTCTTAACAGAATAGGGGAGCAATAAAGTGTATGGTCATGAGCTTCTTTCAGTTTCGTAAATGAAAGGCTTGGTAGATATTATATGTTGTTTGACACTCATCTGTCTCAGTGCAGAGTGAGATATGTCTGTTTACCACGAGTGCATACCTATGATTGCTATTTGAAATGTTTTTCAGTATTAGACTCAATATCCTGTCACAGATGGACTCCGCTCTTTAATACCCATTTACGACTTTCGTCTGGGATTCCAGACATAATGACTTGACTCACATCCATTTAAGAGAGAGGGAGCGAGAGAGAGAGAGAGAGAGAGAGAGATGAAGGTGAAGGTGAAGATGAAGGCAAAGGTGAGGAGGAGGAAAAGGAAGAAGAAGAGGAAGAAACGAAAGGAGGGAAAAAGGGGGAAAGACAAAAGGGAAGAAAAGGTAAATTGTGCAAACCCAAAAAGAAATCTCGTGCATACTGCCTTTTGTAACTCACCCTTATCAGCTTGCGGTGGTGGGTTTGCAGTGACTTCACAAATCTTGCATCTTGTACTTGTAAATCTGTATATGAGGTTAATTGAGTTTCAGGGTTAAGCTGTGCATATTACCCAGGATTTTTTCTTTTCTTTTTTGCAGTGACTAAATGAGGAGTAAGCTCCAAAGACAATTACATGCATGGATAGCTCATAATGCATTCATTCATAATTCAAAATTAATTAAATTATCCCTTTTTAATTACTTCACTCTTTGTTGTCCAGCGTTAAAAGGAAACATTGCGCGATTTCAAAACTAAGGTTTTTTTGTTTATTTTTTGAATTATTATTATCATCGTTATTATTGGTAGCATCTCATTCATCACAACCTCCCACATTATTATATTATTGCACTCTCCTCATACCAACTCAACTGCAGAGGCCGTCTTCCATCATAATTATATTGATAATGTTATCAGACCTGCCGTAGTTAATCATATGTCACCAAATCAACACCACATCAGCACCGTGTCTGAGCTTGTAATAGAGTCTGTATGAGACAAATGAGAATGTGTTGAATAAGAACGTGTTCTTAGTAATGGCATAGAGCTACCAGGACTTGTGATATTGTTATGACGAACGTTTCTACTTTTTAACAACCGCAAAATTCACCAAAAATGTAAAATTTAATCAAAAGACAAGTGCGTGAAGTCAGTCTGACATATGATATTTGATCCACAGCGCTAATCGTGTAAAGTTCGACATCTAAAGTATTTTAAGACAAATTGAGTTTTTGGAAAGTATACGGGGCATAGTTGCTCACTTGAATCTTGAACACTCTCAAAAGTACTGCAAAGTGAAAAAGAAATCCCCCTTAAAAACTCAGTTTTTGTGAGAACTTGGAGTGAATTATTGTCTGTTAGGAGAAACAGTGTTAATAAATACTTTCCATAACTTCAGAACCAGATTAGTATCTGTTTGTGGCACATTCAGACAAAGATAGATTAAGCTCTCTCTATCTGAACAACAGTGGGAGCTTCCTGGGGTGAGGTTTCTACCCTGGTCTGATAGACACTTTCATTAAGCCTACATCCATACATCTTGTGTCACTGCTGGACAATGATGGAGAACCAAACTGATACAATATTCTCCTCTCTATTTCTGTCCCTCTAAGAGAAACCCACATAAATCAATGTTTCATCTCCTCATCACTTTTCTAATATTCTGTGTATTGGAGCGTCTGTCCTTCTATACCTCAGGTTTCTCTATGCAAGGTAAAAAAAAAACCTGCCTTATAACTTCACAGGACCTACGGAGACTCATACAGCATTGATTTTGCTTATTTCTATCTGCAGTATATTACGTCCCACCTTGAAGGATGCAAATATCAATAACCTGATTGAATTCCTAATACGATCTGAATGTTGAAGAGAAAATTAAAGATAATTAAATTGCTCATTAGCAAGTATAATTAATATGTTCATTAGAGATCACAGTTTCAGCTCAGCGCTGCACTGTTACTGTCTAGGCGGAATATTTTAGTTTTACAGGTCATTTCAACATTCACTTGATCGTTCTAAGTGCACATGTCAACTTACAATATATGTGTGTGTTTGGTGGGGGTGGGGGTGGGGGTGGGGGTGGGGGTGCTAAACCCAAACAGCTAAATGTAACCCAAACTTGGATGGTATCTGTGGATGTTTTTCTCACCAATAAGGATGTGCCTTGTGCATTTAGATTCAAGGCATGGAGTGGCTTGTCCAGTGGAAAGAAAATTTGGGTTTAATCAAGGCTGAGTCGCACACATTCGGAACTCTGGGTCTAAGGACATAGATAAGGTTAATGACAGTCTTGATTAGCCATTAACGTTGCATTTTCTGACAGCAACTAATAGAGGCTTATTACATTCATTTCTCAGAAAACATGTTTTGTAATTAGGGTCTCCATGACCGTGAATATCTGATTCACAATATATGCTTTTGATGTTGGACTGCACCAAGCTCATTCTCAAATAATGAGCGTCTAATAATAACATTAGCTTTTCTACATGCCGAACACAAAAGCAGATGTAGCATGGAAAAATGAACTAATAGAAATGATTAGGTCTTAAAGAACCCGGAGAGAAAAGAGGGTGTGTGTATGGAAGGGGAGAAGAGGAGAGTATGGAGAGGGGGTGAACTATGTTCTTACACTGTCATTGATGCCAATGACTGAGTATGTGTTTGCATGGGTGTTTGCATCTGTATATCTGCATGGGCATGTATATATACATCTGAGTGTCTGTGTGTGTGAGTGTGTGTGTGTGTGTGTGTGTGTGTGTGTGTGTGTGCAAATTATGGTTTTAAAAAAAATTACCTGACCACCTGACCAGAGGCTCAGAAAGATGTACTTTTTTGTTTTTTGTTGTCGTTGTTGTTGTTGTTGTTGTTGTTGTCTTTGTTATCACTCTGTTGCTGGAATCTAGAGTCATTTTGAACATACATGAGGTGCATTTCTTTAACGTATTCTTCATGAAAAATGTATCCTATTTTTGGCTGAATGAGCTACGCTTGAACATTGAGATAGATACTTCAGGCATAATCATGTGACGCACACACACACACACACACACACACACACACACACACATATATATATATAAAAAGCACAGTGAATATGTCACCCAGAATGGAGAGATAGAGAGAGAGAGAAAGAGAGAGAGATGTTCTGATATGCTAGCATAGTAGTTAATTAAATAGATTGTCATGATTGCTTTTGGCACACCCCAGGCAAGTGTTTTTAAATGAGAGCAAGAGGGCGTCTGTGCTTTGGATGGTCCCCTGAGATCATCAGGAAGTTTAGCACAAAGACATTCTGGTGATTATGGAGCTCACTGTGAGTGGATGATATCATTCCACATAAACCACATGATCGTGACGCAAATGTGTCCTCACAAAGACAGACTGAAAAGACGTGCACACAGGACACCCAGCAGCCAAGCAACAGGGAAAATATGGTCCTAAAAAAAATGAATGTAGGGAAAGCCGATTTTCATTGTTGTTGTTGTTGGTGGTGTTGTTGTTGTTGTTGTTGTTGTTGTTGTTGTTGTTGTTGTTGTTGTTGTTGTGGTTGTTCAATAGCATTTTTCAGTACCTAATACATGACATTAAGCAAAACCATTAAGACCTTTTGAAAGGGAAAGGCTCTCAATATGATACATGGATAAGACATGAAATCCTTGTAGAACTGATAACAAAATGATCACATACATGAATAAAGAGCATGTACCTCTTCAGATCTGAAGTTTGAGCCGTAGTAGTTTTGTATAAAATGCTGTTACAGGACCATTGAGGATGCCAGAGTCATACCAACATATCTGATTAAAGGAACACAGCTCCCCAAGGCTAAGCTGTCCTTTGAAAAGCAGTCATTGCAGTCTGCAGGTATGCTCGTTATTGTCAGTAGTTCCTGCAAACTGCAGCATTTAGACCTGAGGCCCAACTTTAACACCCACAAAAGACTTACTAGGACAGCATGACTCCCACGTCCACACATGGTTTACACGGATATAATAATCAGGAAGTTCATTCTTTTTGAATTCTCTTTTTAAATGAGTTACCTATTATTTGATTACCTTTTTGGAATTTTTTGTATTTATTTTTTTATATGATGTAAAGGGAACCACTGTTTTACAGAAGCAATCCTTTCTCATGGAACAGTTCAACAAGCAACCGACTGTTTCAGACCACGCCTTCCTTTAACGTTACATATGATCTTTCTGGTGGCTGAGCACAGGGACAGGTGGGGTGGCAGCTGGACTTAGTGGTGGATTAGCAATGCCTGATAAAACACTAGGAGTCTGGCCTGGCGTAAGCCCAGCACTGCCTTGGACGACCAAACAATACGCCTCTAAATGAGACACAACGCAGGTGTTGCCTTCTGGGAGCCTTTAAAGGGGTCAGTATGAGGGACGTGACTGATGGAACGGCACTGGAGGTAGATGCAGAGACACCTCTTGACTTAAATTGATTGTTTTCATCGCCGCAGAATCAGAGGGGCTCCTTGTCAATACACCTTTGATTATTTTCAAAAGCATATGTTCTCGTGAAATGAAATATGTATGTAGAAATGACACTCTGTGTGATGAATGACGCTTCACGTGTCAAGAGGGAATTCGACGCAATACACTTTGAAGCCACTTTAAAGCATGTATGTTTATTCTGGCTTGATATTTGTTTTCCACTGACTTGTTTGGCTCAGTTAAAATATACTTTTAAAGTCAAAATATTTCAATACAGACCTTGAAAAATACTGAGCTCACTGTTAGAAAATGAGCTTAGTCATGATCAATTATGCCAACACAATTCAAGCCCCAATTAAATTAATTTCCTAAGAGTTTAAACACGGAGACTCAAATATTTATTTTTATGGATGGAGATTTAAGTCCTCTGTACCACAGGTCTGCTACCACTGCTTTGTAGGTGGTAACAGGTTTTCTGTATTTTGTGTTTTAAAGCATATCGATACCTGCAGCTTATCACAATCAACACATGTCTCTCTGTAAGGTTCCGGACCACTGAACAACCTCCTAGAGGCAAAAGATGCACTTCTCCGATCTCAGGTTATTCACTCCTCAAGTTTCAATGCCCAACAAACTGGTACAGGGCGTGAGATAGATGTCTAAGCAAGTTTCCAACCTATTGGGTGTCTTTGTCCTGAGGGTTAACTTACAAGGAGTGAAAGGAGCCCACCCCTATGCAGACATGTCTTTAAATGACACAGTTTGTGAGGTTCACAGTGAGAGATTACGATGATATCAGTGGACTGACAAGAACATTTACGATTTGTCCAGGCTGTTTGTGTCACAAAATAAACCTTGTTTAGCTTCAACTTCACTGCAAGGCAAATGTTATCAGTACAAGTCTTTAGCTCTTACTGCAACCTCATTATTGCTATAATTCAATAGAATAATAGAAATTAAAGGGAAAAAGTTGAACACATTTCCCAATGAAAGAATGTCAGATCCTAACACAATCTTGGACCTCCAGCATCCATCCTGAAAGTATCGTGAAACATTTTCGATAAATCGCTGCTAACTCCTCTTTGTGTAATGAGCTTAATCCGCAAAACTATCTTCTGATCCGGCTAAAGAATCTTACTATAACAAGCTTTGGACCTGCACGGTCCAGGTGGCCATCTTGCTTAGCTGCTTAGAGTTCTCTTGGCCTAGATTACCGCTCCAACTAGATTTGAAAGTGCCTTCAACCCTATAAAGTTTAGAAAACACAGCAGGAGTTTCCTTTCACTGGGGGCTTGTTTTTTTCCCCCTCTGTGTTTGTTCTTTCATTGTTTTTTTATTGATGGTGTTCTTGATCCCATTCAATGTACAACAGTTTTCCTCAAAACTGTTAAGGCTGCACTCCTGTAGGTACAATATAGAGAATGATCTGCAATTTACTGTTTGATTTATGAGCGTCGGCAGTAGTAATTCAACTGGAAGGCAATCAATAACGAAGGATGGCACAGTCGGCCGCCAAACAATAAACAATTTGCGATATGGAACCAGTTGCCTTCTGTCAGTGAAATAGAAGGAGGCCCAAGAGATTTGGATTCAAATGAAAACACTGCACCTCCTTTTCAGCCATTAGTTTGCAGTCTTTGCACGATGGAATGATTTATTGTTGTGGTGGACAAGGAGGCTTGAAGCGTTTTTCTGCTTTCGCCACTTACAGTCTACGTTCGCATCTGCTACTAGTTTCAGGCCGGCCACAAACGGCGGTGTTATTAAATTGCTGGTCTGCGGTACCTGCTGTCACCTTTCAGACAAAACACGTGTGAGGACAATTACACCTGATGTTTTGTCAGCAGGAAAACACAGAACAACCTTGTACTGATCAGCAGCTAGGAGAGAGGCCCTTAATACGAAACATCCACTCCTGTCGGATATTCTCAAACATTTGTTCCTTCAAAGTGATGTGATATCCACTGTCACTGAATTGAAATAGTATAATAAATAGTATAGATTGCACGTCAGGAATGCATTACGTTGTATAAAACTGCACCTGAAAAGCAAAAGGCTGCACCTGTGGAAAAATGTATCCTTAAATAGTGCTTTGATAAATCACATAGATCAGCACAGTCAAAAGATAAGCTGTAATCTAGTCGTCCTTTGTTTTCCAACGAATCTACAGAGCTCCTGTGTTTCCTGAATTCCTTATTTGGAAACGCATTGCCAACACAACACCCAGGCTAGAAACTCTCAGATCCCAAAGACACGTTCACAAAAATAAATAAATGTTGGATACACGTGGCCCCAACTTACAACAACACGCTACCATGTTACAGACATGTGCCCAAACTGTGCTTTACACACAAGTTTAACAAAAAAAAAAACCCTATTACATTGTGTCTCTGTCTACATTTATATAATAAGCGGCAATAGCATTAATGCTAGTAGATCTGGAGTGCATATTAATGCGGTGAACACTAAATCTTCATAAGGGATTAATGTCTGAAAGATGTAATTACTATAATACCGTAGAGCAATTACCTCCTCTGTGAAACTCTGAGGAATGGCAGAGAGCTGTAAGACACAATCACCCGCCTCGGTTTTTTACTTCTGACTGATAGCATAATTATAATTCATCTTATGACAGCACGTGATTTATTTATTGGAGAACATTTTTCAAGTTCACTGTTTTTTTTTCTCTCTCTTTTTCTTCTTCTTCTTCTTCTTCTTCTTCTTCTTCTTCTTCTTCTTCTTCTTCTCCCAACTGAATTAGATACCACAGCAGTATATGGAAAAATTCACAACAAATGCAAGAGCATAAATAAAGATAATAGAAAGACCTTATGTTGAGATTCATGTTATTAAGAAATCGAATCACATTATACTTTTTCTTTTTTTTTATTATTTTCACCAGTTTAATCTGTCAGAGACACCGTTAAGCTCTTGAAGGTAAGACAGACTAGTTCTCTCCTTGAGGCCCCCACAAAAAAGCCACAGTCATGCTCTTGGTTTCTGGCAGCCGGCAAATCAGGCACAGGTGATCCTGGGTGAGAACGGAGGAGCAGCCCAGCGTCCATGACCATCAGCTGCCTCAGGAAACATGGTGTCCTGGAATCCCTGACTGAACCAGAAGCTTAGCGGCCCAAGCCTCCAGCAGCTCAGGCTACTGCGCTATGCACGCTCAGGGATGTGTCTTTATGAACAGCTCCAGGCAACGCGTCCAACTAGGAACAATCCGGAATGATCCTTTATTTAGCATTGAGCTGCAGATTTTTTCTTTTGTACAGAATAGAAAGCCAGTATTTCTTCCTCCTATCTCTTCAACCCATTTGTGTTCGCGTCACGTAATTCATTTTTACATTTGTTCCTCAAAAAAACAGTAAAATTAGACAAATAAGATTTGGTTTTCATATCAGCATTTGTATTCTGGAACAGGTAGGTAATTTCAATGTTGCATTGAGATATCAAAGCACAGAACACAGTAAATCATTGACCTGCTGCTTTTCATTTGAACAGCGAGGCAAATAAGGCAATGGTTTCTAGAAAAAAAACAAAAAAAAAAAAACAAATCCCTGAAGTTGACCTTCATTTCCGCAGTGCTCTCGATTTTCCCTTAACTGAAGAAAGCGTTGGCTTGTCCTGGTAGTGTTTTGATGTAATGCCCCATTAGTTGAATATTGCCTTGACTGAGGAGATAACTTGTATCAAGGAGGATAATCGCAAGAAAAGTGTTTAATTAATGGAGGCTCCTCAGCAGGCTGAGAAGTCTTGGCAGTCTTTATCTCCCAAGTGTGAGAGACTCATAACTCAAATGCTCCGCCACACTCTATTGTACTCTGTACCTCTTTTATGTTCAACCCCCACAGTAGCCTGTATGTATTTGTGGCAGTGATGAATGCTGATGCTCCAATTTAGATGTATGTTCAGCGCCCGAGCAAAAAAAAAAAAAAAAAGCTGCTCGTAGGTTGTACCTTTTATTTCCTCTCATAAGGGTACTCGTCATAGCAACATCTCAGGTGTTTTAGAAAGTAATTTCGCAAACTTGAACAAGACTGATTTTATTCTTAAAGCGGAAGCAGATAACAGCTTACATAACCACCTCTTTCTTTTCTACATCCGCGGGTCTGAAAATTACTTGGAAGAGAGAATTCAGAGGGGTTTGCTGCGTGGCGGTTCTGACAGGAGGTGATATCTACGGTTCATCAACGGATCATGGATTTTTAAAAAAAAAGATTTAGAGAAGTCTAGAAATTCATGCCTCATCAGCTCAAATGAAAGAACTGACCACCTCCCACACAACGTAGTTTTCAGGTTTATGGGTCACAGAGAGCCTTCCAGAGCTCCAAACAGCCGGACTTCTGAATGATTTATTACCTGGCTAAGCTCGAGGAACAATGTCAACCTCACAGCAAAACCCACGGATGCAATTCTGTATAAAGTAGCTCATTCTTTCTCCTGTTCTCTCTGATACAGTGCTTAGCTGGAACATCAGCATTTACTCACAGCAAAGAGAGTCAGATTACTGTGATAACTGTTAAGGGACTCGCGCTTATACATTATATTATCGCTAGTAACTGTTATTCCGCAGTTAAGATGGTCTTCACTATTCTCTCTCATTAGTAACTGTTATTCTGCATTTAAAATGGTCTTCACTATTCTCTCTCATTAGTAACTGTTATTCTGCATTTAAGATGGTCTTCACAATTCTCTCTCATTAGTAACTGTTATTCTGCAGTTAAGACGGTCTTCACTTTTCTCTCTCATTACAACAAAGATTCTGGGGGCGATTAAGCACAAAATGATAAGAAAAGACCAAAATCATACAAAGGAGTGAAAAGAGATGAATAAATTAGAGTTAAATTAGCTTGTACCTATCTACCTTAGATAGATAGATAGATAGATAGATAGATAGATAGATAGATAGATAGATAGATAGATAGATAGATAGATAGATAGATAGATAAATAGATAGATAGAATGTCAGAGCAAAACTCCAGATAAAGTGTGTGAGAGTGCGGTAGTTTGTGCTATACTGTAGCCATAAGGTACCGTATTGGTCTAACTGAGTTGCTGATAGTTTTCATAGCATCATGTAGTCATCTACAGTCTCTCCTACTCTTCATTTTCACTGTCCCAAATTCTGCTTCAGTCTGTGTCTCGTCTGGTATTCACAGTGGAGACACCAGCTCAGGCACTGAGCAATATGCTGCCCTTTCACTGGATTAGCACTGCTTTTCTTTTCTCTTTTTTTTTTCTGAGGTTTTACCACTGGTGCTGGCATGCCCAGTTGGCTGAAATTGGATTCGTTTGCTGAGCTAGCGGATGTGCCACTTTGAGGAAAGACTTTTCATGTGTTGAAAAGGTACAGCAAGCAGTTTGGAAAGCAGGAGATAGCTGATACCTAGAATGGAAGTAACCCTTTTTTTTTTCTTTCTTTCTTTTTTTTTTTTTGTCAGCAGGATACGGTATCGACTGGATTCCCCCAGTATCCATAAGTGGTGTATCAAGTTTTATGTCTGAAGAAAATCTCTCAAATATGATTGGAGGCAAAATTCTAGTGACAATGGCTCCTGCATTCCTACCATAAAAATGAACTGGACATGAAAGGGAAAGCTTTGCCCGAGTCAGAGTTTCATACTCTCAGCATTAGGGTAAATGTTTCATGTTACAAAATGCTGTAGTTATTAGTCTAATGTATGGAAACACACAACAATTTAATTTCATTGTTATATTTTATTGATAGAAATACATTTGGTTGTAAAACTGTGCACTGTTAAATGGAAGTGATTAAACGTTGTCACATCAAAGAGAAGCCTGACGAAGGAAAGTCTCCTCCATTTACATCTAACCACGCGTCACTAGCATTCTGTTTTAGCAGATCCAGTCTCCAATTAGACTTCTATAGGAGTATACTGCCCTCTTCTGCCTCATTGTAAACTGCACATTGATGACATGCAGTTCACTCTTTCTCTCTCTTTCTCTCAACTGTACTAAATGAACATTAGCAACTCACAAACAGTCATTTCACCTGTAATGAATAACACATCATTAAGAGAACAAGCAAATTCTGATAATCAGTGACTGCCAGACAACCTTGCAATCAACTGATGAACTGATTCGGTGGTCTCTTGTAAACAGTAAGAGGTATAAAATGTATAAACTGATTATACATTAGATAAATGTAGATCATCACAGTGTAAATTGATTTGAAAAAAAGGGGGCTGGTGCAAAGGTAATGCAGGTAAGAAAGAAAGAAAGAAAGAAAGAAAGAAAGAAAAAGTGGCATACGTGAATGTCATTTCAATATCAGTGAAAATATCGATTTCATTGTCCTTGTTATGACTGAGCGTTTTTTTAGCTACTCTCTTCTCTCCTTAGCAGTCAAGCGTGTAATATTCTTACATGTGACCACGTAGTATCCCGTTTAAACATTTGTTTCTTCAGGTTCTGTTTGAACCGGAGCTTATACTCTTAATGTTCCGCTGTTCTCACAGATGGTAGTTTTCATACCACCAGGTAAACGGTGCGAATGTTGGTTACTCTCCAATCTATTTAGATGCGCTAAAAGCGGCGGTTTATGGAGCCAACTGGAAAATAACTTGTGGCATAATTACATTCAAACCGCAATAACTTTCACTGAAAGGCCACCTGTGCCTTTGTGTCTGTTTTAATACAGCCATACACGTGGTATAAGGAATACTGATTTGAGACATTCATACGGTATTACACTTTAAGAGTGAATTGCAGATCTGCCACATGGTTTACTAAAGTTCGCTGTATTGACTGTGATCTGGTTCCCTTAAGAAACGCCAAGTGCGTCGCTTGGCTTTCACCACTAGGAGGGGTCAGCGAAAATGTTACAGGCACCAAAAATGAAAGTCGCTGCCTTGAAAACTAAAACAAAAATAGAGAGGATTATAGTTTAGGTAGTTATGAGGCATATGGGTGGAGGAGACAAATTCCTTTGTCGATGCAAATATGACCGTAATTATGGTGTGCTCTGCCCTACAAACAAGCAGCGTTTGATCACTTCCTTATTTACACTGGTATGAAAATACGTTTGGCTCATACTATTTCGAAGGGTAAGGAAAGGTTATAAATGTTCTCTGTTCTATCGATAACCAGACTAATAACAAGATGTCTTTCGTAAATAAGGATTTAGTAATTCAGTCAGTTCAATTGTATTACATAAATTCTCACGTTTCTCTTTAACTAAGCATAAAACAAATTTGTGTTTTTCACCGCTCCTCTTGTTGTGGTACATTCTCGTTCAGGGTTAACATACACATGAAGGTTCTTTGAATTTCATTTTGCATTTGTCCGGTTTTTTTAGAGAGGTGTCAGTAGCCAGTGGAGGATGAAGAAGCCAGCGGTGTTGTACCTTTCCTGGACATTTATGGCTATTCTTAGCTCTCATTTTGGCAGTGGGGTAGGCAGCTGCTTTGTACCATTAATGGGAAATGCTCTGTCGCGTATTATACCAAAAAACAAATGTTTACATGGGCTCCGTGGTTTGCATTTCTTATCGAATGAATGTCGCTGTTGCTCATATTTTTTATCGTTTGCTCACATTGTGACATTTCTTCTGGGTAGCATGCGGAGCACTGTAAAACAGGGATGTATCCTCCAAAAGGCCCGACGTAAGTGAACTTTAGAAATGGTTGTACAATATAGCGTGAGATCCTTACAGAAACACGCTGAAATCCTCTTTAGAGTTATAACACTTTCGATATGTCGCGACGTGACAGTATTCACGGATGTCAAAACTCGTGAATTCACTCTGCTTCTATAAAAAAAAAAGGGAAGGAAAAAGTCGTTACTTTTATCTCATCCTAGGTTTAAAGGAGATGTGGCTTGGTACACTATAGACCTCAATTTGCACCCCAGAGAGAGATGGACAGAGGTGATAAAGGCGAAAACAGTTGAAGTAAGTGGCATTTTGTCCTCTGTACCGACTTACCCATTACAGACATTGATTGCACAATCACAAGGGTGTCAAACACTGAGGACTATGTCTGTGTCTGCGCGTGTTTCTTATCCGCAGCTGAAAAACATGATTCAGTCAATGAAAGACCTGTCATTTGGTTTTTTCCATGGAAAACTGGTCCAGTTAGTCGACAACGAGCTGGTGAGTTGGTTAGAAAATCAAGCAGTGAAAATCAAGCAGGTGCAGGTCCGATCTGGCTCTGGTCATGTGTTGTATTTATTTTGGGCTTATTTTGGCATTTTGCAGCCTGTAATTGTGGACACACTTCCATATCCTTTTAATGAGGAAATTAAAGGAATTGCAGCTGTCTCCGGTGTACCTTTGGGTGAGAATCTTTTTTTTTTTTTGGATGCCTGTACAGAGCTTGACAACCCTGAGGAAGGAGAAAAAAAAAAAACAATGTTTTCTCAATGGTTTGTCTCCCCTTTAGGAGAAGTCGTATTGTTTAATATCTTCTATGAGGTGTTCACTGTGTGTACGTCATTGGTTGCAGAAGATTTGAAAGGTAAGTTAGTTCATTCCCGAAACTTTTATCCTGCTTTTCTGAATGATTTACTTTACAGCTTTACTTTTCACACTTTCTTTCTTTTTTTTTCAGGGAACTTATATCATGCCCGCAATATGGACTTTGGCTTGTTCATGGGGTGAGATTTGTTCATTTTTATTAAACAAGGAAATTCTTGCAATCTCAGTATCCATTTTACTTGTTTTTTTTTAATGAATTTTAGTTCATAAATATGTTTTTACAAAAACACGTGGGCTGTTTCTCACGTAGGTGGGATCAGAAGAATCAATCTTGGACTCTAACAGAGAAACTTAAACCTCTGGTGGTGAATGTAGACTTCAGGAGGAACAACAAGACAGTCTTCAAGTCGACTAACTTTGCTGGCTATGTGGGAATACTCACCGGTATTAGACCTGTAAGTGTCTTCAGGTTTCCTGACATGACATATGTTTTTTGTTTTGTTTTGTTTTCCTTGGATGGTATATTTCAGATAAAACATTTGTTTGTTTTGTAGAAAGAGTTCACGTTAACAATGAACGAACGTTTCAACATGGATGGAGGATACATAGGTAAGCTTTTGAAAGTGAAGCAGTTCTCACTTGCACTTAAGGCAGATTTAAAATTTCAGCTGGAATGTAAGGATGTGTAGTACTCACATTAAAAAAAAGCCATTTTGATCATAAAAAAAACATTCTGGCACAACATTGTGTGTTTCAATATGTCATTAAATAAGTTGGAGTAATTCAATGTAGCTGTTTAAGAACGCATTAAATGTAACTTGAAAATGATTGTGTAGTTGCTATCAGTTTGATGACCTGTATTTTTCCACAGGGATTCTGGAATGGATCCTGGGAATGAGAGACGGCATGTGGATGAGCTTCCTCACACGTTCAGTCTTGGAAAATGCAACCAGGCAAAGTCTATTATCCATATTGTCTCCACAAAAAAAAACAATTTTGTAACCACCATCTAACCTTTGTTCTGTTTCACCTTGTTTTTAGTCCTCTTCTATCGCAACAGGAGCTCAAACAGTAAAAGCAAACAAAAAAGAATTTTACAGTATTAGGAGTCACTTCTAATAAGCGTGTGCTCCTGTCTTGCCTCAAAAAAGGCCTTGAATCCATGTTCTCAGGCTGGGAGTCAGGTACAAAGGCTTAGATAGTTTCGCTCACACACCAGTGTGTCTTTGAGAGACATAGCCAGAGTGTTTTTGTGAGAGTGGGTCTAACTGCCATACCATGTCCATACACACAGATCAGTACAGCACAGTGCACCTGCAACGTTTTTGTTTTGTGTGCCTAACAGTTATGAGGATGCCAGAAAAGACCTCGCTCAGACCAAACTGCTTGCGCCTGCGTACTTCATACTGGGTGGAAACCGGACAGACCAAGGCTGTGTCATTACAAGAGCAAGGACCAATATGCTGGACATCTGGGAGTGAGTATATACTCTATTAAGCCCAAACGAAAGCACATCTGTGTGTAAATTAGTAGTCTGCCTTCCTCAGGAGATAACATGACATTTGCTGTACCCCAAGCATTAACCTGAAACTGGGAAGGTGGTATGTTCTGGAGACTAACTATGATCACTGGGAAGCACCCTTGTTCTTGGATGACCGCCGGACTCCAGCCATGAAATGCATGAATCAGACCACGCAAGCAGTGAGTGTCCCTCCATGTGCCTGTTGGTAGAGTTAACAGTACTGGTTATAAATATCCTTGAAGATAACCTTTCGACAATGTATTTATTACAGAACCCATATGAGTGACTTATCTGCGGGTTCACTTTAAATGGTTTAAATGGTTTAAAATTCTGAGGTAGTTTTGAGCACTAACGCACTGAATTTCAATTGCTGAATTCTTTTGAAGTGGTATGATCTGGAAATCTCCGTTTAATGCTAAACACAGTTCAAACACCCAGGGGTTTTGCAGAGTTAACACAGATCTTGACAGACTTAATTTAGCTCTGTTGGTACACACAAGTGTGTGAACCTGCAGAGGACAGGTTTAAGCACATGTCAATACGAGTGTGTTTCTATTACACAATCAGAAATATATCTGTATTGATGAACAGTTCTGGTTTGCTTTTAAATATGAAGAGTTTGATTTGTTAGCAAAACTGTTTAAGTATTTTAAAATTGGTTTTCGTATTTTGTGATTTTCAATTATACTATTTCCTTAGAAAATATCCTTTGAAACCATATACAACGTTCTTTCAACCAAACCTGTCCTAAATAAGGTAAGACACCGCTCCCTGAACAGTTAAAGTCATGTGGACAAATGCCATGCTTTGTCATTTTTTTACAGACTATAATTTTCTTTACAGTTTATGAGTCATAACCTTATGGCCTGATCCTCTTGAGCCACTTTTCACGAATGTGAAACTCAGTTATTCAGTTATAAAACAATAATAGAAAATGGTTTACTGTCAACATCTGTCCCATCACAGGAGATAAAGTCCATATTGCAGGTAAGTTTGACTCTGTAAGTAGTTCCAGGTTGTCAGGTCGTTCTAGTCTGACCCGTGTGGCCGCTGACCTTTGCTCTCCAGCTGACCGCGTACACCACGCTGATGGAGGTCTCTACTGGGAGACTGGAGTCTTACATCAGAGACTGCCCCAGTCCATGCTCTCCATGGTGATCTCCTTGTCTGGACCAGCTTTGCTCAGCTGGTTAACATGGGACATAGTTCTCCGTGCCTGAGGCTTCGTGGAGTCGTAACGCAAAAGTTTGGATCAGCGCTGGGCTTGGTTCTACCTCTGAATTTTATAGCACTTATCATCTGCTTGGTCACATGTTCAGAGTTATTTTGTGGCTGTTTTGTTCGGTTTTCTCATATGCATTTGGACTAGCATGAGTGAGATCTCCATTTTATAAAGGAAAAGAGAGTGTGGAGTACTGACTGAATAGCAGTGTTTCGCTGCAGTAATGTCTGATCTTTGCCACTGATCTGTTTCAGACAAATCAGGCTATCACTTGTGTATTGCCTTTAAAATTTTAATAATTTTTTTAAAGTATTTTCTGGTAATAAACAGTGAGATAGTTTTTAAAAGCCTTGTGAATGCAATGTGACGTGAAACAAGAAATGACGTACGGTCAAAACAGATGAATGGACTCATCTGAAATGATTAAAAATTTTCTGTCTGTTTTATTTGAATGTCTGTCGTTATCTGGCATTTGGAACAAAGAAGTTTTAAGCTACTTTTTCATTAAAGTTACTTCCCCATAATAATACGAATGAAAGGGGATGTGTGTAGACTGTGTTGTGAGGTTCTCCTCTTAAACGTGAACACACACGAGGAACTGCCTTCTCATCTGTACTAACAAAGTGGTTTGAGGTTGACTTTCTGTTCCCCTTTTATATAAGAAAATATTAAACATTTCAAATACATTTATAGATGTATATAAATATATCCAAATAAGAAAGAGGAATTCAAACCACAGAAGAAATTGTAATGAAATATCATCCCACAACCTAACAAACCAACCAACTGTGCTGGGTAGTCCACCACTTTTGGGTGATTATTGCTAAACCTGCCTTTCTGTAAAAACAAATAAACTCACAAATATTGGAGTATTTTACACAGTGCGCTCAATCCTCTAAAAAAATGTTCTAAATTTAAGGTGCTACTCACAAATATTATTGAAGTCGGGATGAAAATGCAGAACATATTTTTGTGGTCCAAGGTGTGTATCATTGGCACGGATGCCAACCCGTTGACTCGACAGCTGAACTGGATTGGCTCGTACACACAGTGCTGGCAGCTGCACAGTCTCTCAGAACAATAAGCATTGGGTGTCTCATGGTGCACGAGGGGCTGCAGTGTTCAGAAAGGAGTCCACCGTGTTTGATGTGCCTATAAGACCACACAGAAAGATGACTCTTGATCATGTGTTTTGAGAGGAGATAAAGTGAGATTATGCAGAAACATAATACAAACAAATGCACAGTCCCTAAAATACTGTTTACTTGTTTGCAACGATTGTGTTCAAAATTCCACATCCCTTGCGATGACAAAATATCATTTTCACAAACTATGTTCTACACAACCTTAAGCATACAAGCATACAATAATGAAAGGTTCAGAGTAAGACTTGCATGGAGACATCTGTGTCTTTACTTAAAATGTATTCAGTCTCCTTGAGTGTCAGCCTCCACAGGGGAGTCACATGATCTCCACCAAATGCCACATGGAACCATCCATTCCTTGTGTAGTTACTGTCCTTGGGAAAGCCATGGGAAAGGCTGAAACATAACAGCATCTAATCTAATGGTTATTAAATGCAAATACTGCAGTATACAAACATAAAAAGTCCTGTTTTGTTTATTGTGGGCATGTAAAGCCCTTCGAGACTTTCAAAAGTGATACTGGGCTCTAAATAAACTTGAAACTTGAAACGTGTTATGCCAGCAGAGCATATTCAAGCCAACAGAGCAGCTTACACAGTTCAGTTGGCGGGCGATATAATTAATAGCGGTTCAAGAAGAAATCCATGTATGATTTCTTCAAAGCCACTTTTCATCAGTGAGAGATCTTTTAATGGTGGTGCTGCTGCATCTCTTTCTCATCCAGTTTTTTTTTTTTTTTAACACAGCTTCATCAAAGGTTCAAGTTATTTCTTCTGTTCTCCTTTCCTTTTAAAGTCTCCACAAGTTCAGACAAGGCCTAATGTAAGTGACAGGAATAAAACTGCTTTTCCCCAGTCTAAATCATATTGATTTAGTGTCCCCACACTTTCTACTTGGACCTCTGAGATCACTGGCAAGGCTTTGATGCAGTCATTTAAGACTAGCACATACAGAGAGAAAACAGGCCATTGCTTGGGCAGGTAAACCATTATACTGATGTTTCTGGCAGCATCCACATTGGGACGCTTGTGTAATACTAGAGGCATCGAGACAAGTTGAATAGAAGGTGATGTCTAGGAGATTTCTTTGTTAGCTCAATGGATCAGCAACCTTTTGTCAGTGATGGCAATTCCATAGGGCAGCTCACTAGCGAAACTATATATTCAAAAAAATGATCAGTGGTTTGTTGTTCTACAATAAACTTGAAATAAGCCGTATATCTTTATGCACAATCTCAGCAACATTTTTTTTGCCCTTTTGGCGATAACAACGTTCATTTTTGTCACACATACTTTTCGTATTTTCCTTTTACGTGTGTATCAAATCAGGTATTCTTCTCTGGTTATCACGCATCTGCCGGGGCATGGGATTGCTAAACAGAAGTCAAAAGCATATTTCCCATTCATTTTCCAGAATGTTGAAGTAAACCAAGTGCTTTGAAGATTCATGCCTTAGTGGACAAGGGCAAGTTGCTTTTTTTTGTTTGTTTTTACATTTTTATTTAACTTTTAACATATCTTTAGACATGTCTTTAATCTTGGTTCTTGAAAACTTTTTTTTTATGAGGGCTGATGTATTTTCATTCCATCCATATTTTTTAAGTCATTCAGTTGTTAATGTGTTATTTTCCTCTCTTTTGGGGGGGGGGGGGGGGGGGGGCTGAAACGTTATCTGTTTATCAAGACTGTTCCTTAGTGACTCATTCTTCTGGACTCCACTGTTATTCACAGCAGCGTTTTTAAGAGGCACACGGATCTGATTTGAGAAGCTTCACCGTTGTGGTTGGAATGTCTTTGGAAAAAAACAACTGAGCTGAGGGCTTCTTCCGCACTCACCGTTCCTGTACAAGAGCAACACTGAGGAGCTATCAAAGATTACGAACTCACCCTTTAGTCATTTCACTAACCGAGTTGACACCATGGGGACAAATACAATCTTTACATTTTATATTTTGTGGATTTTTTTCATCCTTGATGTGTCTAGTTCTGTAAGTACTATCCAAAAAACACGATCGGAAGTTTATCTTTTCACTGTTCTAGATTATATTTCTTCTGTAAGTTGCTTCTGTTACGATGGTTAATCTGTTACGATGGTTAATCTTGGTTTATAAATTCTAAATGTATGTCAATGTGACTATGTCTGACAAGTCTAATGAAAGAACTCGTTAGTGTTTGAAAGACATTCATTGGTTGTATATGTGTGTATATGTGTGTGTGTGTGTGTGTTTGTAGATCCTTGATGATTGCGAGCAGGAGAAAGAGAGGTTGCGTATTCACCTAAAGAACCTGGAGGTCAAGCTCACAAAGCAACAACAGCTTATCCAGCGCTTGACAAAACTCAATGAGAGGCCACAGTTTCCCGTAAACGCAGAACAGTTCTTTGACCTGGGAGACAAGCAGTACACTGGTCAATAGCTACTTCTGTTTTTACTGGGGATGCCAGAGGAAACTGGGATTTTGTAGTTGTGCTTATGCGTGAACGAGTGAAACTGGTGTGTGTGTGTGTGTGTGTGTGGTGTAGAAGTGTAAGAACAGTAGGTGTGTTTGAGCTTAGAAATCCGACCATGTGTTTATTATTTGGTTGCTCATGTCTGTTTGTGTGAGCAGCTGTCTAAGTACATTTAAGAAGCGAATTCTATATTTACAATACAGTTGTTCACACATGCAAAAAAAAGTGATTTATGTTGTTCAGATTGTGCTCAGATTTATACCAGTGGAAACAAGCAAAGTGGGTTTTACATGATCAAACCCTTGGGGAGCCCGTCCCAGATCAGAGTGTACTGTGACATGACAGAGGGTGGAGGGTGGACAGTTTTCCAGAGGCGCTCTGATGGCAGCCAGTCTTTTGATCGGTGAGGGAAACTGGCTCATAATCACATCATGATTATGAAAATACCTCAAAAAGAATATTCTTTGTATAGTAAAACCTGTTGCTGATATAATACAAAATAGTGTCCCTGGCTTTTTTTTGTTTTTCTTATAAATTCTTCATCTTTTCAGATTATTCCTGAGTACAGATTTACTAAACTACTTCTGTAAAGAACCAAAAAAAAAAAAGAAAGAAAGAAAGAAAAAGGAAAAACCTCCTCATGAATCAGAGTAATTTTCATGGACATATTGTGACATTTCTCTTCTTCTAAACATGAATGCATTTCTTGTGAATTACGTCAGATAAGAGTATGCACTAAATAAGCAAATCTGTAAACTGTGGACCTTCTTTTAAGTACACAGATCTGTTAGAGTATATTAATTATGTTCTTCCAAAGATGTGTTTATCTCTTCTTTTTCTTTTCTTTTCTTTTCTTTTTTTCTTTTTTTTTTTTTTTGCAGAAACTGGAGTGATTACAAACAGGGATTTGGTGACATGGAATCTGCAAGTGGTGAATTCTGGTTAGGCAATGATAACCTGCACTACTTGACATCTCAAGGTATTTAATCCAATATACTACACATCCATACAAGTCTGGAGAAGAGAATCAAGATTAGAGGAATGATACAGTGAGATTGCAAAGACAATATTTTGACTGGAAAGTGATTCCGTTTATGAGAAAACAAAATCTGCTCTCTGTAATAGGAGATTACAGTCTTCGAATTGCCTTGGAAGACTTTGAAGGCCATCAGCGCTACGCGGTGTACAAAAAATTCAAAGTAGACAATGAAGAGGTATTAATCCAGTTGTTTTTCTTGCATTCTTATCATACTACCTCAAACGTTTAAAAAAAAAAAAAAAAAAAAAAGTAACTGACATGGCTGCCGTGCATATATGTTGAAATATATTGTTCGCACACAAATTAGGCGATGCTCACTTGTATCAAGTAAGCAAATTAGCTGAGGTGCAAATGCGGAGCAAAAAAACACACGGTGTTCGGCTATGCATTCTGTCTGTGCGTTCACAAATATTTCCCACGTGCTCAAGAGTTGGATCAGTGCTCAGACGCTCTTATAATACGGTGGAAATTTAATTTCATCGACCTCTTCGAGAGCACTCATAGACTCACCGATAGTGTCTTTATAACGTCGAAAATAAAGGTTAAAACATAAAAACTAACTGAAGTATCCGTCACCTGCCCTCAGAACCAGTACCAGTTGCAGTTTGGAGAATACTCGGGTAACGCTGGAGACTCTCTCTCAGGCACATACCATCCTGAGGTCCAGTGGTGGGCCAGTCACCAGGGCATGAAATTCAGCACATCTGATAGAGACAATGACCGCTACGAACGGAACTGTGCCAAGGAGGACAAATCAGGCTGGTGGTTCAACAGGTCCTTGCTTTTCTGATTCTTCTGTCCATATATATAAGATATTAAGTACATGCGCTAGAAAATGAGTAGCAGATATTCATATTCGGTGATGTGACAATCCACTCACGAAATACGAAAGAACCAAGGCTTCTGGATAAGACCGAAACACAAATTGGACCAAATAAAAAAAACCTGTTAATTGATGAATGAACAGAAAAGTAGACAAACACTTAATGTAATATCAATCGCAAACATAATCTGATTCTTTATTTTCGCTTTAAGAGAATATTTGAGCAATAAAACTTTTACAGAGGCATAACACAGCTCTGACATTCTACTGTTCCATTGTTATTCCTCTAGGTGTCACTCTGCCAATCTGAATGGGCTATACTACAAAGGTCCGTACAGTGCTGTGACCGATGACGGAGTTGTGTGGTACACTTGGCATGGCTGGTGGTATTCTCTCAAATCTGTGGTCATGAAGATCAGGCCGGCAGACTTTGAGCCAAATGAAGTGTAATCTGTCAGTGATTCGAATGCTCGACAGTGTTTGTCACACCACGTGTTTTTATTGATTTTTAGTTCTTTAAAGATGTAGAGAAGATGCAGTCATGTCTAGCACAACAAGTTACGATTACTCTCTGCGCAAACATATTGCTGAACTGCTTTGCCCATGCACATCTCAGAATAAACATATACACATACGTACATTGCTTCAATAACTGAATTGTACCTGATAATTATATCATTTAAACATCAGTTTTAATGGCATTTTTATTTCAGTTTTAACGTTCAGTAGTGTGTCCTCATAAAAAAGTACAAGGTACATTACAAAGTGGAATACTTTTGTACTATTTTTCTCACATCACTTCCAAATACTAGTCGCATATATTAACGAAATTACGCTCTGAAGTCCGTTGAAATCTCCGTCCTGCTCAGCTGATTCCCGTCTTAATTGGAAGCATGTCCCCGCAACGTGTTGTCTGGTGACGTCATCGCCCATCCAGGTGAAGTGGGAGCAAGGTGTAGCGGTGAACCGGTGTTTTCAGTTAAGTGTCATATAGAATTCTGTCGTTAATTCGTATCTTACAGCGAAAACAGGCTGTGTTCAGTGGAGAAGGTAGGTACAAGTGGCCTACTCATATTCATCAAGCCCTCGTGCAAGTTTGCGTGTGAGATGACATAGTAGCCTACTGATTTCTTTGTCTTAAGTTCTGAGACTCCTGTTCATAAGGAAGTTTCCTTCAACTCATCATAAAACTTGACAGAGATAACAGATGCAGGCTCTTCAAGTGACCTCTTTGTTGTTGTATTACACGAGCTTGCTCATGACGGCGGATACTTTGCAATACATACACATCTTTGTGTGACCATTTTTGCACGGGACTGAAAATCATCGTGCTGTCTTCTGGTGTCGAAAAAAAAGAATCTGCGTTTACAGTTTCATTTGAAATGTGCCGAGTATCTTACAACGAGAGGCTTTTAAAAATTGAGGCAGAGTACCGCCGCTCTTTTCGAAAGGCACTCTGTAGACACAATCTTCCGCAATGAACAGTGCCATGTAAAGTATTCTACAGGTAAATTTTTGCAAATTTGTGACGGTGGTTAGTGGTAGTTTTTAATTTTGCAGAGCCTCATCCGGCAGGATCAGAATGTGCACTGATTATGGAACACTTCTAAACTACTTATGAGAGTTATTGGTTCATTGTGTGTTATCTCCTATCATTTTAAACAGACCCAAATATAATTCAGCAGCTTCATTTAGTGTAGCTTTATTTTGCTTGTCTTAAATGAATGCTGGAGTATCGAGGGCTTTTTAAGACTAATTCAGTGAAATAGGCTACTTGTATTTGTAATCAAGAGGGTTAAGATGTGCTGGCACCCTTTCTTGGCAGTTTTTTTCCCTCTTCTTTAGTGGGAGTCTGTGGTCGTCAGTCATTATTAAAATGCCCAGAGGTACCATCCAGCCATTGCACCATTTACTGATGGCACCTAAGCTGATTTGCCATCATTCATTCAAACTTACTTTTTTTTTTTTTTTCAAAGTGGTGTCTTTCCTCCAATTCCATTTTTCCTCATGAAACTGACATTAAAGCTGACATAGCTTGGCCCACATCACTATGATCTGTTCACTCCAACACCTCCTAATGTTTAGCCTACAAGTAGCCCATCATTGTCCAAAACAACTAAAATCATGAGAGTCATAGAGAGTATGATTAAAGTGGGTTTTTGTTCACAACGAGTATGGGAAACTGAAGCTGGTCCATTTGAGGGTACATGCAGAAAACCGGCCGTTTTTAGGCTACTGTGTTTGCTGCAACTTGTTGCCATGACCCCCCCCAAAAAAAAGAAAAACAGAAATAAGGGTCACATTAAGGCATTCTTTGATTTTCACTAAACCCAGAGGTTATATCATGGTATTTTGATGTCTGTATAGTGTCAATATGTGTAGGAAACCGCAGGTGACGCATGCGCTTTTTCCCCATATCTCTACTGATCTCACAGTGCTGACCTTCACAGGGTTCACTTTCTCCTGACAAATGAATATCTCTCTGGCACCTTAAGCATTAAACATGATTCATTTCTGCTGCGTTGACTTTGAACTAAGGCCCCTAAAATCACCTGTTCATAAACCACAAGTTGCATTTGTATTTTTTTTTCCCCTGGAAACAGCTGAAAAATCTGAAAAATTGGTTTATCCTTCTGAATGTGGTTACTTGGTATCTCCCGAACTTCGGGTAACACCAATTAAAAATTTAGAGATCAAATTTTGTTTCTACCATTTGACATCAAATGAAAAACATTTAAAATGTTCTTACAAAGCCCATTTAATGAGTCATGTATTTTGTTGAATTATCTAAGGAGTTGATTTCAATATATGCCAAGAAACATAACATGAGGTGATATTTTCTGCTAAAGTAAATGCAAAGCCCACGGTTTTCTAAAAGAAGAAACTTATTTCCATTAACCAGTTTTTATTTGCTGCACTGTAGGTCGAGTACACAACTAAATGTTCTCTTCCCACTATAGCTTTACAACTGTGTTTACCCCCAAACTCTATTTTTAGAAAAGACACTTATACCTCCCAAATAGCTGTCTTGCATGTCTACGTCAGGTGCAGGAGACAATTTGGGTGGTGGCGTTCAGGAAATAGGTTGTGCCTCTGAGGGAGGGATGACCTCATGAGAAGGAGGAGGTGGAGCAGTGCAAGTTAAAAGAAACAAACAAGAGTCCATTCCAGCTGCCCCCCCCCCAACCCCACCCTCGCTCCTCAGCTGCAACCTCCAGTCCTCCTCCTGTGAGCACCTTGGCAAGTGTATTTCCAGTGTAATTAATAGTTTCTGAATTTCATTTCAGTTGCATGTTCTATGTTTAGTTGCAGAGTTTCATGCTTTGCATAGTTCAGAGGAGCCTGTTGTGGGTGGCATTAACACATTTTCAGTCTTTCGAAACTTATTTATATATTGTATATTTAATTAAGATGAAATGCCTCTCATGTGGAATATTAACCAGTTTCCAGGGGAACAGTTCTATGAGTCACTCAGTCTTTTACTGCTTTTACTGGGAACTGTATACGTCAGTGTTTGTGGGGCTAAATGATCAATTGTAAGAGCAAGCCCTGTTTGCTCTTTGATTCACTGGGAAGTGTTGTGAAATGTGGCATTGAAGAAGGGCCCTGAAGTTCATATGTCAGAGCAGAGAGTCATTCCACAAAACAGGATTGGTCAGTTAGCCAGATAACTTGAGCCAATAGTCAGAACTTTCCACTAAGCAGGCAGATAATTAACGTTGTTATTGGACAGTATTGGATTTTCTCTCAAGCTATCTGGCTCAGAAATGCCTTGTGGAACACGCTTGTTGTTTAAGTCCATCTCAGCTTGGCACTCTTCACCATTTGTCTGAATTAAGGACTGGCTGTAACAGACATTTTTGAAGGAGTTTGACTGAATATCAATACAAAATAAATGACACCTTTTTTTTTTTTTTGGTATTTTGATAAGTTGGCATCAGATGATGGGATTTCTGACTTGATGATGAGAAGTGGAAATGGGCAGCGTTTACAGTTCACCATAATCTTGAGAGCTGGCATTCATATCAAAGAACAGCAATTATCTATTAAATTACTCCAAAGTGCACTCAGCTTCACACTCTGAGAAGTGCCGTATTACAGATACAATGCAGGGTTTATTCTACAGTTGAGCTGCCTGCTGTGTCATGGAGATATAAATCAGCACATGTCTTGTATACTGCTGCCCTTTAAAATGAAGCTGTATTTGGGAATAGCTGATCATGCACAATTCAAATGGACCTCATTAAGCAATGGTATGGAATGGTTTGGGCCTTCTTTATATGTGTTCTTTTGTGTGCCAAGATTATGTTTTCTCTGTCTGGCCTAAGGACCTTATATGGATTAGGCAGGAATAGCACTAACTGTTCTGGCTGGTGGGATCAACCTTTAGGTCACTAGCTTACTAGTTCATGTCCTTTATCCCAGTTAGCGGTTACGTAACTACAGTTGCTGCTGATCTAAAACTGTGTTTACTAAACAACTCAGTGTGGTTTGGTTTTGTTCTCTCTCTCTCTTAATTTTACAGGAGGGGTTTTCTAAATGAAGTGCGGTAAAGTTCTACATTTTGTTTTTTAAAGTGTCGAATTCATTAAATATAATGCTTGATTTTAATGCTGCTGTACAGAAATTTGCAGTGTTTAGAAAGATTTTAATTGTTTCTGTCATGTTTGTTTGTTTCATTGTCATGTTTGTGTCAGGTTTCAGTGAAAAAATAAGTATTTGTTATCCCTCAAGTTACAAGGTGTCAGAATAGAAATTGGTACGTGTGTGTGTGTGTGTGTGTGTGTGTGTGTGTGTGTTCCCTCTCGGTTGTGTGGTCTCAATTTCAAGCCCGTTTGGAAAAAAACAAAGACGGCGCTGGGTCTGATCTTACTCATGAAAGAAGCACTGGACTTTGGCTGCTTAGCAACAGTGAATGCTGCTTTGGGCTAGGTTTGCCTAGGCCCCTCCCTCTCACACAGGGTCTTGTTCAGGGATAAGGTAACTGGCTGATCCCCACTGTAAACTTAGCTCCACAGAACCACGTGGGGTCACAGAGGCCTGCGCTGGACCTTGAGCTGCACACAGCGTGAGCAGAGGCGTGTCAGAGCGTATCCAATCTACCAAGCCAAAGGTATGCTAACCAAAACCTGACAACAATGTGGCATAGTCCTGTCTCTGCAGGCTTTTGAGTTTTAGGAGCGTGTTACTGATGCATGGTCGGCTCTGACTGAGAAGAGGCTGGGAAAGTTGATTAGTTTGATTAGTGTCTTGGAAGGAGTGGGTTGCCCGTTTTACTGAAACACACACGCACGCACGCACGTACGTACACACGCATAGCCACACACACACACACATAGATTGAGTGTTTGCTCACTGGTAATGCTTTGCACAGCACTAAAGCGATTGGTGCTGAGAGGGAGCCCTGGCAGATCAGCGGATGAAAGCGGATGAATGAGTGGGAGCTTCGCTGAGATGTTGCACTCCGGCGTAATGCTGTTTTGACTGGTAGGTTCATTCACAGTTTAAGCTTGCTTCTCAACCACCCGAGGCTGGAACTCGTTAACTATTGGAACAAAATAAACCACCACTTTCTTATTGTAATATACTGTGAGGGACTTGTTCTACTCAAGCATGGCTTGTTTATAGATTGCTTGATTTTACAGCTAGACTGAACTTCTTTCATAGATGGGTTTTAAGGAGAGTCCAGGGTGTTTTGAAGCTGGACTTGATGTTGTGGTTTATGTGAATGAAATGCCATTGAATGTAGATCAACTATATATATATATATATATAATTTTTTTTTTTTTTAATCGACAAAATCTCAGTTTTCTTGTTTATTTTTGGCTCTGATCTGAGAGTTCATTTTTATTTTGCTGTGTGCCCCGTCTGTCATAAACAGACACGTCATTGTGTTCAGTGGTTTGCACAGGCAGTGTAAATATGGACTTAAGCAACATGAGTTCCCTGAGTTTTCATATAAAACCAACACTGCTGAATATCGCCCTTTGACTCAACGAACTTCCTTCAGACTACCTTTTTCTTTTTTTTTTCTTTTTTTTTTTTTTCCACTGTCGCCTGAGAGATTCGTAAGCGTTTCTGAAGCATATTACAGCAGCATTCCGTGTGGAGAGGGAGAACAGAGTGGAAGTTGTGCGTTTAATGCCCATCCCTGGCTCAGACACTCAGCCTGGGAGTGACTAAGCAATGCAGTCTGTTTCCCACAGAAAGCTTTTCATTCTGCCAAGACATTGACGAATGGATTGTCACTCTGCATTTCTGGCACGGAAGCAGATTTTAATTAGAGACCTCTGAAATCTGGCGCGGCGTGTATGTTGTGTATCCTTGGCGACAAATCTCTAAATGATAGTTCTTGTGAAAAAAAAAAAAAGTCTCTTTTTTTATTTATTGTAGATTCTTGTGGTTTGCATGTGCATTCCGTTGCTCAGTCTTTTTCATACTTTCATACGTCCCGTGCAAGTTCACCTTGTTTCACAAAACTGCTGGGCCCGAAGAACCTTCTAATGTCAAGTATACAATTAAAATATTTTCACATCTTGATGCTGTCACACAACAGAGCGTGATGTGAAGAGTAACCGTATAATTATTATTATTACCAATGGCTGATTTTGTGCTGGTGCTTGAAGGTTCATGACTCTAAAATGGTTTTGTGCCTGAGCAGTTTCCATGATGTGAAATGCTAGGTTCCTGATGTGTACATGCCAGTGCGAACAGTTTTGTTGGCATTTTGATGGCGTTTTGATTACTATGATCAACACTAGCTTCATAATTTTTCCATGAATCCACCTGGTTTACATACAGTGCACCCATTACTATTGCTAAAGTAACAGCCGCTGAACCCAGTTTTTATAGTGCCAGTCCAAACTTTAAAGCTATGCTTTCTTTGCTAACAGTTAATCAAAAACTAGATATCCATCTATGCACTACTATGGATACCATTTATGTTGTTGTATGTAACACTTTCTTAGCAGAGGCTTCAGAGGCCATAGTAACTATATACTCTTCTAAATAATAATGAACAAAAAAAAAATGCAAGTATAAATTCAACAGTTGTAAGATTATAATAACTGTCGTCTTATTTTGTTGGTACCTTTGTCTTCAAGACTGGATGTTTTTCATGGTCTCTGGACCTTATCTCGGGTCATGTTATTTAAGACTCCTGTTAATCTCATTAGGTCACTCTATCACCTTTTGTGAAGCAATTTTTTTCCCTTTTGTTTTTCAAGAAATTCCTTGTTTATACATAGTACCATGTGTACCTGTTAATGTTTAATCGTTCTTGTTTGGCTGTAAGCAGTTTATAAGTTTGTCTTCTGATACAAGCATTGCTTAGTTTCCACAGAAATTTCCTGAGAACACTCCCTTCCTCACATATTGTATTGAACCGAAGCACGTTAGTGTGCAAAGGTTTTTTTTGTTTTGTTTTGTCCTTCCAACCATTGAGAATAATTCCCAACTACTTCCTCTCCTGCTGAGTATGGCACTTTGATCATAACTTGAGCAGACAGACTGTAAAAATGTACCAACGGTATAATCCCAAACTTTTGTTTTTGTTTTGTTCCATCTCTTTCCACATCTTACTTAAAGTCTTTTCACATTTTTTATTTACTTATTAACTCTCGGATGATTGTTTTGACTTGATTGAAATGCAAGACGTTTCTTTTACTCAAATCAGCCAGAGGTCATTAGCTCATTGTAATGCAGTGAGCTCTGGTTGGCACATTTTTCCATGTATTTGTGCACTGATATCTTACACTTTCTCTTGGCTCTGTCACACTAAGCCTTTGTTTAGAGTTGGGGCTGGTCAGCTTGGCAGTGCTGTCCCTGTTAGTTCACTAAAGCAAACGCAACAAACCACTGCAGGGTGTTTTCATTAGCGTTTTGGTGCCTCTCTCTCTCATTTTAAGCAGCAGAGTTGTTTCTGACCCTAACATGGCCCCCTTTTCTGTTTTCCTGACTGGTCATGCATCTAAAAACTCGCTACACAATCACACACCCCAACAGACGGCTTATTCACAATAGTTCTGTGTCCCCAATCCCCCCCGATACCCCTGTCACATTGTTGCTTTGAATTATGTTTTAAGCAATAGGATGGCCTCTCAAAATACTGAAAACACGTAGATTTTGTAGGTAAAATGTATACTTATTTCAGCATTAATATACTGTGTAGATTCGGTACCCATAAATGTCTTGACTCATCTGTGATGGCAAAAACAAGATAGTGAGTTTTATTTTTAGTGTTTGTTTTGAAATTGAATGGGAGGAAGAGTAAAAATGGAGCGTAGTGTGCATTAGTCCCACTTGGATGCTTGCTTGTAGAAGAACAGAATGCTTTGATACTAGGTTTTGAAGGCAGTTTGTAGGTCTCGAATGTATGCATTTTGCAACAGGAGCCATTAACAATTTAGCAGGGTGTTGCGATACTGTCATGGACTCAGAACTAGTTTAATTAGCGAGGTCTGTAACCTTGAGGCACAAAGACGGTAATCAAGGTCAAATTTCAGTCAACAAGAAGAATAGTTTGACAGTCTTTTAATTTATGCATGTGAGGAAACATACATGTTTTTTGGTGCTTGTCTTCCTAATACCCGTTGTCACAATGCTACTCTGGTGCGTAGAGTAACATACTAAGTCTTTAATGCCAAAAAAAAAAAAAGTTTTGTCATGTGTTTCAAGGTTGAATTTAGAATAAAGCAATAGTCTTGGCTCTAAGTACTGAACTGTGTTGAAAAGCTCATTTGCCCAATAGAAATTTGATGAGATAAAATGATGATTTCCTAACCCTTACTTTTAAATGCAAGTCAAATTATTTAGCTCACGTATTCATGTTTGTTATGCAGAAACAGGCCTCATGACCATACCACAGTATTCTATTAAATAATGGTCAGTCATTCTAATATTTCCACACACAGGATTGGTCATTAATTTTGAAAGTGTATAAGATTTTATATACATACAATAGGCATCAGCTGTTTGAATGATGTATGCATTTTGTTTACTTGTTTTGTCACAGGATGTGCTGAATTGCTAATGATTATAATAGTTGTCCATTATGTAACGGAAGAGGCTTGTTATACAATGTCTTAATCTGTTCTCATTACCTGTTTTTGGCTGGTTTCCATTAATAAACAGTAAGAGCTCGTTCTGTGAATGCCAAGTGAGGTGTTCAAGTGAAGGAACTTGGCTCTTAAGTACATGATCTTAAGATCTAGAACATATTGCGCAAGCCAAGCTAAACATGTCTGGTGGTGTGAATCTTCATTGCAAATCATACACATCTTGTGTAAATATTTAAAATTAAGCTTGCTGTAGAGCATTACACACTTTTTTAATGTTTGAGAATGCTGACCTTACGCTTTTGTCTTTGTTTTTCTTTTCCTTCCACATGTTTTCTGTTTTTACAAATTATACAACGGAAGATTTCAAGTACATATTTCTCTCTCTTTGTTTTTTTTTTTTGTTGTTGTTGTTTGTTTTTTCAGGTAGGAGTGATTGAGAACTGAGGCCAACGTGAACAAGAAATAGCAAGAGTTCATGTCAGTCTACAGTTATTCTCAAACCTACACTAGGCATAGCAATTGGATCACTCACTCCTGAGTGAGTTCTGATGTGAGAATCTCTATTAGTACTAATCATGGATGCTCCATTTAGAAGCATGTACTTATCAAGTCCCTCGGAAGACCAGAACGGTAATGACATGCCCTGTCCAAAAGACTCTTCTCTGGATTCGCTGACATCCAGCAATAATTTTACCAATAGCAGCAAAGACAATCATGGTGTTATGGAGATGCCTGGGTGCTGTAATAGTGAAATAACTTCAGTCAGCTGCTGCAATGACAGAAACGCGTTTCCGGACAACTCCTTCATTTCAGCTGATCGTGAACAGGTTTTGCCTTCTGAGATTCCTGTGGAGCAGAGTAACGCTTCCATTCTGGATTACATGAAGACCAACATTGAAAACTGGAACCAGAATATGGCACTGGTAATAACAACAGGTTTACAAAATGGGAACGCTGGCTCGGATAATGGGAACGCCGACAGCGTCGAGAGTGGCAGTGTTGAGAGCAGTGACAGAGTTTCAGAATCCTCCCCAGATTCCGCAGACAGAGAGAGCTTTGACCCGGGCTCGTACGCTCTTTCCCGCGGTAGCTCCATCGAGAACGGAGGCTCGGTGAGCTCCGGGGAGATGGTTCTGAGGGGGAACAGCTTTCTCCTGCATGAATCCGACCAACCGCTCAGCATATCCTTTCTAGAAAAGTCCATAGACCCCTCAGATGTACCCTCTGACATGGCCTTGTTGTCTGGCATGCTCCCTGATGTCTGTGAGGGGCTCCACGCCAACACAGGAGGAGAGAACGTGGAGCTCCCACCGTCGGGATCCACCTTCATCCGACCAAAAGATCAGACTTTTGTTCTAGAGGGGAACATTGTTGAAACTCCTCCTGCTCCTCAGCACAGAACGGAGGAGGGGAAGTCTACGTCTCTTTTGAATTCAGCTACCACTAGACATGAGTCTTTGACCCCTGTACAGCAGAGAAAAATTGCTCTGGAAGTGGAGAAACTACAGTGTTTCACAGGAGGATCCACACAGTCTCTTTCAGCAGAGGGAAAGACTTTCTTTCTGTCGGGCACCGAGGATTTAGACACCAGCTGCAACGCCCAGACCTCAACTCCAGTCCAGTCTGTGAGCAATAAGACCTTTTGCCTGCTGTCCCTCACGGAGTCACCCCTCATGAGGGAGAAGGGTGATGTCCGGAGCCCTCTGGTCCATGCCGCGAAAGAACAGCAGGGCGGTTTGAACTTGAAGTCCGTTGGGATTGCCAGAACTCCCCTTACAAAAGCAGCCAAAAGCCACAAAGTGGAAATAAAAACATTTCCCAAGCCAGACTTCAGAAACGTTAAATCCAAAGTCGTGTCACGACCCCCTAATCCTTCAAAGCAGTCGAGTCAAGCCACGTTGAAGGTTACGCTAAATCACTCAAATCAAGTTACTGAAAGCCAAACTATGAAAACCTCTCATTCTTCACACTTAAAGTCGCCCCTTGCTAAAACTGCTACCTCTGGTGCTCCCAAATCAACAGTCATGCCAGTTAAGAGCGTCCCAAAGAGAGAGCAAAGCACCAAAGGGACCAAAAGACCACGGTCGTCCACTTGCCAGGAAAAGTCAGTCGTTCCTATCTCCAGGCCACGCCGATGGTCAGAGAGCGCTTGCTTGTCCAAAACAAGTGGAGATACTCCGGATCAAAAGGAGTCACGAGTCATCTTCAGCGCTGCTCAAAGTTCCACTACTGCAGACATTCCAAATCAGAATGTTGCGGTCAAACATCCAGGCAGGAAAGTGCCTTCCAAAGAGGACAGAAAGAGGAATGGGTCACTGGATGGACAGCGAGGATATCAGAAAATCAGTCTGGTGGTAAGTGCATCTTAGATTTATGTGCTTGAGCTTTGCTGATGATAAATACCGTGGATTGGGCTAGAGTGTGAAAATGTAGTCTGTAATATGATCCGCTTTTTTTTTTTTTTCCATTTTTGAGGCGTGAGATGTTTTGTCTGAATGTACTCAGATGTGATTTGGAGTTGTTCAGAAATAGTTCAGGTTCATTTTCCAGTAAATATTTTTTCCTCAGTAAGATGATTTATAGTAAAAGTGGGGACAAAACCATTGATTTTCAGACATAACATTTGCCGTACGTTTAATCCACAATGTATTTAATAAATGAAACTATATATATAGCTTTATCTGGTATCATTTTATTTTTATACGTTTTCAAACTGTTAGTGTTGTAAGCCATGAAGGGGACTGATGCTGTTCATTCATACAGCCTTACTGAACTGAAAGGTTGTGCAGACATGAGCAAATTGCCCTCAGTATGTTTCATACATTTGATAATGCTTTGATAATGCTACGTTTGACATTGCTCACTGTGCAATAATCTGATTTTTGCACTGTTCATCAACTCAACCTAATTCAGTTAAAATCAACATTTTGATACTCAGTAAAATGAATAGTCTCTGCTTGTGAGGTGTGGAAACAGAAATTCATAAACAGAAGCCTAGATCAAGGCTGATTCATTTAAAATGAAAAAAATCTCGGGTTGGTTTGGGGTTTTTTTTGGGTTTTTTTTTTTTTAAACACTTTGGTTCTCTCATTGTCCATTTTAAATGCTCTTAAATGTGTCTCTCAGACACTGACAAGATTCCGTTATGATGGGTGTCTGGAAAATGTTATCCATGTGCACACACTTGCACCATGTTTATAGAATAGGAGAGAGGGTGGAAAAAAAACTTGGCAGGGACTTGTAGAATCCCAAGGGAACTGTAGTACAATAGCCACTGAGTTCTGATCCTGCATGAGTTCCCTATAGGAAGAAACCGTTTCAACTGTAAAATGGCCAACGCTGTTGCGAGCGTAAGGGGCCGAAACTTTGGGCTCCTAACGTGGGAACACTTAAGTGAAAGGGAACTCCTCTTGCAGGCAGCTGTATCCAAGCCAGCGGAATCGGCCACGTGTGAGTGGAGTAAAGGAAAATTTGGACCTCAGCCATCCCCAGGCAGGGCAGGAGGTGCCCCATCGTCCCGAGATCCAGCTGCAAACCTTCGTCCGCCACCTTCCAAAACAAAGCAGAAGCCAGGCAGCGCAGGGAAAGATGGCTCTTCTAACACTGACATGCCTCTTCAAAGGAGTAAAGTGAACACACCAAGAGGTAAGACATAACTTTGACTGAGTTTATGCTGAGTTTATCAAAATGTTTTTCCATCATAAATGTGTTCCCGTCAAGTGGTATTTAACACACGTTTGCTTTACTTAAGAAACGTAGTGTACTTTTAAAATGTACAGTTTATTCTGTTCCCAGACTGATCTCCTCTGATTGGTGGGTGCTCTCGTATGTAAATGCACATATTTCACTGTAACTCTGTGTTCCAGCTGTAATGAGAAAAGTACATTTTAGACTGAATGTAGCCTTTGGTTATGTAATAAACATTTCTCTAGAGACGCTCAGATTTCACACCACATAGAGGCTGGCAGAAAGAAGTCAGACTTAATTTGTTAAGTGCTCTGCGTTGATCAAAAAGGAACAGTTGTTCATTCAGACCGACATTTATCAGACATACTGACAGTGAATGTAACATGTGAGAAACGTTGTCAAGATAAGCGGAGCCTGTGGCAGTGTGACTGATACTGCTCTCTCTTCACACAATGTAAAAGGGCTCTCCTTTATGGACTTTGATACCAGTGAGTATTGGCGACAGTAGAGGGATCAGACTGAAATAATTGCATGTTGAATTATTCAGCTCTTATTTACAATTAGACTACATTGTTACTATGTTACCCGGGCAGCAATTCAGTTTTTAAAGGACTTGCAGTGTAGAGAAAATGTACAGTAAAACCTCAGCTGCTGTCAGCCAGGTACTATTCACAGCATCCTGTTAGTTTGTCAGATCCATGTCAGATGACTTTGGGCTGTTTTTATTCTTTTTCACTTTATGATGTAATGTTTTCTTCAGCTCAGGGTGTAGCTTTTCAAATTTATCACACCTGCTTAGTAGCAGTTTATTTTGGTTATTTCCTGCTATTCTTACGCACTTTGTGAAAGAAAAGGACAGAGCGTATGTTTTTCCTTGCTTGGAGGAACTTGTACGCAGTTATTGATTTGGCTGCAGTTCTTGGTATTACCATTAGAGGGCAGACATTCTACAGAATCACGAAAACCGCTTTCCTGCCTCTAATGAAGAAAGCGTATGTTTAAGTCTCTTGGGTATGACGGAGGATACAGATGTACCTTCCCTATCTTTGTGCCTCTCTATGGGACACTGATAAATACCGGCCTCTCTCCACGTAACGGCCTTTTTTTGTAGTTCCTGCGGAGAGCAGGAGTTGTAGGGAGGGGGTTTTGAAGGGAAAGCAGTAAAGATAATAGAAAAGACAAGGGAGGGAAATTCACTGTTGTGTTGTGTGCTGCTGATTAACCATTCAAGACGACGTGTTTGGATCAAAGTCCTTGACATGGGTGGAATCCCGCTGTGTCTCATGTGTGCTACAGCCAAAAAGATTCTGAAGTTCAAACAGCAATTTTTGTCCCTCTTTTCCCCCAGTCTTTCTTATTTAAGCTTTACGGTAAATGTATGTTGATCTCTGATATACTGAACACTCGCGCTCTTTGGCAGTTCCAGCGTTTGCGATTGCACATCTGGACCGCAGCTCTTGTTCGACGTTAACCCTTTAGATTCCATGAACTTCGCTCTCCTTTCCGTAGAAGTGTTGAACATAAATAAACCGTATCACGTGCACGTGTGTGAGCATGCTGACTTCCAGTTAACCTGACAGATTAACGTAGGATGTTATTTGTAAAGCCGTGAACAGTAGCATTTTGGTTTGAAATAAGAGTCCTGAGTTCTCAAATGGATGTACAAGAAACATTTTTTTCTGACCTTGGATCTTGTTTCTTTTTATACTTTTGTCATATTGAAACATGCAATATTTTTTATACTTCAATTTCTGTATGTTCATTTCTGTACTTTCAATTACTATATGTGTATCCCAGCGTAAAAAAACAGCAAGCTCTATTCTCATTTTCCAAAAGATAGTAACAAAAATGTAGTTGTAATTATTATTTTGGCATTTTTAGAATAGAAATTCTCGCATCTTAAGTATATTGCTCCATTTCAAATGGAACTTGGTCCCACTGTGCTTATCCTTAAAAACAATTGCCTAAAAGCACCATGTTTTATTTTACTCATGTTTAATCCTGCCCAGTGACTGTGCCTTGCATTTTACAGACAATCAGAAAATGCGTCTGACGGAAGGCCCATGTGACACTGTTGCCGTGGGGACCAGCTCCAAACCCACCCTGAACACTGGAAAACCCCCCATCCATGCACACATGCCTGGGGCAAGCTCCAGGTTGCCTGTAAAGTCCCAAGCCCCCCACAAGAGCCCCAGCAAATCCTCTTACACCGCTGGACAAACCAAGCAAGGTGAGCCTTTCCTGTGGGCCGTTTAATGTCCACCAGTCCGTTCAGGTCAACTGCACCGCAACGTTTTGCCAATCAAATAATCCCCGTGCTGTGTAATGTGCCATTCAGACAGATTTGTGTGGTTTAGACTGTTTGGAGAGTGTACACAGAATCGTCATGCTGAAGAAGCCCAGGGCTTTGCGGTTGCTGCAGTCTGTTTCTGGCATGTCAGGTGTGCTCTGCTCCAGGTTGTAATGAATAATTCCTACAGTTAGCACAGAAACATACTGCATTCACAGCTCTTTTAATGCAGTCTGCTCAGCCTCTGCAAGATGGCATTTCATACTGTTTTATAACCTGTTTTTTGTTGCATTTTCAACCTGTTTGTATGCCCATAGCATTGAGTATGCAGTACTGAGGACTTAGATTAAACCTATCTGAAGTTTATTTGTGCGGAGGTATTGCTGGTCCTTTGTATCACCCCCGTCTGGGTTCAGTGGTGTTAAGTCTTATGTGTAGAATCCACATAGGAGAAGCAAGCATGGCTCACCCTGAGGTATGTGAACTGAATGACTTATGGTCCCAGTGGAACTCCAGGCTGACTGTGCAAGCTCTGCTCTGTGTGTGTTTGGAGCTTGGTTTATTTATGTGCTCTGCAGTGCCTATAACGCATACACTGAGCACGCTCCAACCAGTCTCATCTGCACTGTGTGGGGATAGGACAGCATGAAGACAATTGAGAAGGATTTTTACTCTCATCAGAGGAGGACACAACTGGTCAGAGCACACGGGATTAACCTCATACATCCTGACCCACTCTGGTTAGTCAGTGACATCCCAAACATGCAGCCCAGAACATTCCCTCAGTGTGACTATTAATCATTACTTATATTTGCCATTACATTAGGTCCCCCAGAAATGGTTTCATTAAAACAGTCTATGTGTTGTGTAGTGGTTACATTCTCACACACACATCTCACTCAGTGTAAAACCATAATAATGCCCCGAAAGCTTACTCCCCTCACATCTGGTTCTAAGCCTCTTACTGCAGTTAAGTCTGGGGTACACAGATTTAGTGGGCAGAAATTAAGATCGAAGTATTTCAATCTGTCAAACACCTGCTTTCTGGGAGTAATTATTGTTGGTGTTCAGAGATCCCATCATTGTCTAGGTCATGTTTTTCGATGGGTTTGCGTGGGGTTAGGTTAGAATACGGTTAAAATGTAGGCCACTGGCATTTCTTCGATTTTTAGACTGACAAGGGAAACCCAAGCAGACAATGAGTCTTTTTTTTCCCTCTCGGCATCTTCATTAGCCTTCTACTTTCTCATTGGTTGATGGATATGCTCTTCTATGAACTGGGCTCCACACTCCCAGATGTCTGGGAGGCAGGGTTTGTTCCACTCCAGTTCACTTGGAGAGAAGCATGGAAACAGCTCGCGTGAATACGATTACGGGGTTTTGATTCATACCAGCGGATTTGTTTGTTTTCATCCTGTTTGTGAGGATCTAGCCAAACAAACCCATGTCTGCTCAGGGAGGCCTTAGGAGCTGCACTTGGACAGAATTTTCTGTGCACGTTTTCACCAATTCCACTTTGGTTCCCCAAACCAGTACATGTTCCCAGTTTGATCTGACTCTTTTGACATGTCTCCTTATTGGATCCTATCGCTTTTGTATCATTCCCCTGTTAACTATCTTTCACTGGAAGCATAAAACACAGCTATGGGAAAGTAAGTAGACAAACATTGTCGTGTGTCTTTGATCTGTCTGCATCAAGGTAGAATTCATCTGCTTGTCAGAGAGACGTTAATCTTAAAAAATGAACAATTGGGTCAGACCCAGACAGTTTGTTATTCAATCTAGTATATTCTCTTTGTGGTCTTTTGATTATGTATGCTTGGGTTTATGTATGTTTAGGTTTTTTTCCCTTTCATAATAGCTCTTTAGGCTTGGTTTTAATGTCATCTGTTTGCTGTGTTTTGCTGTGATTTCTAACAATGGTAAAGCTGTCTTGGCTGGCTCTATCTCTGTTGCCCTGGTAACACAGTAACACCATGCAGGGCGTTATGCTCAATGAAACGCTTTGTATGTTGTAGGGAAGTGATCTTTCTATGAAAGCTCACTGGGATTCTTCCCATCTGATTAATGGAAAAACCGCTGTGCATATTCAGTATTTCTTTCCCACTTGCGCAATGCATACACACTTTTATAAAACTAGAGCTTGGGAGACTCTGGATGGCTGTTTGATGCACGCTGCATATGTTTGTATGTGTTTTCCTCCTCAGACTGTACAAAGCCATGTTCAGGAATTTTAGGGAGAACCCCGTCAAATAAGACTACGGGGCCAAGTGTCAAACTCCGCCCACTCCCCAGCAGGAGCACGCCTTCAGGTGAGAGATACTGGTCCTGAGACTGAATGGGCATGTGAAGTAGTTTTTATTTGTTGGTTTCTGGGGTGGGGGTATTTGGGCCCCCCGACCCACCCCACAGAGTTTCACTTGTCTGCTGTATTTTGCCTTAATTAGACCATTCAGCTACAACAGTACTTCTGTTTAAAAAGGTTAGACTAAAGATTAAGCGGCTATTGTGAGAATGTCTCTAAATAAATAAAGTGAGCTTAGTGATATCCCCTTCATATTGATCATTAACCAACATTTAATGATTTGTCTTTTAATTATCCTGACTTTTCTCTTTCCTGATACACTTTAAACGTGAGATGATTTTATTAAGGGCTAGAAATTAGCTTCCTGGTGGTAGAAACAAGGTGCTAGCAACAGGTCTCTCAGTTATGGCTCAGTGCTTCGGAGCAGCCCAGAGGTTCACTTACAGAACTGTTTCTCACAATAGTTGGAACAGGATGCAAAGGTACAGCCTCCTCCAGCCAAGGCTCAGCAAAGTCGTTGCCCAGTCCCCTGAAACCCAGAGACGCAGCACGACCTGTACGACCGACCGGCGCTTCCTCAGGTAGGAGCAAATGTTCAGCCAGGATGTGGCCAGGATGCCTTTTCATTCATACAGTGGTTTTTTTTTTTTTTTTTTTACGTTCGACCCTGGAGCAGTGAACTTTTGTTGCAATCCAGAGAATCTCAACTCGTGGCCCTCAAGGGTCAGGTACTTCAGGTTATCCACCCTCTCTTCTCCTAGTCAGGTATGATCACATGGTGGATACACATTTAAGCCAGTTGTTCATCTGACCGGATGTGATGGCCAGAGTGGGGTGCCCTGGCTCTAAGCCATTACTAACCCACCTGATGACGTGTCTGTTAATTCACATAATTCATTGCTTTGATAAGCAGCACTAGCCCGCATTTGCTGATTGAAAGTGCGCTGCCCAGTCATTGATCTGAAAAGAGAAAAATACACTTTATTCATGGGATAGAATCCTGCTTACTTAATGCAGTGAACCTTTACCAAAAGGTTCTCTCCTGCCCTGGTCACTGTATTGAGTTCCTTGTGTAGCACAGATCAGAGAGACTTTGGTCAGGCCCAGAGAATAAATAAGATTTAAGAGGCCAGAGGAAGTCTCTGGGTTCATACTGCTTCAGCGACTGCTTCCATCAGTCACAGTGGTAGAGTCTGCCGGAGAGCAGAGAAGAGAGTGTTTTTTGTGGGACTTGTGGCTTGTACAGGGTGTGTAATCCATCATTCTGTCTGTGTTTTTTTTTTTTTTTTTCCCCATATTGACTCCGTGAGGCAGTTGGTTTGTACCATGTGGCCTCTGGTGTGCTCCCTCAGCAGGGCAAGATCGCACTGTGTCAGCTCCGTCAGAGGACCCTGGCTAATACCGAGTTGTCAGCCTCAGCTAATGTCACCGAATGGCTTCAAGCCAGAATCACACACTGTTTGGGCTATCTTTATCACCTCTCTCTCTCTCTCTCTCTCTCTCTCTCTCTGTCTCTCTGTCTCTCTGTCTCTCTCTCTCTCTCTCTCTCTCTCTCTCTTTCTCCCTCTCTCTCTCTCTCTCTCTGTCTCTCTCTCTCTCTCTCTGTCTCTCTGTCTCTCTGTCTCTCTCTCTCTCTCTCTCTCTCTCTCTTTCTCCCTCTCTCTCTCTCTCTCTCTGTCTCTCTCGCTCTCTCTCTGTCTCTCTCTCTCTTTCTGTTCTTTATGCTTTGAGCAAGGGCACCAGTGAAACACTCTTCGTGTGGGGGTGCCTGTGTGAGTTGAAATGTGGTCAGACTTGGGGAAGCAGAGGTCCCTCTGGCAGACCATCTGTTGTCTTGTGATGCTGTGATCTGCTATTTTTATGTATTAGATACTAAATATTCACCTCAAATTGTTTAAAACAGCAATGTAGTCTTAGGAAGTATGTGTTTTTAATCCAAACTATGTAATCTCTCACCAGGTAAAATAATCTTTGTATTTTGCCTGCCATTTTGCATGTATTTACAAAAAGAAAAGATACATGCAAGTACATTTATGAATTGGCTCTTGCTTATGGCTGTAGGCATTTGTGCTCCATCACAGTTTGTTCCAGCATACTGTGGTTTTAGGGTAAAGATATTCTCTTTTTATTGCCGTGTAGAGTGTAGTGTTTTGTGTACAAATGTCGAGTTTAATTGCAGGCATACAAGCATTCCAAGCTTTACATATCTTTTGGGATACGTTAGTCTGTACACAAGCAGAGAGCCAAAGTTTTAGAATGTTATTTTATGTTAACGCTCTCTAGGATTTGAATTTCAGTCTGAGGCGAACAGACGTAGCGTTTTTTGCTGCCGTCAGCGCCTCTCCACATGTGCTCCTTGTAAACATAATTACACTTTAGACGTAAAATTACGACTCCCGTGAGGCACACACTTTGTTTTCTGGGCTCTCGTTGGCATCCAAAGTGTGTGTTTGAGAGCGGTTTAGCATCTGTGGCTTTATCTCACAATGCGTCTCCTGGCCACAAACGAAGTCCGACAGAAAGAGCTCCTCTCTAGTTTATTATGGATGTATTTACAGTGGAAGCAACAAGCATGGCAAAGCCTTAAGGGCATGTATTCTTGCCACACTCAGCTCAAAGTCACGCCAATACCACCAGAGCTTTGCACCACAGAAGTGCACCAATTTAGTCTAACCCAGTCAGTGATTTACAATGACAATCCTCATTTTTCTTTGAATTTATGTGCCTCTGCAGCGATACCATGAGTTTTTTACATAACGCTGAGACTTTTTGTTCTGCTGTTCACATCTCTGCTGTTCATTAGTGTCTGCGTGTTGTGATGCTCAATTTATGATGCATCATGTCTGTTTTAGATGTTCCCAAGAATATTTATTTGAAAACATAATATTCATAAGTGATTTAAATTATCATGCATTTCCAGTGTTTGAATCAAGTCAAGAGGGTTACCTTTTTATGATTCTTAAGATTCACATCATCAGTCACATAAATTATATTTTTGCTCTGAAACCTTGATTTCTATAAAGAGAAAGCAAGTCATCTTTGGACCTTTAGATCCTGAAGCGTATTTAAAGGAATGTTTTTCGTCTATCTGTAATGATTGAAGCTCACTAAAGATGAGCATGGCTTTTTTTTTTTTCCTCCCAATCCATCAGACACAGCCACGCACGCACGCTGTGTGCTTTTCACTTGCCTCCCGCCATTTTTTCCCTCCTCTCCGTGGAAGTGGGTGAGAGAACAAATGAGGGTGCATGGGAGAGAGAGAGAGAAAGAGAAGGGGAGAGAGAGAGAGAGAGAGAGAGAGAGAGAGAAGGGGAGAGAGAGAGAGAGAGAGAGAGAGAAGGGGAGAGAGAGAGAGAGAGAGAGAGAAGGGGAGAGAGAGAGAGAGAGAGAGAAGGAGAGAGAGAGAGAGAGAGAAGGAGAGAGAGAGAGAGAGAGAGAGAGAGAGAGAAGCCTGTGGTATAGCACTACCCACTCTAGGCTCTGCTGCTGCTTACTCCGCCCACTCCCCCTCTCCCCTCTGTCTCTTCCTCCATCCCTCCCTCCTTTCAGTCAGCATCCACCACTTCCATAGCAGCAGCACTGCCAGGCACAGAGATGCTTCTGAAGCTTTGAGAGCTAATGGATGAGAGCTTGTCGTCTACGACTGGATTAAGGTTTTCTGCCTGTGTCACATCTGTCTAGGGCTGTGTTGCCAAGCGACCCCTCCTCTCCTCTCCCCCCCCTCCCCTCTCAGTGCCCCGAGCCCTGGCTCGTGCAGCAGATCCTCGCTGAGCGTGGGGGCAGAACGCTATCGTGCTGATTTAAAAAGCTGAAGGGGGGGGGTCTTCATTTTCTTCTTCGCTTTGCGATCTCTGCTAGTCTTGTTGTGGATTTTTTTTCCCCCCTCACTCATTTTCTCTCTCTCTCCCTCTCTCTCTCTCTCTCTCTGTTCTTTATGCTTTGGTGCATTTTATAAGCTGGACCACAAGGCACTAAGATCATAAAATGCAGGCATATATTGAAGCCTCCTTCTTTTTTTTTTGACTATTTACGATTTTCTGTTGCTCCCGAAGAGTTTTTAGTTGCGTTTCCGCTCAAGCTTGCGAGATGTTGTTCTCTCCCAAATTCTCACTCTCCAACATCCACGTGAAGCTGACAGCCAAGGGTTTACTCCGGAATCTGCAGCTCCTGTCGGGATGCAAGAAGAGTACCGTGGTTTTCCGAGCAGGTTTGTGAAATCCCACACCATAAAGTGCTGTTGTGTGGTTTTACCTTGGCTTTTCATACACACGAAACATGGAATTATTTGGAGCTCTTGCAAGATTTAGTTTTGTCGTCTAGCATGTTTTGGTGCTATTTATAGACTGGCTTTTCTCCTTGGCAGTGTTGGGGACCAAGTGTGTTTTCTGCTAAGACGTGTGTGTGTGTGTGTGTGTGTGTGTGTGTGTGTGTGTGTGTGTGTGTGTTTACGAGCTGAAGGCAGTCACTTACTCTCAAAAATTAGAAACTAACTGACATCTTAGTTTAAAAATGTTGTGTTCAGACCTGAAAGTGTCTTTAAAAAACAAACAAGCAAGCAAACAAACAAACAAAAAACACGACGAGCATGTGTCTCTGATTACAACAACAGAGCAGGGTTACTTTGGGCTGTAGTGACTAGGTTAAGCCTGGGGTAAGCTGCCTGGTGAGAACCTCCCCTACAGGATCCGTTCCCGTGGAAAAGTCACACTGGAGATTGTTTGTTTGTTAAAGTCATTCCTCTCCTTTTAATAGAAAATGTCCAAATATGGATCCTCTGTACTTTGGGGATGTGCGATATGTATTCTGCATGCCATCAGATGAAACTATATTTGGATGGTATGATTTACGACTAAGTGCCACAGGGTGAGATTTCACTTGAAGCATCTCACTCAAAATAAAGATGTTGTTTATGGTACAGTCTTTACAATCAATTTTGATTTTGTGTGTTCATGTTATAATGTTGTTTGCTGTTTACATAGGCTAATCTAGGCCAATGGATGTTTCCAATTTAACAGCTGACAGACTTCCACAGGAGTGATTTCTACAGCGCTCAAATCGATTTAAAAATTGAGCATGCAAGCATATGTGCTGTAGTCAGCACAACGTCTAAATCTGCAACCTTGTCTCTGGGGCAGGTCATTGCCATAGCTTGAGCTATAGCCGTGGTACACTAATAGATTTAGTAAAAGAAAATCTTGTAGCTTCCCGGTTTGGCATTCTCAGATAAAAGTACTTTGTCTGTGCTTATAGGCAACTGAAGTGTGACATCCGGGGGGGGGGGGGGGGGGTTGTTAAGATTTTAAGAAGTAGCATGTTTGATTCTGTAGCCAGTTGTGGTCCCTTATAGTATCCTACTTACTCTAGAATTTTCAGTCACATTTAACAGCAAAATTGCAAGCTGTAAAACTACTTGGCAGGAACATCAAGGGAAACTATGCTTTATGCCCTGTGAAACATTTTTTTTTTCCCTCCTATATTTTAAAAGACTGAGCTTGGTGCAGACTGGAAGCTGCGCTGTCAGGGTTCCTATTGACTAATCCGAGGAGCGTTATCGTTGTTCTGTTTTATTTGTTTATTTACCCACCCCCAAACAAACAAACAAACAAACAAAAAAACCCACAGGGTGCCAGGGCCTTGGTTGTGCCATCCCCTAGTGGTACAAGAGATTAGTGAATACTCATTATGTCATTGCCTGTATTTGAGTCAAGCTGCAGAGCTCATTAATACCCTCTTTGTCAGTCTAAGAATATTATTGAGGCCTAGCTTTACATTAAAGACATTAGTTTAACTCAAAGAAAACCCCCAATTTATGCAGATAAGGTCAGTGTGCCATAAGTAAGTACCTCATTCATTGGTCAGGAGCAACTGGTGGAGGTATGCATTAGTGTTAACAGCTCAGGAACCAATCTCTATTTTTGATGTTTTGATAAGTTGCTAATGATTAATACTACGACCACAACTTGTATACATTAAAACTTGGACGCATTAAAAACACCTTAGATGATGATTCTGACTTGTTTTTGCCCTGCTTAACTGGCTGCTATGACCGTTGCTAACATCTTTTTGGGCGCTGAAGCATTTGCAACTAACCACCGGTTGCCATGGCAGTCCATATTGAGAGCGCAGTGACAGCAGTCAGTCTGTGGGGAGCGGAGGAGGCGTGCGCTTTACGGGCCTGTGTGAATAATTCAGCCGTATGAGAGAATACTTCATTATTTATGTCAACGTGCACGTATCTGTTGTGCAATGCAGTGTGCCTAGTTTTGACTTATTGTAAGAAAAAAAAAACTAAATAAAAAAAAAACAAACTAATTTTCTCCATCAAAGTTCTCTGATAATCGAACTGACAACGTACTCTTAAGACGAACTCTTTATTTTTATTTGTAGCTTTGTCACCTTATTATGTCAATTTTCGCTCATCTGCAAGGAAGCTTACTCTCTCTGATGGGTGATTTCCACCTTAGGATATTAGACAATTAACTGAATCAGTAGTGCCGTCATTTTGCACTAGATGAAAACAAACTAGCACCATTTAATTTTGGCGTAGAACCTTTGAAACCTAAGACTCGCGACACTGAACGAAATGGCTTCTTCTAACTATACCATCTGACAACAGGTGTTGATAAAATAGCGAACCTTGGATGGCGTAAACAAACTTAAATATATCCACAAGTTTAGAATCTAAATATTAACTGAGTGAATACCCTGTTTTAATCGATTTGAGATCATATTGTTTCTCCGTTACTTGTTAACAAAAAGAATTGATGCAAATGTTAGCACATTTAAAGGCGTGGTTCCATATCTTTCATAATACAGGGGAAGCGCTCTGTCTCTCCAAATGACCGTCTTAAAGGCATGTGTTGGTGCTCATGAAGAAACCCACGATTCCGTTGTTTCAGTGGTAGTCCCACATAAAGCAAGCTTACCTTCGCGCGGCTACAGACACTGATTTCCTTACACTGTAGACTTTCACGAGAAAATTTAATTTGTGTTTAACCTGTATTGATTACCGATGGATTTGCTCTGCCGACAGACACCTAGTGTTTTGCGTGTGAGACAGGATGGTGTTGCTAAGTTTTTCTAGTAATTACTCTTTGCTGAATTGATTGATTTTCTGAGTGTCTCAAAGGTCCTGTGTGAAGCTTTCTTCGGAACGGTGTGCAGAGTTTAACAGTTTACGACTATATGAGACTCCAGGACAGGGAGTATCGCTTGGCGACACCTGGAGGCCAATAGTAAAAGTGTAGTGCTAATCGTTGATATGACCGTAAAAAATATTGACTTAACTGTTGATGTCCATGACTGATGCAGTGTTAGCTGAGGTGTTTGGCACTGTTGGCTGTTGCATATTTTAACTGGATTTAAGTCACTGAAGTTAAGAATGTTCTATTTTCCTTGACCATAGAAATTGGCATACAATTTGCACCGTACAGAACAACAGAAAGACCTCAAACGATGTCTGCAGGAGTTAGGATATGTGTGTGTGTGTGTGTGTGTGTGTGTGTGTGTGTGTGTGTGTGTGTGTGTGTGTGTGTTTGCATGTGTGTATGCACGCGCCTGTGAGTCTCATCTGGGCTCGTGGCTGCGATGCTGCAGCAGATAGCTGAATATTATAAAAGGGCCAGTAGATGGCGCCATGCTAGAAATAATGAAACACTGACAGGTTTTTACGATCTCTCTCTACCAAAGGCATTGATTTTCAGACATGATGTATGTTTTTCCATAGTGTACTCTAGACTCTAGCCTTAATTACTGTGAACAGGGGTGTTTTAACATCCAAAATGACTTCTGTAAATATAAATGGAGTGAGGTAAACGGAATGAGGAGGCAGTTTATAAATTCCAGTGCTACTGCTTTAAAAGTGTAAAGATCATGCTTTTGTTTGCAGTGTGAATCTAATGAAGGGAAGAACTGTGTTTATCTTATGGGTGGTACCAACCAACCAGGCAAGAATGTTTGGTATTCAAATAGTTTACGGGTGTTATGGAAATAAAAACTGCTTTTCCAGTTGCCATTGTGTACACATAAAGAAAATTATAAAGAACATAAAGAAAATTGTATCATAAACTGCACTTTAAGAACAACTCTCTTGCCTACCAGGACTCTGTTTCTACCATGGTACAAATGGCGTTATTTTTATTATATTTTAGATGAGCGTGTGGCATCTCTGCATGTCATATAGCTTGGTGTGTTCAGTGAACATATTAATGACTGTAGGGGGTTCATATATTTGATGCATAGACATTGCACAGACTTCATTCAGATATCAGTTTTATGTGAATAAGTCACAACCCAAAATATTTTCTTTTTCTAAGATTGAAAACTTAGACTGAATTACATGTGTTGTGAATTTAACAATGCAGCTGAAACAGAAACAGATTAGCCATTCCAAATATAATCCACATTTCTCAATGCAAGCCTAATGTTTTCAAGGTTTACATGCAATGGTATGCAAATGTTGACTGTCTGGAAATGTGCAAAGACCAAGCAGCGGATACATTTAGCTACATACGGTTACCTCCATGTTAATTTTCAAAAACGGTTTCCTATTTCTGTGCACACGTATCTGGCCCATCTCCTCTCCTCTGGAATAGATATTCATTTTATGTGTTGCTTCTCTTCCCTTGAGTGAGCTTTGCAGTTATCCGCCCATGGCCATAAATCTCAGTGACGTCCAAGTAAAGTCCTCGCAGGGCCCTGCCGTACCCCTCCTCTCTCATTAAAAATGGTATGTTAGCAATGTGCAAGTAAAGAGCGCAGTCACAGTCACGTTATGTAATATCCCTGATGGGGACGAGCTGCCTTTCGGGAGCTTACCGGCTCGAGGTGTCTGGTATCAACAAAAAAAGTTTCCATACAGGTCGTCCATAAATACTTTGTTTCGACTTTTGTGCGTCTTTTTGGAGGCGAGAGGTACTGCCGCATAACTCACTGAAGGTGCCTCCTTCATTGCCCTCTCTGACATCACGCCCCTGGCTCCTCATCAGTAGGATTCACACCATTATTTTGACTGGGTGTTATATTTATAAAGCTGATGTAAATCAAAACCGCTGTGGCACGGGCTCTCTAAAATAAGACTGCTCTGATGGGTGCTTGGCACAGAGCGTCGGGTTGAATCTGGAGATGGATGTACATTCAGATCTTATATCAGGATAATAGTGTGTTTTTATGTCTTCCTAAGTGCTCTGGGAAGCTTCGCTCTGAGACCTAATTGTATTTTTCTGCGCAGTCCCCCTCGTCATCGGAAGAGCAGTCAGATATCAGATGCTCAGTTGCCTTTCAATGCCTCTCAGATCATCTCCAAGACTAAGGTTTATGGAGAGAGAGAGCTGCTAAAAATTGACCTGGAGAGATGATGCTGAACGTCGTTGCAACGTTAAATGGATGTTCTCTTACAGTTGACAAGAACAAACCAAAGGCGAGCTCCAGGAACCAGCAGCAGCCCCAGGCAAACGGGCATCCTGACCTGGTGCCGCCCGAGAGCAAGCCACAGGGCGTGGATTACTACCGGGCTCTGTGTGAGAAGAAAACCCAGGCCATCCACACACTGAAGAACACGCTTATATCAAACAACCGACGGTTTGAAGCCATCGCCATGGTTGTGCAACACCTACATGCAGAGGTAAGCAACGTAAGCTCATAGCATGTGGTTTAAGGATTCTGAAAACACAATTTATCATCTTCTAACAGTCATGAAAGTAAATGTTAGAGTCTCCGAATGAGTGTAAACATTGGCAAGTCAAAAGATAATCTCAATTCTTTGATGTGTATTTAGATTAGTAGACTGTGTTCATTGTTTTTGTTTCCATTATTTTTGTGTACACTGCATTGGGCAGAGTCACTAATCTGGCCCAGGTGGAGCTAGAATGTTTTGATGTGATGTTTGTTGAGTTGTTGCGTAGCGATGTCATTTGGACTGAATTGTGGTATGTGACATGTTTGTGTTTGTGTGTGTGTGTGTGTGTGAGTGTGCAGGCATGACTGAGCTGCCTTCTGTTTTGATGATGCCGTCACATGACTGAGGGTTTAGCTTTTTTCAGAGTAGTTTGGTAGTTTGTACTAAGAGCAAAGTTCTACACACAGACTCATCCAGAACTCCTCTGTTTTTTTAACATGCACCACACCACATAGTGAATAATGATCACATGATGACCTTATTGCATTTGATTCTTGATTTGTATATTTTTTGTGTAATTAATATGATTTTATTGAACATGTTGATAGATAGGTTGATATAACACACATGTGGGCAGGGTTTATGAAAAGTGATTTTGATCATTCCAGTATATTTGTGTGCCCTCTCCGCTCTGCTGTTTTTCAGATGGATTTGTAATCAACATATAGAGTGGGTTTTTTTTTTTCTCCCTCAGATGAACTGTGTGCGATGACAGGGGCACATTCAGTGCCTCAAGCTATTTTGAGTACTTTGGTTAGATTAGAGCAAGGCTATCTATAGAATTGTCCTTGATGCAATAGTCACAGGGAGTCACAGACAGACACACATGCTTGTTAGCTGGTATGTCCCGACCTGTAAAGGGAAAAGGTGAGACAGGGAGTCACAGAGGACAGTTGTCCACATCGCTTGACATTTTCTCTCAGCGCAGCTGAAAGCCCCGTCTGAATGTTAAGAGTCACCGAAGAAACATGTAAACCATCATAGAAGTCCTCCAAAATCACCATTTTTGTTTTTATTTGGAATTTTGTTATCATAACATTGAAATGAAAAAGATTGCACAGCCTGAATCATCAGCATTTGAGTAACGCTCTCTGTCCTCATTACGTATTGCTGTGAAGTAGCTAAAGAATTGGCTAATGATAGGGTGTGCCTTGTTAACCCTGCCAGTGGACTCTCTGATGCTGTCCAGGAGCAGTAAGGAGAAACGCAACTTGTCATGGAGCAAGTGCTTTTACACGTGAATTTGCTTGATGTTTGGAGTCAGTTTTAGTAATAGATGACCATCGTACATCATGGCCCACATTATCTTCTAGAACAATGAACCTCTGAATGGATTCATTCCCCCATAACCTTACTGAGTTTTGATTCTAATAAAGCCTGACAGTTATAGTTTATATTCTGGGAATTATTACAGTATAGAAGTCATAACCCTGATACTGTCCATTTGCACCGTATTGGACTGCATATCTGGAATAGTGGTAGCATTATACAGTGAGATTTCCCTCACTAAGTATGAGGTCATTTAAGATTACACTGCATGTCTGCGTGTCTCTCCTTTCCAAGACCTGTTATCTAATCAGCATTCAGTTTCTAACCACTGTTTGTTTTGACAGCAAGTGTTGGCAGGAAAAAGAAACCTAGAACAATATCTAAGGCAAGCGGTCGTTAGCGATTAATTGCTTGCTGTCATGTTATCTGCATGTCTTCCCATAGCTCCATAAATCGGTCGATTCCTGATTTGTTCCAGTGGCTCTGTCTTTTGTCCAGCTTCAGCTGAGGGAGAAGCATATCTGGTGTGGTCTCGGAAAAAAGCCCAGTGGAACCCATTTGTCTGGCCTCTCTGGGTTTTTTCCCCTCTCTCTGGCTTATCAGACATGAAATGCCAGTCAGAGCCTAAATTAAGCTCTTGACATTGTCCAGGTCTGCAGTTACGTCCATGTGCATGCACAAGCACTTGTGTGCACACATAGTCCAGCGTTATGCCTGTTTGGGGAACTATGTCTATTTTAACAATGAATATAAAGCCTAATGATGAGGAGCAGACGGCTAGATCCTGATTGGTTGAAGTTTCACCTTGTTCTATGGCAGATGGAGCTCATGAGAGAACATATAAAATATTCTGTTGCTAGGGAGACCATAATCTGTAGGGAGACCTGTATATGACACCAATGTTGTTGTTGCTTTTTTGTTTTTTTTTTACTTTTTTTTTTAACAGTAGGAATACAGTCTGATTTCCTTCAGTCCTCTACAGTGGCATTTCAGCTCATTAATTACTATGTACTTCTCTTTTGCTCTGTATGAGGCATCTTGAAACACGTGATAAGCTGTTTTCCTTTTGTGAGACTGTAAAGGAGGATAAGTAATTAAAATGATTTCTAGGGAGTAACCTGAAGAAAAATGAACTTTCTCACCCTCTGAGTTTACATGGCGGCATACATCGTATCTGACTTTTTTTTTTTCTTTTTTTTTTTTAAACAAGCACACAATTGTTGTCATGCCTCCAAATACATTGTCCGTTTTGTTGGTTTTGCCCTGTTGGATACGGAGAGAGACGTTTGTCAAAGGGAGAAAATGTGGAGCGCTGGAATCCGTTAAACATTCATTAGAGGAGGAGTAGGAGGCAGGGACTTGTCATGACGGTGGGAGAATGTGCCAGCTGCTGACTTGATATGGACAGAAGTGGACAGGAGCAGTCTACCAGGAGGAGAGGGCTGTTTCATCTCACTGCTTTGCTATTGACTGTCAGCACTCCTTCTCCGTCGCCGTAACTTCACCGCAAATGAGCTCCCATTCTTTTCTTTTTTTTTCCCCCACCTCAGGGTCTGTCTGATGAGCTAATTAGACTTCATCAGATGTATTCTCTAGCCTTTTTCTAGATCTCCACCCGCTCTTAATGACTGCATTGAACATGAATTTTAAAATAGAATCCATATCATTTTCCTCATATTGATTTAAGGTAACCTCACAAGAACAGCAAAAGCATTGCACTGCAATCACTTGTTAGAGATCTGGGGAATAAAGATTGGATACATCAGCACTGAATTTATATCATATTACACTACATTACATTGCATTTATTCATTTAGCGGACGCTTTCATCCAACACGACTTCCAAATAAAATGTATAAAATGTTTTTTTTTTTTTTAAATGTATTTCAATGGTAGAAATGAATACCATGATTGTTTATGGTGAGCCCATTTCTTTGTTGTTACAGTAAGAATCAGTGCCTTAGCCTTTGACTGTGACAAGGTTAATAAATGCGTCTTTTTGTGTGTGTGTGTGTGTGTGTGTGTGTGCATTTAGAGCAGTGTAGACTCAGCGGAGAGACAGAGACAGTCTGTTTTTTCCTAAACGAAAGCTGGATATGCAGCTCCCCTCCTTCTCCCTGGGGAAGGTCACCGCACACTTGTCTTCTGTAACATGCAGTACTTTGGAGAGTGCCATTCCATCAGCCTACTGTCACACTCGTTTTTTTTTTTTTTTGTTTTGTTTTTTTTACTCTCTCTCTCTTTATGATGTGCTTTGTCTCGTCTAGAGGTGCAGCGGCGCTTAGCTTTCCCCCTTCAGCAGAATGTAAGTCTCCTTCAGCATGCCCCTCTATTAAAAGTATTATGGCAATTCCTCTACCTAAGAGGCAAGTGGTTGGAGGAGGAGGGGACCAATGAAGCAGCTTTATTCAGTAGTTCCACAGATGAGGGGAGAGCAGTAGTGCGGGGAGCTGGAGGTGGCGCGGTGGTTTTCCCACCTGGGCTGGAGTCTCCCTGCGTTCTGGCCTCACACAGAGCGACGCAGAGCCGTCGGGACCATGGGCTGCTCCAGCAGCAGAATGTGCCTTAGTGCTCCCTGCACCGGACAAAGGGTAAAGACATATCAGCCCTTTTGGTTTGGCTCTTTAGGACAGGATGGAGGTGAATGCTAATGGGGATGGTTAGGGGATCCTTACACTCTTAAGTTTCTATTTATTTTCATTTGAAGGTAAGGGGAGGGAAGGAAGAGGGGTTTTCCTTGCCTTCTTGTTCTCTCCTCTGACACTTCTCTTGGAACATTTTGTGAGAGCCTGTTTGTTTATTTTATTTATTGATTTATATTTCAGTGAGCTTTTATTTAGACAGACGCTCTCCTCCGAGCGGAGTTTGCAGCTGGTTGAAGTGCTTGCCTCTGAGGGTGTGTTTTATTGATCTGCGGGGGCAGGGACAGGTTTTGGAGGGTGCGTTGACTGTTTTGGAGCGTCTATGCGTCGGTTTGGTAGGATGACAGGAGCACTGCAGCTGTGAGTCTGGCTTCCTTCCACTTCAGAAAGGAAAGCAAGAGAGGGAGGGATGAACGGAGAGGAGCAAAACCGAGACTAGAGCGAGACTTATTTCAGCAGTGCATCAATCTTCACTTCATTTTTTATATATATATATATATATATATATATATATATATATATATATATATATATATATCTTTTTTTTTTTTTTTTGGTTTTGAACAATCCATTCTTACTCTGTTTAAGTGGTCTTATTCTCTCATATTTTTGTCTGATACAGAACAACAGAGCACAAAAAAAAATGCTTGTGTTGTTTTCACTAATCACATGTCACTTGTCAGCTCTTGGAATTTTTTTTTTTTTTTTTTTGGTCCTCCTCATGGCCTGATATATTTTCATGATTTCTTTTTCTGTTGTAGTAGCACTGAATTCAGATGTTGTAAAATTAGTTGCCACTTTAAAACCCTCATCCTGTTGGTAAAAGCCTATGTTTATTTTAGCAAAGTGACTTGGTACAGTTTTCAGGGAATGGCTCATTATGTTCTCTGTGTATAACAGTTCACTGGTAAATATGGTTTAATGTCTGCTCAAACAAATGTGGTTCCTGATTCAGTAAAGCAAACGTGTACATTTGGCGTGTCACTTATTATCATTTTTTTCCCCTTTAGCATGAGGAAGCCATGAAGCAACGCAGGGAGCTGTCACAGGAACTGATCACCCTGAGAGAGGAGCTAGGTAAGACCATGGATACACGTGTGTTTATGTTCATTAAAGACTCCCATTTCTCTTCAAATATGAAAAAGACTAGAAACGGCAGCCAAAAATCTCAATCATAATCTCTCTTGATTATCTTTACTGAACGTTACACACTGATGGCTTGTGACAGGCCTGGGTAATCCATCAGCAGAGCAATGGATATGCTGTTCCCTGCAATAACTGTCCAACTTGGCCTCTCTTACTGTCCTTTAATTAGATTTCTTCCTCTTCCTCCATTTAATTTCCCCTCCCAGCACTAAAGAGGAATCACTCATTACTGCTTCATTGGGAGGGGAAGTTAGCTCTTGTTTTACTGAGCCTGTTAATTGGGGACTTGAACTGGAGGATTGTGGGGGGGGGGGGGGGGGGGGGGGTTCTTTTTGAAGACACACTCCTGTCCACTCACCCCCTAAGCCATAGTGGAGACCCTGATACCTGAATGTAAAATCACTCCTCTCAGGTCTCACCAGGTTCTGAGGGTGAAGGACACTCCCTAACGCCAAGTGCTCCTCTAAGTGGTTGCATTTCTGTGGAGGTCACAGGAGGACATGGGAGGAGGTTGCCTCCCAAATACTGTCATATGATGTGTAGCTGCCAGCGCAAAGCAGGGCCTCAGTGTGTGTTTGTATCAGCTCAAAACTCAATCTGCCCTTAGTGCAGATGGGATCTGCACGTACATTTTTGGCTGATGAGTTTTTGTTGCATTTTAGCTATTGGCTGAGTGTCTTATGATCAGTTTTTTGTTGTTGTTGTTGTTGTTGTTATTGATGTTTCTGCTAAGCATATTTTTCTGCTAAATGTAACACACCCCAAAGACCTTCACATGACTTTTCTTTACCATTATAATCTCACTGTATCGGCTTATTACTGCATTCCAGCCAAACTGAGAATGTTTAAGGCCACCCCACCGCACCCACCCCCCGCCCCAAACAGACACACATGTGTGCACACACACACCTCCAGAACATAAACGCAAACACACATTTATTCCCCACCACCCACCCACCCACCCACCCACCCACCCACCCATGCTAGTTCACAGTAGTGGGGCTAAACAGAGATCAGAGAGAGCCATTTCTTTGTCTCAACCACGGGGTTTCTATTATTCATTTGCCTGCGTACCCCCCCCCCCCCCTTTCACTTTATCTTGTGGCGAGTGTGAACTTGCTCCTCCAGTGATGTCATCCCCGTGTGCTTACTGGAGCATGATATATTTTCTCTGGGCACATGTCCAGGTTAGTCATATAAAAATCTCTATCTTATTAAATTGTGCCAATATTTGGGTTGTCCACAGTTTGCAACAGTATTGCCTGCTTCAAGCTTTGTTTATTGGTGCTTTTTGTTATTAATCTTTTTCTGGAGAGATGACAGTATCTTTTAACCATATAACTTTTACTCACAGAATCTTGCAGTGATTGTTGTATGTAATTTGTAAAACCAGAGATTAAATACATGACTTAATAATTTCTCTTTGATGGTGCATGTAGAATGCATAGCCATACAAACCATTGCTCCAGTCTGGATGACTTCTGGGCTCCTGCTGGGTTTTTCCACCAAGGTTCAGCTCAGACAATGATTGGCAATGTTTATAGTGCAATCTCTGTAATAGTCACATATTCCTCCTAATTTTACTTGGAATTTGTGCACAATTTCATACAGTCCTTTTTTAACAAAAATACAGACTGTCTGATTAGACCGGAGCAGACACTGGAAGAGACAAACAACAATCTGGTGACTTCTTTTAGAGAGAACTGTTAATTGAACCAGTTGGCATACTGCTGGCACTATGCCGTGCATGTTGTAATTTAGTGTAAAGCCAGTCAGTTTAAGAAATGTTCAAATGAGGTTTGTAAATCAGGTAAGACCAATGAGGCTAGATGACTATTTTGTTTCTCATATAACATCCGTCTCTGGGATCCTTTAAGTTTAAGATATCAAGTTCCCTGTGGTTCCGTCAGATTTTCAGTTGGGCCTACAGTACCCCCGTGGCATCTCCTCACCTGCCACCCGACAAGTCATGGCCTGATTTTTTCCCCCCTTCTCTTTATAAACGGGGGAAAAAAACACTCTCTCCTCCGTAGTGCGTTTTTGTCCTCGCCACCATAATGTGGATTATTCATGGAATTGGCATAGAGGTCTAACACCCTGTATTTCTTCCAGTTATAGAATTACACCCTGGACTAATGTAATTGAGCCGTATGAGTGAGCTCTACGTCTGACTGATGGTTGATCTGCATTTTGATCCTGCGTTATGGTGATCATATTCCCCTTCTCATATCTAATTTGACATCTGTCCCTTACACCGGCTTAAGACCTACGGTACCTTTCAAGTGTGTCTAAACTTTTGACTGGTACTGTATATGCATAATAAGAATATACATAAACCACGTTTTTGCAACTTTTTGAGTAACTGTTGGACAAAGTTGGTCAGGTTTGCTTTTATTTTTTGGTTCGTTTTGCTTTTTGTTTGTTTTTGTCACTAGAATGTATAAATATATATTTCTTCCTGAGAGTATTATGAGGCTAGCGTGTGATTGACGGCCATACTGACTGACCTCAAGTAACTGGGCATGAGTTGAATTTAAATTTTATTAGAGTGTAATCAGAGTCAATGACTCATTCTGGCATTGGGAGTCACTCGTGAGAACTTGAGTTTGTTTCTGATTAGCAGTTTTGCGAGCTGTCGAAGGAGCGTAACCGAAATTACACACCCAATTATTCTTTTGTTTTCGTTTCTATGACTGAGGGGTAATACAGGCATTTGGCCATGTGCACGCAATCCTTCAGGCAACTGGAACTTCGATCGGAGTCGACCCCTCAGCTGAATCGAACACACAATTTCAAATAGACGTCACCTGCTACCTCTTGTTACTACTGGCACAGTAAAGATAGCTTGTGTAGTTCGCAGCTGTTTGTTCTGGCCACCAGTCTTATGTCATCAACATAGCCGTGACAGTCGATGAAAATCCTTTTGGACTATCATTGGACTCCTGAGTGACACTGGACGTCACTGCTGGCCAACAGTTGGACATGCTAGCGGTCCCACCAGACTAGTCTTCCTCTTAAAAATATTGTTAATATGTCAGTCAGTTATGACCAATGAATGGACATTAGCAGCTGTAGAGCGTTTTTTTCCCTCACCCTCCCGGTCTTTGAATCCAGCCTACAACTGCAGTGTCTCCACATCTTAACTGTGGAGGGGTCGTGTCATCTGCTATCAATAATGAAGAGCTATTTAGAGTTTGAAAGACCTCATATGACTGTAGTCTGTTTAGAACTTGCGCTATCCAGCTTTGTGCCAACGTTGTGATTGCCTTCTCTAAAAACATCACATGTGCACACACATAATGAGAGGAAAAAAAAACATTTGATCAAGGGCGGTCATAATGTCGTATCCAAAAAAAAGTTATGTGTACCTTACAATTATAAAAACTGTGATTGGGTGAGTGTTCTCAGGCACAGGAACAGGCAGGTGTTTATGTCAGAGAATCTTTCTTTAAAACAACTGAGTTTACGCATATCTGCAGACTGACAAGAAAACATCTTTACTTGCGTATGTTTTTTTGAATTTTCAAGATCACAAGTGTGCAAGTGAACCAATGCATGATGGGTAATAACTGGTCTCCATCTCCAGTGAGCTCGACCCACTCGTGTGAGCGTCTGGAACAGGAGAAGGAGGAGCTCCGGAAAACCTTTGATGGAGTCCTCAAGAAGGTCCAGGAGCAACACCAGAGCGACTTGGCCGACTTGGAGGACAGGCTTAAGACCTTCTACTCGGCCGAGTGGGAGAAGGTCCACCAGGCCTTCCAGGAGGAAGCCAATAAGTGCAAGGCCCAGATGGAACAGCAGGTGAGCGTTGAAGACTCACAGTCACGGCTTTTTCTTTTTTCTTTTTTTTTTTTTTTTGTCTCCACACCTGTTTTCTTCGTGTTCGCTGAAGTGTGAGAAATTCAGCGGAATTTCAGTGCAGTTCTTAAATGCTCAACTGCAAAAGTAATGAAATTCGCTTCGAGTCAAGTCAGTTCAAGAGATGACTCACCTGGACCGTTCAAAGTCGGGCAAAGGTGTTACTACCTTCTGTTTCTCTAAAATAACATTTTTCTTGCTTTTTTTTTATGCTATGAAGCTGGAAGATTTAAGATCCAAACATGAAACTCTGAGAAAAGAGTTGGAAGCTGCTCATAACGACAAGATGGAGAGCCTCAAACTACAGTATGAAGAGTCTCTACAGGGTGAATATTTCCCTTTTCATGCTCAGGCTTTCTCAGACCTCACTCATATATTTCACCACAGGAAGAAACTCTGAACTAAAGTTGTTTGTTTGTTTTCGTTCTTTTCCAGACCTCAGTAAAAAACATGAAGCGGAAATCCAAAAAATAGACAACACTCTAAAGGAAACAGAGGCCACATTGTCTGTAAGCTATCTTCTGACTTCATTAAATCAATGCCAATGACTGGAAGCCAGAAACACAGGAATGTTGCTGTAAACATTATCTTGCTGATTGTTCAAAATGACCATGTTAAATTGCCTCATTTAACCTTGAAGAAACTCAAGACACAAAGCAACTGGACCGTATCAAATGCTAATGATGAGTGTCGTTTATTTCAGGTTATTAATGTATGGCATGAATTGCGAGGGTCTGTAACACTAATGTATTTCTGTTCTGTCAGAATCAAATTGAGGACCTCGTGGCCGAGAACAACTCCCTGAATGAAAAGCTGAAAACAGAGGAGGAGCGGAGAAAAGAGCTGGCAGAGAGAAGTCAGGTATGGGTAACATTGCAACAGTACCCACGGATCCCTAATATCCCCACAGTGGGAAGCACTATTCCGTTCCCTCCAGAGTGCATGGCTAGGCCTTCCAGGAACTGCATCGGTGTTATTATTAGGTCGTCCAGTCTGTTCCGTGTTAAGTGACGAGCTCTTATTCACAGCTATAAAAATGCAGAGGGGTTTTTTAATTTTTTTTTTTTTTTTTTTTTTTTTTTTTTTAATTGTTGATACATACAGACATACATACACACACATGGGACACATAACATAGAACAAGACATCACATTGATCCTGTCACAGAGCCATTATGGTACAGTTGAAGAAGAAGAGGGGAAAGAAGAAGGAGGAGTAGATGAGGAGGAGGAAGAAAAAGGACAATAACAATATCAGCAATAACAACAACAACAACAACAACAACAACAATAATAATAATCATCATCATCGGTATAGTTATAACACTGAGTGATCATAAGTGATAGCAGTGACAATGATACTAGTAGGAAAGGTCAGTAATAATGATAATGGTAGTACTAGTAATAATAGTAATAATAATAAATAATAATAATAATGATAATAATAATAATAATGTAGTGATAGTAATGAAGCAGGAAGATAACCCCCAGAGGGGTTTTTTAAGATACCTGGTCTGCACCAGGCTTCCGTTCAGACTGCCACTCCCCCGGTCTTTAAACAGAGAGACAATACCAGCCTAGATGTCCTTGTTGCCTTGCTGCAGGCTTTTCTTTACCTCTCAAAAATTGTATGAAATTGCTTCAAATACCTCATCTGATACACACAAACAGTTAAAGGAGCTGTATTTGTATGCTACAAGGGACTTGTCCATCTGCAAAAAGTTATGTCCAAAATTTGTTCCCCAGCTATACCTATACCTTATGTATGTGAAGTACAAAGTGTGTGTTTGTGTTTTATTAATGCTCAGCTCCCTCTGTTGAATATCTTTGTTACTGCAGCTGAATCACAGCAGCTTTGAGTCCAGTTACTGCTAAATTAAAACCAGTGGTTGCCGTGTTCTTTCTCACTGCCCTTTGATGCCGTTTCAGAAGGACTCACACACCCTCTATCTGGAACAAGAACTGGAAAGTCTTAAAGTGGTGCTGGACATCAAGAACAAACAAATCCATCAACAGGACAAGAAGCTGATGCAGATGGACAAACTGGTGAGCTCACTGCTGACACAGTAACGGACCAATGAAATGGAAGAGATGAGAAACGATTAAAGAAGAAATGAGGGTTTTGCTGACTTCATCTAATTGAATATATATATATATTGCATGTAAATCCTAGTTGGAGAAAAACGTGAAGCTGGATGAGTGTCTTAAAAAAGTCCAGCAGGAGAACGAGGATCTGAAAGCCCGGATGGACAAGCACGCTGCTTTGTCAAGGTTTGTTAGCATTGAGCTTTCGCACAACACGTGTCCTTGTTTCCGTCACATGCTGGCTTTGTCTATTACATATTGAAGCTTTATTGTACATCCTGTATTTGGAATCTACACATATACTCCAGGCTATTTAATTCAGTTCACTGTACTTTTGCAGAGTTGCAGGACAATTTAAAAAAAGCAAATACAAACCCCCCCCCACTTTTATTCCTTGACACTATCACACAAAATTACTGACACATAAATTTGAGGTTGAATCATTCTTGCTGAGGAATGGGGGTGGGGTGAGTCGGGGGGGGGTATTTGATGAGAGTGTCAGATTGGCCCCCATCTGTTTAACACCTCCCCTCCTCTCCTTTTGTGTTGTCTTTTTCTTTACTGTCACTCTATATTCAGGTAACATGGTATAAGTGTCTTTAATACATTGATTTTTTTTTTTTCCTTTGATTTTTACTCCATTTTCAGACAACTTTCCACGGAGCAGGCCGCTTTACAGGAATCTCTGCAAAAGGAGTCCAAAGTGAACAAACGTCTCTCCATGGAAAATGAGGAGCTCCTTTGGAAGCTGCACAACGGAGATTTGAGCAGCCCCCGCAAGCTCTCCCCCTCATCTCCCTCCATGAGCATACCGTCACCTCAAAATTCCGGCGTCTTCTCCAGCCCCACGGTCTCACCTAGGTAACACTGGCCCCCTAGCTTCAAGGAAGCAGCCTATCAAATTTCGAACGAGGGCAAAGTTCCTCTTCTGTACCGAAAGCTATGTTAGCTTTTTGATCTTCAAGACCCTGTCACCTGGAGGCCATCATTTTCCAAATGGATCCTCTCATGTGCTGTGTGTACAATTTAATGACTTCATAGACTTTTAAGACAATACTGCACAGACGCACTTACCAAAAAGGCCACCTTTTTGATTTTTGCCTTTCTTGTTTGAATTTGGAGGGGGGGAAAAGGGAATTTCTCAGGGCTTGTACATAGTCTCTCACTATTTTGTCGCCTTTTTTTTTTTTTTTTGACTTCTGAAATATTTTCTCTGCTCAGTTGTTTTGGGTCAGAGAGAGGTTTTGTTATTAGTTTTGGATGTATATCAAAGGATGTCTGTTTTATCTGATGACAAAATGCTTTCTCAGTCTCTGTGTTGCTGTTTGTGGAGAGAGAGAATCAGAATGACCTCAGAATCCAAAAATTAAAGCCTTTTTTGGGGCTTTAAAAAGCTTTTTTTTTTTTTTTTTTTTTATTATTATACCAAGAACAGCCTTTCAATACACTTATATATACCGAGATTTATTTTGGCACAAGGACCAATGCTCACCGCCCAATGCCCACCACCCTTGGAATTTTCTGGAAAAGCGGCCAGTCATCGTCGCAGTTAATATGCTTCGTAAAATTATGCGAGACATACTTTTCTCCCTTATTTTCAAACTCCTTAAACCAAGAACTAAATTCCATATTCTCAAAAGTGACACTTAAAAAGGCACAGCTTTTATTCATGAGTTTATTTTAAAAAATTTAAAAAATTCCTCTCATTCGTGAGTAAACTGAAGACAAATTTTGGGGGGGTCTTGTTTCCGCTCAGGCTGATTATCCTGGTTCTTAAAAGTTTGAATAATTTTCTCGGGGAGCTAAGGATCACAAGACCAGCTTCATAAACCAGCTATGCATGAATCAACCCGGTACCACAAACACTCAGAGTACCACAGGTAGTATTACAATTTATATCTGGGCTTTATCGTGCTGAATTTCCTTCCCTGTATAGAGTTTACCTACCATTGCACAGGTCTGCATTGGTTAACCGAAGTAGAATGCAATTCTGAGGGAAGATAAGGGAATAGGGTTTATCTTACAGGGAAAGCTTTCATAGCCATACGACTCGGAAGTTTGTCGAACAGTAAAGATGTCTTTTTTTTTTAAGTAGCTCTTCTTGGTCAGTTGGAACTGTTTGTCTGGAGTTTAGGGTTAGAAATAAGACCTTGGGCTAATAACTGGATGCTGACGTTGTCATTCACGGCCATCACGTCAAAGATGTGGATGTGGGGCCAAAAAAAAAAAAAAATCCATCCGCAAAGCTTAATTCCGTCCATATCCTTGGATTTGGAATACGGATGATGGGATTGAATTCTGTTTTGTTTGCTGTACTTACAATGGGCGGCTCAATTACAGTTAATTGTGTTCAGTTAGCATCCGGTCATTGTCATTGCTGTGCATTTTGATGAGGATCTAAAACGTGCGTGTCATCGATTCATGACTCTTGAACCCTGAAGAGACTGAAGAGGCGAACATTTTTAAATGAGTTTGTATGACTACGGGACCAATAGAAATGACCTTTTTGTGCATGAACATTGGCCTCAAGAACACTCCTCACCATCTAGAACCTCCTCCTACTGAAGCTTTAAAAAAAAAAAAAAAAAAAAAAAAAAAAAGCAAGGTTATTTGCAAAGGTGTCGCTCAAAGTGTTAAAATATGGGTCAGCAAAAAGAAAAGTAAGTGTGAGGTATGAAGTGTTATATTGTCTTGGACGAGTTTCCTGGTTATGTTTTTTCAAAGGTATTTGTGTGGATGTTGACTTTTTCTGGCGTGTGTTAAGCAGAAACTCTTTACAAATATGCAATTAATAAAGTCATATATTAAACTGAAATCACTGTGAGGTTTGTCGTACTTCTTCATACAGTTTTTCCTGGACACTGATAAAGACTTAAGACTAAAGTTTTTTTTAATCCAGAACACCCATCGGTGGGGAAATTTAGTCCGTAACCAGCCTTAGAAATGGACTAAATGGACTTTCCTGCATCTGGAAAACTGCCTGTTTATGTTCCTTATTTGATACAGTGAAAATGTTACATAACCTGATTGAACTGACCTCAGATACAACCTACAGGACTAAGCCTCTCCCATCCGAGGTGTTGTATTCTCTACAGTAAAACTAGCAAAAGCCTATATTAGGGGTGTGTGTGTGTGTCTATGTGTGTGAAACAGAGAAGAGGGAAAAGAACTGTAAGTATGCTAGATTCATCAAAAAAGAAAAAAAAAAAGAAAAGAAAAGAAATAGAAAAAAAGAGGCACAAAGTCTCCACTGCACATTCCACATACGGGATTCATTAGAGTCAGACCGCACACTCCTTTCTGCTCTCAGACATTCTGTGCTGATCACACCAGGGGGCATCTTAGTCATACTGTTTGCTCAATTGTGCTCGGTGCAGGTGGAAGCTGTTGTTTAATTCAGGTCAAATATTTTTTTCGATTTGAATACAAACTCATTAAGACCTGCCTGAAGTCTTCGGAAGGGAAGCCAGCACTTCAGAGCAGATAATCCATTTTGCCTTGAGCACAGTCTTTGCCTGATCTTAAAGTTTTCTTTTTTTATACACGTTCCATGCTGATGTTTTTGGGGGGGGGGGGGGGGGCGCTTATTTTAAATTAAATCTACTGAGTGAAATTGATTGCACTCACAGGACAATCAAATGTCTGTTAAGTTAACTGAGTGAGATGACAAGTAAGAGACATCAATTCTATCATATTTAACGAGTCTTAAGAGACAGAGCGTGAGGCCTTGTGCAGCAAATGAAATAAAACATTTCACTCTGTTAACAGTATTCTCTGTGTGTCCTTACTCCATGACGGTCTCAGTAGCAAGGATTTACCTGAAAAGAAGCAGCTGTTTATTTCAAAGCTTTACCAGTCCAATCGGCAAACTGTACAAAACAAGATAGTAATGATAGTGAAGCAGCACGATACTGTGATGCTGATGGAGGAGACCCAGATTTGGTCAACGTGTTCTTTTTCTCCCAGCCTGTTCAGAAGGATCTGCTAATTCGGTTTCACCTGCGTAGCCACCGATGTCTCTCCGTGCTTGTTTTTGGCTGTGCAGATGTATTTGCCAAAGTCAATGGTTTCCACGTCATCCACCGTGAGAACGCTCTGGGAGATGCGCGTGGTGTACCTGACCCCTCTGTTTATCAACCGCCAAGAGTCATGGACGCTCTCTGGCCGCAGGCCCTGGAAACAAGCAGCAAGAGAGAGGTATGTAAAGGAGATCATGAAGAAGAAGAAGAAGAAGAAGAAGAAGAAGAAGAAGAAGAAAATGATTTGGGCAGAAATGCGGAAAAGAAAGTGGGTCTGGGAAGTTGTGGTTTTGGCTAGAGTCAGAGTTTGTTCGAGATACTATCGGTACTTGATCATGAACAAGTGTATGGTCAAAGGGTCCACGACACTGGTTGATGACTGGTGTCTTGAACAATACACCTCAAGTATAATTTGGAATGGTGAGGGGGATGCTTTGAATGAAGCTGAATCTGTGTAAGGAGACTTTTCAGAATGTTTGGAATCACTGTGGAGATTTCACATTGTTAAGATTTTGAGCATTTCCCTGACTCAACTGTCACCGTGTGACAGAAAGTTGTCAGATATATTCAGTTACTTCTCTCTCTAAAACATGGAGAATGACAGTGCACTCACCTGGCCAGGGAAGGTCCAGTAGAAGTTAACTTCCATCTCAGGTTCTCCCAGGACTGTGCAAGTGACGTTAAAAATGTCACCTCCACTAACAGAATTGGAGGAGGCTTCAACGGTCGCAAAGGGTGGACCACCAGGCACTGAAAGGGAAAGACAGAGAACAGTTCTGAAGGAAATCGCAAATAAATCGACACATCTTTTATTATTGAGCTTCTCCTCTCATCCCCTTCCCACCGCAGGCCACAATAGCCACCTCACCCTTCCTCAGACTCATCAACCTAAAACCAACCTTTCTCCTCAGACAAAACAACTGACCCTTCAACAACTCGTTCTCAGTTTTAGGCTTTCTGTCCACCATCTCTGTGCGCTCTTACCCTCGACATAGAGTAGCTGGTATTTGGTGGAGACTTGTGGTGTGGGTTTGGCAGTGCTGTTAGCCTTGCAGTAAAAGGCTCCCTTATGCTCTGGGCTGGGGTTTTGGAAGATGAAGCCCTTTTGGGGATCGTAGGAGATTAGGTTCCCATCCGCAGGGACCTCTTCTGCCGGCACCTCCCTGTGTAGCGATACTTTGGCCTGAGGAGTGGTCACCCGACAGGGCACAATGGCAGGCTTGTCAGGCCGCATGTAGACAATGTCAAAGTGAATGGCAGAGGGTACAAACAACTCTTCTTTGTCTGGACAGAGAAGGGCAAATGATTAATATTGATTAATATTTTCTGATAACTGTGACTGACAGAGATATTTTGTAATATTAGGTATGAAGTAAACAAATAGTGATAACACCGATACAGTTGAGTGTCTCCACCAAATGCATGAAAATATGTGAGGAGATTAATGATGTCGGTGGGATGTTCCAGCGAGACAATCTCACCGGTAAAGTAAATGTAGGTGGCAGAAATACGGTCAGGGTCCTTTTCACATTCATCGCCATCGCACAGAATGACCCAGCAGCTGTACTCCCCCGTGTCAGCAGCAGAGGGCGACGTCAAGATCAACTGACTGTACTTTTCATGTTGCTTGATGCTGAAATGATCAACATGAACCAAAAACATTAAGTTGACAAACTCATTTGTAGAGGAGAACACGACTCACTACAGCCGACATTAGTTGGCCTTTTAGCTAGCCTCTCACAATGGGGTGTTTACCTCAGACGAGTATCGTTGAAAGTGTCTAGATAAGACGGATAAGCCCAGCCAATTTTAGTCCCCTTGCACCGCAGTTCCAGGGCTTTTCCAGGGTTCAAGGAAATGGTCTCACCAAGTCGGAGAAATCGGCCTTTGTCCAGGACCTGGGTGAGAATGGACTGGCCCTTAACAGGGACCTCCTTCTCCTTTATTTTAGGATAACGGACTTTGACCCGTCTGCGTCCAGGCCTGATGCGGTTCTCTCCCGCTTCCTTCTTCCGTTTGATCTGTTGGCAGACGCCTAGGTTGGAAAAAGTCAGGAGCATATGATGAATCAATAGAATATTGACAAATCACAATCAATGGATACCATTTATCCCAATCCAACATGTGTGTGGGGATGTATATGCGCAGGCATCTGTTTCATAAAGAGCCAGACCCCTTCCTGGCTTTAAGAACCAAAATGTCTTTGAGACAATGCCAGGTGTACCATGCAGCATTGCTGAATAGGGAGAATCATCTTTTACTCTAGACCCACCAAAGCATACTTTTTTTCTTCTTCTTCTTCTTCTTCTTCATCTTCTGGGCTCTTTCTCAACAAGTTCCAGTCTCACATGTGAAACTGATCAGATAGTGTTAGCTAGCCAATCCTAATAACATTGCTCTTTCTTATCCTCAAGCTTAAAGATAAGGTCCACCAACATTTTTTTTTGCTTTTTGGCTTTATTTTTGTTCTGTCTTGAGAACTGTTTCACAGTTTTATTGGTGCAAGTTCACTGCATTCCACTGAGAGTGGTAGCCAGTTTAGTCTAATTCATTCACGTCAGGTATGCGTGTAATGATCAGGTATGTGTGGATTTTAGAGCTAAAATATTAAAATTCACATATATTCAAGTCATAACTACAAAAGTATAGGCGGTAGATTATTTTGACACATACATTCAACTAACATATTTTTTTATAGTTGTAAAATATTTGTGAGGATAAAATCATTTACTTAAAATTTTTTTGTCAAACTGTTTTTTTTATTTAATCACAACAGTCTACAGACCTGAAATAATATGCTTTGATTTGAAATATGTATGTCACATGGACTCCTCTTGTTTACAGCTGCGGATGCTGACCTTACCCAAAAAAAGGATTTGTTTTTAGATAAGAATAATTAAGAACTTATGAACCTCCCATCTCATTTAGCCATGGTTTTCCAAACAATATCAGAGCTACAAATGAACAACAAATGCCGTCAATACGACATAGTGTATTGAAATGTGAATGCAATGCAGAATCTTTCCCAGAATCCTAATGGTTTCCTCAGATATTGATCAGAGAATTTAGGTTAGAGAGTGCACTGTCATTTCCCATGGCATATGTGTCTGATTTCCCTCACTGTCCCAATCAGTTACTTTCTCCAGTGTCAGCATAACGCCAGTGAAAGAAAGAGAGAGAGAGAGAGAGAAAGAAATAGAGAGAGAGAGAGAGACAGAGAGACAGAGAGAGAGAGAGAGAGAGGGGCTGCCTCTCCATCTGGAAAGCTTTTTAAATTTCCAACTCCCAGCTGTACAAACAGCCACACAGGAAATATGCTTTTCATTCTCTTTACTCAGTGCAAAATGTGCAAAACAGACCAAATCTTCATGCTGGTAGTCTTTGCCATCTCTCTCCCTGTGTTTGTATGCTTTTCATAGATTATTATGTCTACGAGTATTGTTTGGTGGACTGTTATTTTGGATGTTTGAGCGATATTCATTAGAGCTACGTCAAAACGTCGGTAAATGTGCTTTTATGTGCAAAGTCACAATCTTTGAAGTGTTTGACAAATCGTGAACGCCCGTTGTTGGAACCGTTTGCATTTCCTAACACTCACCTGTCCTCCAATTTGAAAACGATGAGACTTTTTGTCAGCACATTTTTTTTACGGAAGAAAGAATGCACAGAAACAAAGAGTAATGCATACGGCTCAGAATTTGCATGTAGTATTTAAATTTGGTCCGGCGGAGCTCCTGCGTTTCTGAAACACAATACCTGCAGGGGGCAGGATAAGCATGACAGGAACAAATTAACGAAGAGTTACTGCTATCACTAAAGTTACGCTGAGTCTGTCTTAACTGGCATTAACTCGCTTTAGTTCCCCCAACACACACACACACACACGCACACATACACACATACAGAAGCTTATCTGGTATCCTCATTTTCTATACCAATATCAAATCACCACTGGTAGATCATCCAAGCCATCCGCACGCCCACAAACACCACCTCAAGACACAGAGAAGAATTTTGGGAAATGAATAAAGTCTGATTATAAGTGCCAGAGCAGAAGAAAACAAAGAGAGAGAGAGAGACAGAGAGATGCTCACCATTTTGGAGTTCCGCACACAGTAGCACCAATGTGAGAGAGATCCAGATCCTCATGGTGTCTGAAGCAGAACGTTCGAGGCCCAAGGAGCAGTGCTAGAACTCTGCATGCACCAACAGGCGTTGGTACATTACATGTTCCATTCTTAGTGGAAAAACAAGGGATCCCCCCAGTCAGTCCAGCTCACCCACCCCTTCGGAGTTACAGATCTCCAAACTCTAGCACCATCTACTGGCCTACGAAAGCCCTCCGTCTTAAATGACTTTAACAGGGGTTTTTACAAAGCATTATTGTTTCGCACGAGGATATTAAAGATTCGTAAAACATTTAATATACTCATATAAAGTTCAGAAATTTGGTCCCAAGAACCCAGCAAAGTGGTTTTATAACCTCGATGAGTGAAATGACACTTTCTCCTCCAGAATAACAAGAACTCCCTCACACTTAAATCTTTTAAACAGAGGCACAGTCGTGCGAGGGCCAGGCTTTCTGTAGCATTTTAGAAGCTAGTTGTGACTTTGGAGTTCAGTTTGTCTGTAATATGTGCCAATGGTCACGACACATGGTAGCCCAAGTTCAAAACCTCAAAACAGCATCCTCTTCTTCTGAAACAATGATTAAAGTAAGGAATTTGTTGTTAAAAAAGTGAATTGAATGCACCACTTTTGAAATGGGTAAAAGTAAAGCGAAGGATGAGGACAAAAGAAGGAGAGAAAACCTCCCTGTACGAAACAGATCTTCAGCATTCTTTTGCTTAACCTCAAGTCATCTAGGACAAACATTCAGACTCACTTTATTTAGATGTTTTGACGCTTGCGCTCCAAAAAAAATTCCCAATATCAATGTTCCTGCACAAGATACAAGCCACAAGACAAGGAGACTTAAAAACTGAAAACAGAAACATTTATTGACAACAATTGCAGTTAGTAGAAAATTATGACAAAAGATTTTTTTTTTTTGCCATTGCAGAACATCTGTTTTGAGTAATACTCTGTTAAGACGACGTGTTTTTGCCACTAGTCTCACCAAAACCAAATCAGACAAGCAAAATCAAATGAGAATCAAATTGTTTAAGATCAGCAAAGAACAGGACCAACTTGATTAAATGATAGATGTTAATCAGCAAAAACTGTACAAAATATATGTCTCTGGTTAGAGCAGTTTAGGGTCTTCAAGTGTTCTGGTATTCAAGACCCAGAGAAGCACATGTACACAAAAAATGAACTCAAGTCTCACACATACACACATACATGAAAGCATTATTCATATCCATGTTCTCCATGTAAACACATTTGTAAAACATTTTAAAACTTTTTTGTGTACTTGATTACAACAGGAAAAAAAGATTAAAAAAATAAAAGGAAAACATCATAACAAGGGATATCATACTGTTAGCATCACATCAAACCCACCTTCGCATAATAGCGCTGGCTAAAGAAGGTCGGATTATCTTAATACTGAATCCAAAAATAGACATTTTTGTCTGTTTGCCATGAAAGACATGACTTTGGTCATACAAAGATGGATTGTTGCGTTAGGGATTAGATCACCTCTATAAGTGACAGACTAATTAAAGACAGTTCACATCATCAAGTCTATATATCTCCAACATCTCAACAGAGAAATACTGTCTGTACACAGTGACTGTGTTACACTTCTGCTGATAATAGTCATTCACTGGTAATGAAAAGGAAATTTATCAAAATATTCTATCAATAAAACTAAAGAAAGAGTTAAAAATGCTAAAAAGAACTGTGAATATTTCAAACACAAAAGATTGCATTATTTTGTTTTTTTTAAAAGTGTAACATTAATTGTATCAAGTGTACAAAATAGGAATTGATTCCAGAAAAGTATGAAAACATAAAAAGTTACCAACATGTTCTCTAGATATTCTAAAATAAGTCAATTGCTCTCTAAGTGAAATTTTACTACATGAAAATAGGACACAGTGAATTAATATCTAAAAGACACAAAATACACTAAAAATACAGTTGCAAGACAACGAGTTCAGACAAAAACGCAAGTTAAAAAGAAGAGAGACTACATATGCACCGTCCTCAAAATTCATCAGCTAATGAAACTCTTTGGGATTATTGTGGCACATTTATCTATGAAAAAATACATACTGACATACTGTTTTGTACGAATCAACGCTTTTTGTGCCTAAATACAGAGTCAAAGATGATGTGTATGGATCACTACGACGGCACTGTGTACGCTGCGTTTTTTGAGCGAATCAGAGACGATATTTCAACAGCGCTCAGCTGCAGGGACGCTGAATTATAACAACGGTTGCTTTAATGATGTGGGAGGTGAATGACTCGCTGGCTTGTTGCAAATTTTTTCTCTTCATTTCCTAAAACAGTCTGAGGGCTTTGAACGGATCTTCTCTAACACTGAACGGTCTTTTCCGGAAGGTTAAATCGCTCAATACTGCTGCCCTTCCCCATCAATTTCTTTTTCTGCGACGCAAAGCCCTGTTTTTGCCTCTGGCGTTCAGTACTGTGCCACACACCATAACCAAAATAAATGAGGAAGCCTAGAAGAGAGACGAAGAGAGAGAGAGAAGTAGAGAGATAGAAAGAACAAAAATAATGATTTTAATTCATTAATATTTAAACAAAAGTCCCTTTCTAAATTCTGAGCTCATTTCATTATATTCACCTCTCCCATCCACACACTTGTAATCAAAGTGGGAAAGAGAGAGAGAGAGAGAGAGAGAGAGAGAAAGAGAGAGGGAGAGAGAGAGAGAGAGAGAGAGAGAGAGGGAGAAAGAGAGAGAGAGAGAGAGAGAGAGAGAGAAAGAAAAAGTGAGGGAGGCAATGTGTTGAGCATCAGCACTTTGAGCACGACTACATGTGTAACAGACCCTCAGCACGTACCCACAGCCATCCAGACGGAGAATCGTATCCACGTGTCCACGCTCAGCTGGACCATGAGGTAAACATTGACAAATATACTCAAGATGGGCAGAAATGGTAAGAGGGGAACCTGTCGAGCACAAAAACACACACAGAGTCAAACATCTGCCAAAACACTCATCAATACCGGGAACCAGAGGGGAACTGGTGGGGCAAAAGAGGCACTCTGGCAGGTCCGGTTTGCTTTGCACAATGAGACCCTGAGGCTTGAAACTCACACACATTACGCTGTACGTGCTCTAATGCTGTACCAATGCCTGTACCATTGCATTAACTAGGCTTTATAAATGCTTTACGCGGTTGCGTTGTATTGTTCTGTAATCCTCGGCTCCGTTCACCTACCATAAATGAGACCTTCTTGTGCGTCTGGGGCTGTCTACAAATGACGAAGACACAGCCAATGAAGATCACGCTGCAGGCAGCCAACGTCCCAAGGATCCAAGGCTTCAAGTCGAGAATGGCTTGGCTACAATACGTCGTCAGAGCGCTGACAACACACACCGCAATCACTGCAAACCCAGAAACATGCACATACATATTCAACACTGACAGCAATACATATATGTATAAGACGTTGATAGCAAATGTTTGTTTGGTTTAGGAAATCAATGTAAACAGATCCGGGGAAGACAATGGCTGTGATGCCAAGTTAACAAAAAGACCCTTCTCTGTTCTTCACCTAAATGGGGCAATGTCCCCAAGATAAAGCAAATAAGGCTAAGATCACATTTAGTCGCATTTGAATCGTCGTATTCAATTAGTCAAACGCTCTTGAATGAGACGCAAATCCATTTCAATGGCGCTTCAAATTTGCATGCCCGAGAAAGACTGGCTGGGGCTATCATGTCGTATCAGATCATTCGTGGGGCGCGTACCTATCACGCCGACGGCCATGTTAACCACAGAGGAGGACTGTTCAGTAGGCAGGATGGAGGGATGGAGCAGAGAGTGCAGTGTCATCCCTCTGTCCTTCAGCATGTTGAGATGAGATTCAGACTCCGTCAGCTCGGACTCCGGCCCCTCTTCCCTCTCTCCGTTCGTCATCCTGGGCCTCTCGTCCACGGCGTCCGGCTGGTACCTGTAACCCAGTGCGTTAGCAACATACATGCATGACCCGTAGCTTAATAGAGATGATCGTATGAATGCTAATTCTTCGATATCTGAAATTGCAGTCTGGTAGATCACCGCAGAAAACCTCCTGGATGAAAACTGAAACATTGTATGAACGCCACCATTTTTTCTTTCTTTCGTTCTTTCTTTCTTAACCTGAACAAATGTAATATGTCGCTGCCATCGTAAAAGATGGCTTTTGCCTGCAAAAGAACCAAGGCACCGCTATTCATGTTCTATGTTCTATTTGTCAAATGACCAAAATATCGAATCTTATCACTTAAACATTTTAACTATAGAATGATATTACTAAATTCATTTTCAAAGATTACATATAACCACTAGATGGCACAAGGTAAACACCTGTGGAACACATCTGACTTGCAGCAGATTAAGTAGAACACAAAAACCGGGTTGCACCAGTTTGGAGCAGTTGGCGTTATTTGAGGGAGACCACTGTACACAAAGTGTAACCATATTTGTGAGCACTACATATGCCAATATCTCAACAACTTCTCATAGGTCAGCAGGCTTTCTCTCCGTGTTTACTCAACACGCTGAAAGACGTCTTTGTGCCTCTACAAGACGTGTGTACTTCTGGTCAATGCCCAAAAAAATGTATAAAAATGACTTTTTCTGAGCACTGAATTTCTTTTCCGACTAAAAAATGAGCTTGTCTGAAGTTGAGTAAACATGACAGAGAACTAAAGAGGTCACTGGGTTTTTACACAATAACTGTATTCAGAACAGTTGCATCATAGATCTTCAGTAATTTAGTGGTATAAACTAGATGTTTCTTTGGGCAGGTAATGATTTTCACGATATTCTCAACTCGTGATTGCACCTTGGCAGTGTCACCTAGACAATAAATCAATTTCCTCTCATTAGTCATATTCCATGGTCATAGTCATGCATTTTGAGTATTTTTTTTCTGTGGGGAGACTTCTTTTGTTTGTTTGTTTGTTTTTAGGGAACTGAATGTCGCAGAAGGAGGTCACTGATACTCACCTGAGAATCAGAACACATGTTGCCACCAGAGAGTAGGCCAGTAATGTTCCAATGGACATCATGTCCACCAGGGCTTTCAGGTCAAACAGGAAGGCCATGATTGCTTTGGGACAGCACAAAACAGGTCAATATCTGCCCACAATTGTCTAATCTAACACGTCAAAACACTGAGCATGATTTCAAAAAATGTCAGACATTTAAAGAGCATTCTCACAAACACGGTTACACGGACAAACACGCTGCGTTGCTATGACAACCGAACAAAGCATGCATCACCAACACAAAAAAAATTATCACCCATATACACCAGTCAGATGCAAGAAACAGTGTTTTAAACAGTCTTAAACACTGCTTTTAAAAACATATGTAGGAAGCATTATAAGAGCATGTTTAATAACAGTGGGATAATAGTTTATCGGATTCTTTTTTAAAACAACGTTACTTGAAAGCAGTATTATTTGAAACACAGAGTTATTTGATTCCTTTTCAAACACAGAAAACCTTTTTTGATGCATTCCACCAAAGTTTTCTGCTTCACACAGCTTCACTGTGACATGTAAAGAATGAACTTCTGTGCGATTTTTGCAATAACGAATTTCAAGAGAATGCAGTGAGTCCTGATCTGCACGGCGACAGATGAGGCTCAAAGGGATCGCCGGGGGTGCAGTCTTATACAATGCCTCAACGCAGATAGGAACAGGTGACTCAGTTTGCACTCTGCATGTCGGCTTTGAACAACAACAAAAAACCTAAGGGCTTCGGTCTGGTCCCAGCATACGACCTCAGCAGGGCTTCCTGAACCAAACTCCGACCCCTCTCCCTCGACCTCTGACCTACTACTCCCTCCTCTGCCCTCCCACGCACCCCGACCCTTCTCTCTGTCATCTCACGTCCTGCAGCCATCAAAGCCTTGAGCTCTACGGTGACCTCTTCACTAAGGACGCACGGGGGAGTCTTCCGCCTCAGCTGCCATTAAGCTGTAGACAGATCATATACTGTACATTCGAGGTAAAAAAACCAAAAAAAAAAAACGTGACCAGAAATGTGCTCCGGACTGAGCCGGCTGTTCAGCTGGGACAATACCATCACTGAATATGGAACTGGTAAAAACCAACTATTGCTTGACATTTCCAGAACGACTCTGGTTAAGTTAAGGATACTGGTGTGATGAGGGAATGCTGTACTGTGTGCACAATGCAATGCTACCTCTCTGTACAACACTAGCATATTTACTGAGAACCTCATATATTACTTATGTAAGCAAGCTGCGTGCTGGAGCCTGTCTTTTATATTCATACGAGATCAAATATAAATGCCTTCCTAACGACTCTGAAGCGGAGAACCTGGCGTCTGCGATGTAAACTGTCAGATCCAAAAGCCTTCACACGCTAATGATCGCTTCTTAATTTGTGTCACCATGGTAACCACACCATTGTCACGTCATGCACCCGCCACCAGTGAAATCTCATGCATGCGCACACACACCACACCACACCACACCGCAGCCTCCACCCCAGGCAGGAAAGCACCCCAAAGAAAAGCACACCACAGGTTCGATCCATGCCTTTCCTCTTACCGGCGGTGGTGCCCGCTGCCATGGTGGCAGCCACTGGCGATTGGCGCTTACTCACTTTGGAAAGAAACTTAAACAGAATGCCATCTCGAGCCATGGCAAAGAGAATGCGAGGAAGGGGGAACATGGAGCCCAAAAGGCTAGAAACAACAACAAAAACAAAAACAAAAATGGGGGCAGGGGAGGGGGAAGGGGAGGGGGGGGGTCATGATTCAAACACAGGGCATTCTAGAAAGGGAAAAAAAAGAACATTTTAGACACTTCAGGCAACCATGAAAGAGTGAGGATTCATCTAAATTCTTAGCAGTTTCCACATGTCTGCACGAAACGCAATCGAATTCCATAGACGTTTTTGATGGCGCTCTGCCTGTATACAGGTCTTCGCTCTTTTGCTATCCTGGACTCACGTTAGGCTTTGTTGTAAAATGCAGCCCTCGTTTTCACAGTTGCCTGGTTGAACAGTTTGGCACACAGTTTTCACGTTTTCTTCCCCCACCCCCTCCCTCCTCCCCAGCTCTCACCTGCGACTACGCCGGAGCTCATTGTGGCAATAAGTGGGGTCTTCGTCTTAGGATTGATTCGGGCTAACACTTTGAAAAGCACCCCATCCTCAGCCATTGCATAGATTACACGTGGCATTGGGAAAATCGAGCCGAGCAAGCTGCATGTAGGGGGGGGGGGGAGGGGGGAGCAGAGACATGCACAGGACCAATAACGTTAGTTAGGCACCCCCCCCCCCCCCCCGTCACAACAGCGGCAGACTTCACCGTAGCGACAGAAAACAATTACACACACTGTAGACTCTGTCTCAAACCGACCTCTTTCTTTATAGTGCATCAAAAAAAAAAAAAAAAAAGCCAACATTTCAGTATTTGTACACTACAAAAGATTATAGTGACCGTTTTGAGACAAGACACACAAAGTCACAGGTCTTTTTTTTTCTTTATAGAAACTTCCTCCAAGGCCTCATCGCTGCAGCGTGGCACTGTCACACAGACAGGTACTTACTTTACACTTATGCCTGGTATTGTTTAATGGCATGAAGAGTTTTCATTACTTTGGCAATCTTTGGAAATTGTTCAAAACATAATTATTGGGTTTTTGACTTTTGATAATGTTAACATAAGGCATTGGAGGTTGAATTAATCACAACAGGAAAAGAGAGAGACAAACACCACGCATGCTTAAATTTTGTTCTGGAAGAGTACAATACCCACCAAAGTAATGTCTCCCACTTCAGTAAACTAGCAGAATTTTGGTCCTTTTTCTAGGAAGCCAATTATGCAGTCATTGAGTTTAGCCATGGGAATCAATCCAAACAAAAAGGCCCCAAAGTAACATCTTTTAACTTCTGTAGAAGTTAAAAGAACGATATTACCTATCAGATCATTTCTTCTCAAGGCTCTTACGACCCTAAAGCACTCCTGGCCCAGCGTTACTCTTGTTCTCTCCATTCATATTCAGTGGTGATCTAAAACCAGCTACGCACATGCTAAATGCTGCTGTGTTGCTCCAGTACGCCTCTCCCGCTGTGAGACGATGGGGAGCTGTGAGGAGCGTTAGCGGTGTGAAGTTACCTGGTTGACAGGGCACAGAGAGATCCTGCCGCCACTACGTATTTTGCGGGCGACCAGCCAACATACTCAAAGGCCACAGGGAGGGGACTGCTCAAATCCAGGAGGTAGTACGGCATCATGAGGGTGAGGGCCGCGGACACGCCAAAGTAAGCCAGGAAACAGACCAGCAAGGAAACCACTATACCCACAGGAATTGCCTTCTGTGGATTCTTTACCTCCTCACCTGATCAGCGGAAATAGAGTACATTATAATAATCAAAGATTATATCTCAAAGCAACATGCATCATTTCTGCACTGTCCTATCTTATTTTAACATAACGAGGGTTTTTAAGTATTTTGCCTGTTTGCACACGCATGTGTATGAAGTAATACAAATAAGCATTCCACCTTATACTAAGTGTTTCTAGGACCTGTGTACTTACACATCAACAACCTAAGTCATTTTAATACAACCACTTTGTAGGAATACATGAATATATACAATTCACACCTGAGGAACCCAGGTAAATAAGAATGTTTATTAATTACTGTTTAGGTCAAGCTGCTGCCCCAAGTGCAGTTGGAAACATTTTCTTACTCAGGTGAGCAAAAAGGCATCATCTGAGGAGTGTTGTTACACTTGTAACAGGGCTGTTGTAACACTTGTAACATGTGTTCAATGCTTTTCCATTCTCAGAACGCGAAAACGAATGTGTGTAGTAGTTTCCACGCATCTGAAGACAATTAGAGTTGACATAACAGTCTAACCTGTAGTTGCGATGCAGTCAAACCCAACAAAAGCGTAAAAGCAGGTTGCTGCTCCAGCCAGAGTCCCGCTAAAGCCGTAAGGCAAAAATCCACCCACGCCATAATCACTGGTGACATTATCAGCGTAAGACAGATTCCTGTGGCAAGAGTCACAAAAGAGAGAATTACATAATAGCTTTCAACTCATTATCACATTTGAAATGCCAGTAGACAGCTTAGCGCTGATACAGTCTGCTGTGTGATACAGTTGTGACTTACATATATTCACTGAGCTGACTAGCGCATCCACTCATTTATAATTATCTCCGTCTGTGTTAAAGGTCAATTGTTTTTGGAGTAACTTCAATGTTTAGACAAGCAGTCAGATAAGAGAAAAAAATGAGAAGTGAGAAAAATTTCTCACCTTTGGTACGAAGAGCAAGTTCTCACCTTGTGACGACAGTGACATTTATGAGATACTCCTCTGAGATATTCCAGTTGAGAGGATCTCCCTTGACAAACCCCGAGATGATGACGAATATTAGCACCAACACATTTACAGCTGTGAAAATTTTGTTAACCCATGCTGACTCCTTGACTCCAAATGACAGTAGACCTAAAGAAGAGTATGAGCATTCAGCAAAAGTCAGAACTGATAAAAAAAAAATAATAATAATAATAAAAATAAACAGGCATTCTTCAAGGTCATTCACTTCCAAACCTTTCTTTTTTTAATTTTTGCTCTCCAGCGTATCCTCAGTGATTCTGACTTAGAGAAGGACAAGAAATTCCCTGGCTGAAACATACACACACCTTGACATAACTATCCTTGATTAGTCTGGTAAGTTAATATCTGACTGGACGCCTTTGATATTCACTCTGTAGTAGCTCTTGTTGTGTGACCTTAGCTGATGGGACTCACAGTAGACACAGAATGATTCTCTTACTCACATTTTAATATTTTGGCAGTACGTTTTACATTTACGACAGACGAAACCTACAAAGCAACAGATTCACCAGAACATTCCGTGAGGTCTACATCGTGTTCCGTCTTCCGTATCACGCAACAGTTTGAAAAACATCCTAAGTTAATCAAATAAAAAAAAAAAAAAGATGGGCGCAAACACAGGGTCCAGGGATCCACACACACACAAGGCTATGCATTCACAGTCATACTCATTACATGCCCTCTCTGCCATGTGATTGCATCTCCTTCTTTTCCAACAAACAAACACACCACGCTCTGCCATCTCTGATTAAATTTAAGAGGGGCAGGAAAAAAAACCTTTGCCCATATCAGTGATAGCAGTCAAATGTGCTCATGATTTCATAATTTCGGTATCATGTCAGGTAAAACTAAAACAGACATAGGCTTGTACATAACGCATAATGACACCCGTATTTCATATTTGATCATCGTGAATTGCTGTCAGAGGTTTCATAATTAACCCTGTGTGCACAGACGAGTGCTTTTTCCATCTTTATTATGAACTTTGCTGCTGGTCAGCTATTACGCTCAAAACCTCAGGGTAGTATTACAGAAGCTGTCTTGGTGCTTGATTCAGTGTACGTAGAAGACAACAGGACTTTAGGGCAGGGCTACCGTGGTGAATCCAAAGGCTCTATCATGCCGTACCTGAAAGCAGTAAAATGAGGCAAACTGCAAAAAAGTCGGGGTACTCGGCCAGGCCAGGCAAGCTCATTCTGAAGTATGTCTTGCCAAACTGCCCGATATGTCCCCCAATGAGCTCATCAAATGTTCCACTCCAGGCACGTGCAACACTCGAGGTCCCTGTAGAGGAAATGTCAGCACGTCACATTGCACGAATGTATACAGCAGGCCTCTACGTAGAAAGAAATAGGTGGAATATATAGAAAGGTTACACAAATTGTGTTCCATTACATTTGGTCCTGTCATGTGGGTTAAGTTACGTTATGTTAAGTTACATAAGGTAGCACTGCATTTGGTTCTGTTATGCAGGATATATTTGGTTACACTAGGTTACATTAGGTCAGGTTACATGATGTAACGTTATGTTACATTACGTTACGCTGCGTTGCGTCATGATACGATACAATACGATACGATACGGTACGATACGTTACATTGTGCATTGTGTGCACTGCATTACTTTACGTTGTGTTACATTGCATTACGCTATGTTACATTATGATACATTACGTTACAGTACAGTACAGTACAGTACAGTGCAAGACAGTACAGTACAAAAAATTACTCACAAACAACATTTATTTCTTTTGTGCTCACCTATTACATATGAGAGGATGAGGTTCCAGCCAGTGATGAAGGCCCAGATTTCCCCCACCGTCACATAGCTGTACAAGTACGCAGAGCCTGTCTTGGGGACCCGAGCTCCGAACTCAGCATAGCACAGGCCAGCCATTACTGAGGCCAGGGCAGCAATGAGGAAGGACACCACAATGCTCGGACCAGAGTTACCCTTAGCGACCTCTCCAGCCAGCACATACACGCCGGCTCCCAGCGTGCTGCCCACTCCCAGGGCAATGAGGTCTATTGTGGAGAGACAGCGGCACAGTTTGGAGTCCTCAAGGCAATCCATGTCCACCACCTTCCTCCGAACCAGGGAGCGGCCAAACGACACCACGTGACCCAGCATTCTTTCAGGTGAGGAACACTGACCAAAACCAGAGTGACATTAACGAACACGATCAAGCATTCTCCAATGAGTAAAAGACGGGAACAGGTAGGAGAAAATGAGTGGGAGAGTGGGAGAGGACGACTGAAAGAGTGACTAAACAACAGAGAGAGATGCACATAAGAAAAAAAGAGACAGACACAAAAACAGAGAGAGATCAGAAAATAGATTCAAATCGAATACTTTTCTGCAACATATTCATACACTACATTATTAAATCTGTTAAACAGTGCTTAGGCAGTTGTTCCCCTGACTTGGTTTTACATGGTTAAAAAAAATGGCTCAGTCTTCACAGACACAAAGGTTTTTTTCATTAAAGATTTTAGAATTTTGCATAAAGTAAGCAGCAATTCAACAAGAACTAATGAGCAGCGTTATCAGGCACCAGCACGGAGGTGCGAACACTGTCGAGACTCGCACATATATTTATTTACTGCGTTGGCACATACTCAGCGTAAGTCATAAAAATAGTGCCATGCTTTCACACCCTGTTTTCTTTGGCATAAGTCAGCAACCCCAGAACTGACACAGCCACACACACAGGTCCAGTCAACTTTACTAAATGCTGCAAAATTCTTGAGCAGGTGTCTGCACAGTAAGTGCAGTCGTTTTCATGTATACAGTTATAGATTGCTAAAAGAGGAGTGAAAAGGTTTAAGGGAATTTATGAACTGTGACTCTCTCTCATCGAAGTAAAATACTAACACTCCAACTGGGATCATGCACTACAGACTCATGTTCTGTGGAAGTGCAGTGCTAGAACTGCCTGGACATGCTCTACAGCAAACTCTAAGTCAACTCGTAGATCCAGTTTCACATGTAAGCTTAAATATTGTAACTCCTCAGAGTTCCTTGAGGTCTATTCACTAAAAGGCATGAAAGACACTCTTTAGACTCTTAACAGGAACTGAGTACCATAAACTATGCATTGTTATCTATTAAATGGGTTGAGGTTGGGTTTTTTTTTCCCACATATCATGAGAGAATTCTGTCTGTTCTCTTATTTGACAGGTAATTAACATGACAATACCCAGGGTGCTTTAAGACTTGGAAAACTACAGTATTAGTTGCGTAACAGACACAGGGAGCAGACTGACATGGTTTTCCTTCAGTGTCTTCAGGCTAGTCAGCCCATCTTACACTTCAGCTCTGACAGTCACTTCACTGCATGTTTCACCACAAATTCCATTCTTTAATCTCAACAGTGTTACTTAGCTTAGCTGATGCAAATTTCCACACACTACTATTATCCATAAAATGTAACTCCTGCGTTAAGATCACAGATTACTGCTTACAAATTTCTAATGACTACTAAAAAAATCGCTTCAAAACACCAGATTCAATATCAAACGTGAATAATAATGCAAAAAAAAGGGGGGGAGGCTGAGTGATTGGGTTTTATGTGTTCAGTGACATCTCAGTAATAATCTAATGTAGGCTGCATTTTAAAAAAAAACAAATGAATTGTTAAGAAGAGAAGAAGAAGTACTTTATTGTAGTACTTTATTAAGCTGCGCTCGATCTATAATAAAGAGTCAGTACATGTGCACGATTACAATCAGACAACACTGTGATTTGACTACAAGAAAAAAGCGTGCGCCGTGACATCAATCAACCCGGAGATTGCCAAAAAAAAAAAAAAACCCCAACGTGATCGCGGATGACCGCTTACCTGTTCAAATGAGCCAACCGGACAGTTAATCACAGAGTCGGAAAAGTGATGTCACGTGAGAAGAGCCCTGCGGCGCGCGCTTCAGAGGGAAAGCCGTGAGAGAGTCCACCGGGCGGTCCAAGGATCATGGCACGTTTTCTCAGGTTCAGGGACGGTTGGGTCACGCTCTGTCTAAAACCGCTTCTCTGGGTCTACCATGTCCCTCCTCAAGCTCCAACAATCAAATGCTCGCTCCTGACATGTCGAACCAAAAAAAGACTACTATGTTTACTCCTCCCTTCATTCTACCCCTGCTGGACCTTAACTTGCTCTGCCCCCCGATGGCTTGACTCAAGAGGCCAGTCTGATCCCAATCCTGCAGCTGTGCAACCCCAGAGGGGGTGGGAGGGAAAGAGAGAGAGAGAGAGGGGCAGGACTTTATGTCACTTTGGTCAGATGGAGGCAGTGTTGCGCTAACATATCCAGAGTTTAAGGTCACTCCAGGGCCCCAGGGAGAAACGCAGTAATTTCCCTGTGCGTGCATGCGTGCGTGTGTGTGTGTGTGTGTGTGTGTGTGTGTGTGTGTGTGTGTGTGCGCGTGTGCGTGTGTGTGCATGTGTGTGTTGTGAGAAAAGAACATTAAAATGTTCTTGCTTTGTAAAGCACTCAGAGTAGGGGAAAAGAATTATCAAGGAGGTTGCCTGTTTTATGGTATTACATCTGTACCTGAAGATCCATGACCAAGGTAAAAACTTGAAGTTAGCTGACCAGTACTGATCAAGGCATTATATGTTAGCTGAACTTTGTCAGGTGCACAGAACATCAAGCAACAGAACCAGTAACATCAACAGGTTCTTCTCCAGGCAATGTCTCCAGGAGATCAAGAGCACTTTTACTTTTACCAAGATCTAACACTGTGTGTGCATGTGTGTGTGTGTGCGTGTGCGTGTTTGCATGTGCAAGTGCGTGTGTGTGTGTGTACGCATGCATGCACACGAGCATATGTGCGTGTGTGCGTGTGTGTGTAAGTAAGTGAGCGGGTGCATGCATGCATGTTTGGGGGGGGTGTACAGGTGAAACCATTTCTCCACCTTATTTTTCTTCTTAAAAAACGCTCTTTCTAATGTATGCACGGCCCAAAGAGTCCCAGCTGCCCAAGTACTTACTGACCGCTGATAAATGATTAAGCAACTGACATTGACAAACATTGAAACAGACACTTCTGTTTGCCCAACGCAGCATGGACCAGTCGCTAAAAGCATGGCCACTGATTGGCCAGGGGAGGGTGGAGGAACCTTGGCAAGTAAGGGGCTCTTATGGAAGATTTTGTTCTCCTGTGCAGCTCAGGTTGACCATAAAGAAATTGGATCAATAAACTGCTGTCGTATAGCTCTTGGAGAAAGAGAGAGTATGAAACAAATAAACTTAAATAAACCTTAATGAATAACTCGATGACTCAGGGCTTCCAAAGACCTGGCACGGAGACGGCTGTAATTTATAAATCATCATCGTCATCAATTCATTATACAAAATATTAGAAAGCTCAGTGAACAGACCGTGTTTGGCGTCTCATAAGCTTTATTTTACACTGTTTTTGACCACACTTGTCCCAGTTCTCTATTAGCTCAAAGCCTGACTGCTGTATCCGTCCAATGCGTCCCCCTTAAATGCCACACTGAAAAGTAAAAGCTGCTCTTAATGGATGGGTGAACTAGAGCCTTCACTGCAAACACACACACACACACACACACACACACACACACACAAAAAAAAAAAAAGCCTTTTGAGTTCTTCAGTGAATATTTGGTTAAAGCGTTAAAGTCTTTTCTTTGTCTCGAATCGCATTAATCTAAGGTACGGTCTGATGGATTAACGTGTCTGTTAAAACATATAGTGCCTGTCAAAAGCCTGCCAAAGCGTCAGGCAAAAGTATACTGACAGTCTAGCCAAACTACCTACCAAAAAAAGATAAAAAAAAAAATGCTGTTTGGTCTATTTTTGTACACACTGGCGTGACCTTAAAAGATAGCCAGTTCTTTTTGTGACTTGGACTGTATCATGAGACTTTGAGCTATGATTTAAAAAAAAAGAGAAAAAAAAAGGTCTGGCATGTCTCACAGTCCTTTCAAAAGAGCCCCTCTTCTGGGCACAAAATAATGACCGGTCCAAAAACCCCATTGCACTGTCACTTAGCCAAAGTAGCCAGGCCTACAAGAAACAAGGGGCCTTTGAAAACTGAGCAAATAAAGCCAAACTACGACTTTCACCAGTTCTAAATGAAGCCTGACAATATTGATATGCTGCTTCAGATTCATGCCTACTATTCTTTTCCCATCCAAAAAAAAAACCCTCTCTCTCTCTCTCTCTCTCGCTCCCCTTTCAAAAACATGCATTGCTCCAACTGACGCACCGCAAAGATATTCTTACCACAGAACTGCAGAGAGCAGCCTTCCCCACAGACACAAACCTGAATCTGTAATATTTGAAAGCTACTGAATACAGTGTCGAACACAAACTGACCTGGTTGTGCAATGAACATTGCCAAAAGATTAAACACTGTTTGTCAAGAGGGTACCTCGCAGAAAATGTTTGAGTCACTGATAGAACTGATGATGGTGCAAACAAACACCCCCCCCCCCCCCCCCCCAAAAAAAGAAACGACCTAGATGACCAATAACCCGTGTGCAAAAATGCGAACTCATATGTAAAAGCACCTGTACCTGTTGCACAGTCTGAGGTAAACTTCAGTCATGCAACCTCTAAAATCTCGCAATGCTGTCCGCTATCTGTATTTGTCTAACAAAACAAACATCTTTCTTTACTGTGAACGTCATAGTGTATCTGAGGTAATACATCATAGGCTGATGCAATGACAGCTGATCGTGTCACAAAAGTTCATCTACCATGATTTACTCTGTAAAGAGAAAAAAAAAAATATTGTAATGTCAAGCACGACATCAAAGCATAACAATAAAACATTTCAACAAATTCAAAGAAGTTATGTCTTCGCCAAGAACTGTGTGTAGCTGAGTCTCAGTCCTTTTTAAGCAAGCCACTAGCAGATTAAATGTCTAGACTTCACCAAGCGCTCCTTCCCCTTGTAAAAATGAAACATCCAGACAGATTAGTTCCAAGAAACTGAGCCACCAAAGAGAACATCTTCCACGCAGCGACACTGATTCAAGTCAACCTACAGTGAAGAATAATTAGCTGACAAAATAATCATTTACGATAAATACCAAAGTCCAGACAATATCTTTACATTTATATCAAAGAAGGATAACTGGGACATGACTCATTAATTTACCAATGAATAATTTTGATGATATTAATTATGGGAGCTCAATCAATGGATAGAGAACAACCAAGGTAGCATCTTAAAACAAGTAATGTAGTAACCATAAATGCATCAACGGCTTCTAGTGATCCAAAACTAAGACCCCATTCACTTCCAATGACCATTTTACGTTTTTATTTCCTTAAATAACAGAGGGAGAACTTTGTCTGCAGGTATGAGGCTTTCCTTTAAAGGCCACATCACATTGAGAAAATAACCAAGTAACATACTTTTAGACCTTAAAAAGTAAAAACCGACATTGTTTTGGGACAAAGTCCTCCTTTGGTTATCCAGCTTACAACAGAACACTGCCCCCTTCCTTAATGAACCCATACTCCTTGAGAAGAGAGATGTTTTCTCTACTGTTTAATGATGGACATCTGAAGCCTTATCCCTGGTGCTGAGACCGCTCACCTGTCCTCCAGCACTCCTGGGTCTGTGTAATGCTCTCTTTATTAAAAACCACTAAATGCTGTACTTTCTTATTATTCTGCTCCTATTAGGGAGCAGAACGTCTGATGAAAAATGTGCCTCTGGGGGGGGGGGGGTCTTTTTAAAAAAATGCTCTGACAAAACTTATTTCCTTTGGTCTTCTTACAGTAAGAAATTCATATGACCGAACTCAGTTACTCTTCAGACAATATCCTTCCAAAGGTACATAGTCAGCCATCCTTTTAAATTCAAACTGCAATATTCTTCAACTTCGTCTCCAACTGTGTAAATTCAGTACTGGCTCTACAAATAAGCAGTTAATATTTCCCTCATCCTCAGGCAGAAAGTACTACTTGTGGAACTACCTCCACAGTGATATAAAATGTGAGTATAGCGATATGAATACATACCGTGATATGAAATATACACTCATACTCATATAGCATAGCTTCAAAAGAAAGCCAACAATGTTTTCTATAATTGTCGTATGGCTCATCGTGACAGTTTTGGATCTGATACAGAAGAGAGGGAATTTGAGAGCATAATATTTACAGTGATTAGATGGGGACATACACATTTAGTTCCATCATTAGCTTAACTTTTAAACGAACTGGAATGTGTGTATGTTGGGTTCCGTGAAATTAGGATTTGTTTGCTTGTTTGTTTGTTCTGAGGAAGATTCAGTGACCTAGAACTTAGGTGCCAGCGCTGGCCGGGGTCACTGATGCAAGTATTCTCATGAGATTCTTCATAAAAATACAAATGATGAATGTTGCTGTCCTTGGTCAAGGCAAATAAAAGGAAATTTCAAAATATGGGGGCCACGTTTGTTTGCGGTCAATATGAGAAAGGTCACATTCAGTCAATCATTCCTTTACAACCATCATAAACCCACAGAGCTTTATTAAATCACAGCAGGTTTTACAATGTACAAACCTGCAATAACAAGCCCATATGCCTCCTTTTTTAATAACAAAGGTAATACTCAAGCATCAGGTGTGATGCCCCATAAAAAACTGTAGCAGGGTTTCCCTATGATGAACACCTTCAAACGGTGACACTGTTTGTCCCCTTGAGAAATACAATGGCAAATGTGTTCTCTTCTGCTACTAAGCACTGTGCATGGTAGGGTCAATGCAGTTAATGACTGAATATTCATTTTCACACGTGCCAGTGGGTAGAAAGAAAGACAGAAAGATGTAGGAAAGTCACAGCGTTATATATTGACAAGTCAGGTCTCTGTTTCCTGAAACACCACAGTGAATCTAAAGAGGCAGAGGCCATTCTGTTTGGTTTCCGAAGGCATCACCGAGGCCTGACAGGCGTGTGATTGAGGGCTGTCAAGCATTAGTAACTCAATCACTTCTGCTCAGTTTAACTGAAAAGTTTTACTGTTTTTCTGGTTGTCCAAGGTGTACAGACAGATGGCCCCCGACTTATTTTGGGAATCACTCTGATAAAGGAAATACGTTTCTGTGTAAACTCTAATCTTTCCACTGTCTTTCGGTTCTTTAAAAATATTCAGATGGGATGTTGAAATTTGTTCAGAAGTTCAATGATGCGGTTAAATTGTTGAACTGTGCGCCAGAGAAACACTTGTTTACCAAATATGCCCAAGACTCTACCGAATTTGTCACGTTTCAAGGCAATTCCGTGAGCACACTGTTTAGTTGTGACTACAACATGAAACGCAGTTTCGGCAATACACTGGTTGATCGTACAGGTACCTGTCTTACAACGGCGAATGATAGGATGAGTTCGTTTTATAGGTGTAACGGTCGTCGAGATTTTACCAAGTAATGTTCTGCGTTGCTCTTTGCTTTTCCCTTGATTTTTCATCTCACAACTAAGTAACGTTAATTCTCAAGTGTTCAGACTGGGCATTTAACATTCCGAGTATTAAACATTAGGTTTTGGCTTCCCATATGTTGCCAACCTCAGCAGTGAAATGTGCGTTCTCTTTTGGGGTGAACTTGTCAACAACACCATACAAAACAAAACAGTCGCATCTGTAGCCTGCAGAATCCGCAATCCAATAAATTTAAGGAGAAAAAATGTCTGTAAGTAATCTGATTTTTAACAGTAACCTGATAGATACGTGGTCCTATTAGAGAGATTAAGTTTGATACTTACTCTAATAGTGTCAAATGCGTACCTTCTGCAGATCCTATCGAATTTCACCTACGTGCCTTCACCTTGAATTAAAAAATCTAATCAGCAGTAGTTATCTCCGTGCGCAAGAGTAACAAATTGGGCGGGAGTTACAGTTTCCGAGGTGTGACCTGACCATTCTGACAACTAGCCCGACGTTAACATACTTGACAACGAGGCTACGTCTAAGTGTGAGAATATGCGAATTAACCCTGAGTGTTTAATTTCAGGTATTTAAATCGAAAAACACATGTATTTTCATTATTATTCAGAAGCTGTTCTCAGCTTCAAATGAATACCTAGACTGAATTTGTTGAAACTAATGTCTTAGAAATCGATTGCTATAAATCTGATATAGCCTATGTAGATTTCCAACCCCAACTCATAGTAACGTCATAATATGAGATTGTGATAGAAACAAAAAATCTCACCATGCAAACGACCCTCCCCCTCTTCCCCAGAGAACTTTGCCTCCCCTTTTCCTCACATTTTACAATTTATTGCGCACTTTCACTTTTGTTTAAGAACTTTTGGAGTCCTCTGATACTGATAGTACCATTCTCACCATGGGCAACTGTATCCTGGTCTGATCCCACGTTGTTACTTTTTTACAGGAAAACAACAGAACAAAAAATAAATAAATATTTTTAAATAATGTTCGTTATTGATTGAGATTTTAAGACTCCGTCCTCACGCACATACATAGTGTGCACACTGCTTTCATACAACTTATCCTCTGGCTGTAAAGTACTGTAGCAAAGAGCTTTGTACTGCGTTGCAAAGGCTGTGTTACTATTTTGTGCTGAGTTTATTTCTGAAATGCTGAGCGTCTGTGCTGAGTTTACGTCTGAAATGTCAGCATTTTTTACTTCGAGGTAGGCAGTTCAGAATCTACAGACATTGACATTTGCTGAAAAAGTCAATGGAGAGCGACATCTGGAAAAGCAATACCTCTGTAATGTCAAGTGGCCTACTGTGTAGACAGCTTCAGAAAAATGCACGTGGTTCATTACGGCGTTCTGACAACAAAGTTCAGATTTTCAAAACGGCTGACACAGCATCCCTAACAGAAACGTGGTTGTCGGTATCTGACATTTCATAGCCGAAACCAGTCTCAAAGCCGTAAACACATCACAAATCAAATGATCTACGTGAAACAGTAACCCTGTTCCCTGTGTGATAATTTGTTTATTGTTTATAACAAATCAGAATCGTTATCATTTCTATTTTCCAAGTGCATTACATGTACAATGATCTATCTATCTATCTATCTATCTATCTATCTATCTATCTATCTATCTATCTATCTATCTATCTATCTATCTATCTATCTATCTATCGGCCTATTTTAAACTACTTATTTTATATGCTTTGTCTGTTTGTTTATTTTTTTACTTGATTGAAAACAGCTGAAAACATGCTCTACAAAACAAGATCAGTGGGTCAAAACCACCCCGCTTATCATCTCATGAGTAGCTTGTTTTATCATTCAATGTACAGTACAATGGGAATATACCTTTTAACTATGCATTCAGTGCCACGCATCAGTAAATACTAACTCAGCTCATACTGAGACACATACAGTCATCAATACACAGGCCGCATGTACATTTTCTACCGAGGCTTTGAATCAATGAGAGCAGTTAAAGACATGGGAAAAAACACTATTTTTCAGTAACTGAGGGGGGGAAAGTACTGAGACCTGTGAAGCTAACACTGGAAATGACAAGAGTAAGTGATGTCTGCTCTGACTGATTAACTGTCTTTCCTCGCCATATTTCATCCTCTGTGTAACCACACACTCGTGTCCACTGTATATCTACTGCATTAAAATGCAGACTGTAATGTGATCCGTTCTGGAACTGATTCTATAGAGATACTCAGTCCAGCCCAGTCTCTGTGTGCATCAGAGATAAAAGCATTTTGATAGTGAGCGTTGTCTAGAATGTGTGACACATTTGGCGTGATTTACAACAGCTGTTTTTTCTCCAATTGATTTTTTGTGTGTGTGGGTGGGGGGGGGGGGGCTGAGAGTTTGGTCTCTGTTACAGATAATAATTGTATTCAACATTTAGCAAAAATATGTTTTGCAAAGAGAATGGTGGGGTTCTGTTTTCAGAAAATGTCATCATCGTTTGGATTTTGTGAAAGAACAATGAAAAAAAACCCAACTTATTATTGTGCAAAAAAAAAAAAAAAAAAGATGTCACTGTTTTGATCATTTAAGTTTTTTGGGTGGCTGTTAAGACTTAAGATTCATTTGTCTGGTGCAAGCAATTAAGCGCAACTGTAAAACCTTCATTGTGACATCATCACAAGCTATAATAACGCTGCTTAGATTTTTATAACATTTTTCTCATAGATAAAAAAAAAAAAAAACTGTGAAAGAATGAGGAGACACAGTAGTGAACCCAGCAGCCATGGATCAGCACAGCTGGGACACAGAACCCCATAAACCCACAGGTCAGACCCACAGATTCTGACAAAGACCGTTCATTTCTCTGCCTTTGTATCCAAGTAGGCCCAACTGTCCTGCAATCCAGAGATTCAGATAACTTCACTCTGTTCAGCAAACAAATACTGCACTGTATCATTATATTTTTAGCCCATTTAATTTAAATTTGTAATTTTATTCTACTTTATATCAGCTGTTGACAATTTAGGTCATTCTTTTTTTTTTTTTATTATTATTATTTTTTTTTTTTTTTCTTTTGACATCCTTGTATCAAGTACATCCTAATCCTCTGCATCTCAAATGGACACGTCGACTGCCCAAACCTGACTGGGCAGCATGGTTCATGTGGTTGCAATTTTGTGTCAGATTGAAACTGACGTATACTACATTATGCTTTATGTATCACAGTGTTTCACGGGACCATCAAAAAAAGCGGCGCTAGGACCATGCTGCCAGCACCCAAGCCACACAACGGTGATTCACCATAGCAAGCGAAAAAAGTGATGTCCATATACCTGGGATGTCATCCCCTTAGGTCTTCAAATTATACTCTATATTTCTACACAGTAGTGTATAGGAATATTATTTAAAGCGCATATAGCGCCAGAATGACGTAACAGTGTGTTTTATAATATTACTTGTAACTGTCAAATCCGGAGGCGCGGATCAGTGATGGAGTATATCAAAATACCAAAGGTAAACAACCACAGTCTGTTTCATTTGCTGCGACTGTAGTTTTGTACACATGTTTAGACCACATCGGTACTAGTCTTACCGAGAAGTCCGCGTGAGTCCTCTTTATCAGTCTTCTCACATAGAATACATAACGTCATTTTATGCCTAGTATGCTACTATTTCAGGTCGTTAGAATGCATACGTAATCTAGATTAGCACTGGCGATTTAAAACTGATAAAACTGTATCGCACTAACAGATAGATAGCCCATAATTACATCTTCGCATTCACTTATCGCAGTTACAGCTCATTCAGCTGTGATGCTTACAGAAAGATGTTCAATAGTCAATGCAAGATATCAGTTCACGGGAGTAAAGGGCGTGGTTACAGCCTATTGAAATTTCCAGATAATTTAGTAGTCTTAAATCTTACTCCAAGCACGCAGGGACGGCTGATCTTCTCGCTTATTTACTCTTGTGTTAAATTTGTGAATGAATTATTATTAACGTGCTAGAATGACAGTCAATGTTTATATGCTTTATAAGAGGACTTATAAAGAAGCAAATCATGCTTATTCTTATGTGGAACATAGTGGATCGATAGAACAGATATTGTTCATTCTCTCTGCGAAGTATGTTTTATATATCGTTGCATAACATCTCAGGTGAGGGAATAAGAGCCGTTGCTATATTGTTATGACTAGTGATTGGTGTATTTAAGAGTTGACATGCCACTTTTCTTCTACCAAATGTTTGTGTTGTGCATCCTGAGTGCAGGCTGAGAATGTGTGCTTAGTTAACAGAGGCTCCACCAGGAAAGCTGCTGTAGGGACTCTGTACCTCACCGCTACTCACACCATATTCATAGACCAAGCATCTGAAATCAATCAAGAAACATGGGTAAGTCCTTTTTTCTATCTGAGATAAAGAAAAGTTTGCTGACTGAACTGGTTTCAGAGGAAACATATTACAAACTCGTAAACGTGTGACTTTTTTGACCATTAGGTACTCCACAGTTTAGTGGATAGTGTTGAGAGGCAGTGTGAAACTGCTACCGGCTACCCCTTGCTGATTCACTGCAAGAATTTCCAGGTCATCCAGTTCATCTTCCCACAGGAGATGGACTGCCATGAAATGCTTGTATCACTTCGACATCTTTCCAGGCCAGGTGATTGACTCAGTGTTTAAGCAAGAGCTAGGCCTATGAGGGCATGCGTACCTCAAGGCTTTGGTCTGTGTGCATCATAGCACGTGTTAAAAGTTGAAACATTATCTGAAAATTATCATAGTTTGCTCAGAGCTCAGTACCCTTGGAGCCCTTTGGTGACGTTCTCGATGTTGATGTTCTCTCTGAGCAGGCATGGGGTAAAAATGTCACCCAGCATATTTAATATTCACTTGGCTATAAATGTCAAATTAGAACCTCTCTGTTCGCATCGTTTGCATTGATGTCACAGCCTCTTTTGTCTCATTTTTGCTACCGTCTTTTCAGACCAGTTTGAGAAACTATATTGCTTCTCCTTCAACGCAAACCTTGATAAGAAAGAGAGAGAACAGACCTGGGAGTTTGTTGACCTGAGAGCTGAGTACAGACGGATGGGACTTCCCAATAAGCAATGGCATCTAACCCACATCAACCGAGAGTACAGAGTCAGTAATACAAATGGCTTTATTCACCCGTAAATGTGGTAACTTTGACTGAGATAACAAAACTTCCTTTAACATTAGCAATATCAGGAATTTTAAATGCAAATGGTTATACGCTAATCGCCAAACTTGTCAAATTATTTATTCAGAAACCAGAAAAAAGGGAGACATTAAGACAGCATCAGGTTTATTTATGTATTTGTTTGTTTGTTTGTTTGTTATGTGGCATTTTTTGTGTCCTGTTTTCAGGTGTGCGACACCTATCCCGCCGACCTGTTTGTACCAAAGTCGGCCACTCTTCCTGTCATTGTGGGGAGTTCAAAGTTCCGCAGCCGAGGTCGTTTTCCCACGTTGTCCTACTACTGCAAAGAGACCCATGTGAGCTCCGAGATGTGTCCAACACATTCCCCCTTTGGAACACTTCATCCCTCTTTTTTATGAGGCTTCAGAGAGTTTGGTTCTGTGATCCCCAGTTCACCATATCTAGCTGGCCAAGTTTTGGTGCTATTAAAAAAAAAAAAAAAAAAAAAGATGAGTCATCCAAAAACCACCACAAAATTATCCTTAAATAAATTTTGGAACAAAAAAAAAATCTGGATGGTGCTTACAAGTCTGAGCAAATGCATTTCTGTTGATAACAAATGATCTACTGTGTACAGATAAGCTGTTAGCATGGCCAGATTTATTCACACAGATATTGTGTTATATAGTACAATAGAAGACTCCCATCAAATATATGGCCCAATATAGTCATATGTCAAGAGTGACCAGGTCAAACATTTTGAGCATTCTGGAGAGTATTTCCCGGCTGGCCACTTCAGCACGGGTCGCTCTTCCAAAAGAAACTCTATTTAGACTCTGTCCAATTTTCCATCCAAAGGCCTGAGTCAGATAAAACATCAGGACCTCTTCACATGAAGCCCCGGGACCTGACCCCAAGCGGTTCGGCATTCAGATAGGTCAGACATGTTGCAGACAATCTATTTGACATGTTTTGAGTTTAGTTCGTGCCATATAGGATCAAGACGGGTTCGTGTCAGAGAATTGGCTAGAGCGCTTAGTGTGCTCAAGGTCAAATTCTCATGAAACTGGGTCCAGTGTGTGGAAAGGCCTATGTGATCTCGTGATCTCTGTGTTTTATTTATTCGCTGTGGCTGGAAATCTGGGGATGGGAGTGACATGGGGGGGGGGGTCGTTCAGTCATTCCTCATTACATAACCGCGGTCATGGATCATTAGATCGTCGATTGTGGTAGAATGTTATACATCTTCCACTGTCATCTGTTAATTTGGTTTGACAAACCACTGGTCGTTCATTTCACATACAATTTGATTCTTGTGCTTTGGAAAATGCAATGAGCGCGTAGGCTAGAACTTCATGGTTCAATGTCTTTGTCCAGCATATCATACTGAAACTTTTCATAAACCAAGGGCTAGTCCGAGAGAGACTAATAGTTTTATGACTTTGTTTTTATTTTCTTTTTTCTCTTTTTTTGGAGCTACTTTAGCTTTAATTTTTGAGCGAGTGAATCCATGTAGGAAAGATCTGCTCAACCTGTGTAACTGTAGTGTCCCGTTCCCCTGACCAGGCCGCAGTCTGCCGCAGCAGCCAGCCTCTTTCTGGCTTCAGCGCTCGCTGTCTGGAGGATGAACACATGCTGGAGGCCGTCATGAAGTCTAACCCAGGCAGCCGCTTCATGTATGTGGTTGACACGAGACCCAAAGTGAGTTCTCTGCCTACGAAGAAGATCTCTTTTCTTCAACCCTGGATACTATGTGTCTTTCTCACAGTGTAAACTTTGTGTGTGTGTGTGTGTGGGGGGGGGGGGGGGGGGGTTCTTGTCTGAATCTGAATATAGAATATTGTATTTTTAGATGAATGCAGTGGCATATCGGGCTTCTGGAAAAGGCTACGAAAACGAAGACAACTACTCCAACATCAAATTTCAGTTCTTCGGAATTGAAAATATACATGTGATGAGAAACAGCCAACAGAAATTGCTCGAAGGTATTTCATTCATCCGTAAAACCTCACCGGGCATTTTAATGTTCGTTTAATTTTTAATTTCATCATTTATCTCGTTATCCATAACATAACACACCAAACCAAATCACACTTATACCATACATAAGGCCAGCCTCTGGGCACCATGCTAACAAATGGAAAAAGAGGACACTGAAAATTGCCTGAGTCACTGGAGAAGTACATGGATTTGTTTTTCTTTTATGACCTCAGCTAAAACTTCATGACAGTTCCCCCTTCATCCTCTCTTGAGGTATTCCCATAATCCTCTTTGTTTTGAGATGGGAATACCAGGGCACAGGACCACCTAGTGCTTTCATCCACTAATAATAATAATAGTAATAGTAATAAAGGGCTTCTGCACTCAGGAGCTATATGACACCAGAGGACGGTTTCTCGGTAAAGCAGGGGGATACAGTTGAGAGGCTTTGAATCCATCTGACATTCATTGCAGAACTATTTTTGTTTCATGTAGTGGACGACTGGGGACCCTTTCCCCATTAGAGAGAAGGAGGGCGTGAGAAAAATGTGATTTAGTGTTGCAACAATAATAATAGTCTTTAGCTGTGATAACATTTTGACCCAGAAAACGCTGGGGAATCCTTCTGGTCAAATACCAACGTGGATGTCCTGGTCAGTTTCAACCTTTTTCCCCAATTCTTCCCAGGAGGATTACTTCCTAGAAATTAAATCGGACTTCAAACATTTGTGACCCCTCGTTGAATGAACCTGTTCACCTGTTCGCTGAACTCTCAGCACTGCCCCAAATAGACATGGCTCCAAAGAAATGAACCTTTGCACTGTTGTCATGATTTTAAAAGTTTAAGTAGATCTGTCGTATGGGTCCCTCGTTCCTTAGCTTTTCAGGGCTTGTGATGAGTGTTTCTGTGTTCATTTAAGAGGAGAGCAAAATAGACATTCATGTGACACAGAAAGAAATTCGTGTTGATTTTATTGCTTTGGACTAGTGAACTTGTAATGGAAGGAGTCATCAAGGTCTTGCTCCTGGACAAATAATGCATTAAATGTTTTCTTGACCCCAGAGTTCAAATACTATTTATCATCTCTGTATGTTTAAGGGAAAATAAATAAAAAGATAAATTTAACTGTCTGAAATAAAAATCTGTTTCCATTAAGACAGTTTTTGCCCTCTAATTTATACTGTGAGGGTCATTTCAGCAATAACAGAAATAAACAGTAACTCATGACGTGAGATGTGACGACTTCTCTTTCTCGTGTACATATTAGGTTAGTTTGTATGTTTGCCAAAAAAATTACATCCATCAGTACAGAATAGTTTCTCAATTAGTAAACGTCTGTTAAATGTTTCTCTAAATTCCTAACATGATGAAATAATGTGTCCTGACCCCATGACTTTTAATGTCTTTTTAATGAGTTGGTGGCTCTTTTACAGTATGCGAGCTTCGTACACCTTCCATGGGAGATTTCCTCTCTGGACTGGAATATTCTGGCTGGCTGAAGCACATCAAAGCAATCCTGGATGCCGGAATCTTCATAGCTAAGGTATGACTGGAAAACTGCCTTTGGCTGTCCGTCTTACGTGCCTGAACGGCTTAAGATGACCCTTTTCTGTCTGCCATTTGACTGTTTGTGTGTGTGTGTGTGTGTGTGTGTGTGTGTGTGTGTGTATGCAGGCTGTGGCGGAAGAAGGAGTCAGTGTGTTGGTCCACTGCTCAGATGGGTGGGACCGGACAACTCAGGTGTGCTCTGTGGCCAGTGTGCTTTTGGACCCTTACTATAGGACTCTTAAGGGACTCATGGTAAATCTGTTCAATTTAATTGTCAGCAATATGATAAAACATCTCCATAGCAATTACAATGGTGCTTGAGGTGCTACATGGTTGCGATTTGTCCGACAAAAACCATAGCGTAATTCCCTCGACTTAAGCCAAGGAGGGAAGCACATTGGGCCCAGTCAGCTATTAACATCTTCCAGCAAATACCTACTGTACACTCTGTCGACAAAGACAGTTAGGGATACCACTACAAAAGCTTGTTCTGGTGAAAACACTGATAATTGGTCACAGTTTAATATAGTTCGCTTATTACTGGTGTGTAATATGTAATTTGCATAACTCCTAGGGAAGGTCTGAATTTATCTATGAACTACCATTTTGCCATGTGTATGCCACTGCCATAGTAATAGTGATGTTTTAAAGTAAAGACCTGTAAGAAACACTGACCTACTGATGAATTGCTGATGTCTGAAGTTAATTGTAACTGGACTATGCTAAGCTCAGAACCATGGTCCTGTGATAGATCTTACATCGTCTGGCTGGAACTAGGCCAACTAAAAGCTCAGCGGGAGGTCAGCTCTCCGAGAGCAAGACCTACTTTTTTTGAAGCGATCCTGTACTTCTTTGAAAAGTAAAGCCCATCTGATGTGAGTGTAATGAGGATACCTCGAGGTATGGATTAGTTCAGTCTAGGAATCGCATTTTGGAGAATATTACATTTCCTATCTGAAAAGATGGAAAAAAAGTAGGTCATAAGCACAACTTCATGTGTAAAAATCTAACACAAAGTTATTACCTTTTCAACAATGGTTTGTAGAACCAGCATAAATTGAAGAATTCAGAATATTTGTCATTAAATAGCAAGATTTTTTTTGTGGTTTGCTTTGTGTTTAGGTCCTAATTGAGAAAGACTGGGTAGCTTTTGGACATAAGTTTTCTCACAGGTGAGAGCTTATCTTTTAATCCATTTTTTGACATATTTACTTTGATTTCACAAAAGGACTTTTTGATTAATTTACGTAGAAGACATACGTATCCAAGATATTGAATTGATCTATTGTAAGCAATAGTTATTATTCAACATTCTGTCTGTTTATGAACCTTTTAATAGCCTTTGTGTGATTTGAAGCTCTTGCAAGAATCTGCCTCAGTGGTAATGCTTTCTGCTGGACTGAACTGTTCCCCAAATTTAGATACAACCATCTGGATGGAGATCTGAAAGAGGTTTCGCCAGTCATAGACCAGTTTTTGGAGTGTGTGTGGAATCTCATGGAGCAGTTTCCATGTGCCTTTGAGTACAACGAGAACTTTCTCATCACCATCCACAATCATATCTACTCATGTCAGTATGGCAACTTCATCTGTAACAGTCAAAAAGAGAAAAGAGACATGAGGTGAGGTAATCACTCACTGTTTGGACTTACATGAGTTGCATCAAATGCACATTATAAAATTTGAATGCCTTTTTTTCTTTTGCCTGAAGTACACAATCTGTGCACTCTTTATCTGTTAAGTAAAATGTGTTTCTGCTTTATGGCACTGTGTTTAATTATACATCGGTATTTATGAATAAACACAGGATATGAGTTATTTGTCTGAGTGGACCATTTGTTTTAATACTAATCTCAGTAAGCCTTACATACTGATGCTGGATCAGTACGTTCTCTTTATGGTGGCGTAAGTTTGGAGAAGTCACGCCGTTGTCACGGTAACCTTTTGTTTCTTTGTTGTCTGAAGAATTAAGGATAGAACGCATTCCATATGGACTCATTTATTCAAGAACAAGACGGACTTCATGAACCCGCTGTTCAGACCAGACCACAACCAGACTCAGGGACTTCTGCGACCTCTTACTGCCCCCTACTGTTTCAAGTATGTTAAAGCATCAAAATAATAAATAATCTTTTCTTTTATTAAACACCATTAACAAAAAAAAAAAAACATCACTCCACCATGGAATTGTCTTTGAAAAAAAGGTCCTTCTGATAGGTGCCCTGTTTTTTCTATGTCCAGATTCTGGGTAGGTTTGTATAATCGCTTTGAGAAAGGAGTGCACCCTCGCCAGTCTGTGCTGGACTGTCTGGTGGCAGTAAGAGAGAAAACCCAGCGACTGGAGGAAGAAATGACTGACTATGGGCAGGTACATGCATTTCATTTACTGATCACATTGACTCAAATGTTCAGAAGATTCAGACTGAGTCATTGTGTAATGAATGGTCTTTATGTCTTACCACAGAAAATAGCGGGCCTGAAAAGGGAACAGCGGAAGAGCAGCTATATGAAAGGTACTTTGCTAAACGATAACCAAACTGCTTGGGGTGTTCCTACACAAATAAGCTTGGTCAACTCCACAAAGAGCTTAGATGCTGACCTGTCCACAAACAGTGAATCAGGAGTGGCTGATTTCAGCTGTCACTCCACCTCCAGTGGTGGTGAGTCCTTGCTCAGCGAAGATGGCATCAAAGATCCCGACTCAGATGAAGCTTTGTCCACCACAGCCTGAAAATGAAACTCCGGTTTAACGTCAATCAAGATGAGAGATGTAATGATGACAGGCCAAAAAAAAAGTTCATAAAGAATTTAAAAAAAAAAAAAAAGTGATTATAATTTTAGATTCACTAGTTTAAAAAAATGCCGGAATAAACAAAGAATACCGGCAGTGTTTTTTGTTGTTTTTCTTAGCTTTAAACATTGTGTTAAGGAATGTATTCAAAACTGTTTTTTTTCTTCTTCTTCATTCATCACTACTTCATCTTTTAGTAACTCTTTTTATCATGTTTGTTAAGATGTAGCCATTTCTGATACAGACATTCAGCTCATGCATTGCTACAATGACAACAGTGATACTCTGTCCTGTGATCTCTCAGAAACTATGATTGATGGGGGGGGGAATAGTACATGTTTTAACAGGAACCATAAAATTAAGTCAAGTTAGACAAGCAGTTTTTACACTGGCTGCCTGCGTTTTATGGTATTACATGGACTAACGCCCCAAGACTCATGTGAGCCTCTAAAGAGTTCTATCGAAATAGCTCCAACATCTTCTGGGATCTACCTCTGGCCTCCACTGAGTGGCCTAAAATGTCACTGAATTGCGTTGTTTTATGCAAAATCAGAGAGGATGTATGTGCAGTAGAATATCCTTTTAATCATAGTATCCTTTTAGCACATACTGTAATTCATTCAATGCATTCCTTCAGAATCTCTGTTTGTTTGTTTTTTCTTTTGTAATTTGTATGCACTTCAGATTACACACACACTCTATAAAAGTGCTTGATAAAGTTATTCGATTGTATTGAAATAACAGGAATGGAGCATGACTAAGATTTCCAAAGACAGTTAAAGGATTACTAATATTCAGAATGATTGTAATATATTTTTAAGTTCACATCTAACAAAAATGGCCCTTTCTTTGTCACCCTGGCACTGACTGTAGTCAATAGTCGATGTAAAAGCCATTGTTTATTTGTGTTATTTATTTATGTTATTTATGTTTATTTCACATATTTACAGTGTTATTATTTTCAGGCTATCATGTTCATGATAACTTGCTGGATTTGTTTGAATTAACATGCACCTAATGGATAATGCATTATATATTATCTTCAGGTGACGTATTGGACAATGAAACCTCACTGAAATAATCAAAATATTTAATAAAGGCTGAACCCACAAAATTCACTTTGTGGAGTAACAACTGACTTAGACTCTGACTCTTTATCTGCCTTGCATCTCTGTAGTATGTGTGTTATGTAAATGATAAGCATTATACTGAATAAAACATTGTTTCTTAGTGTTTCAGAAGGGTTTGGATGTCTCCGCTAACAGTGGGTATTCCAAAAAAGTATTCATAAATATAAATTAATATATTCATCAATATCAATAGGAGAGCAAGCAAAATTATGATTATAACTATCTAGTCTCTGGACTGTACACATTTTCAATAAAAAGGTTCTAGATTAACCTCTGACCTATACGAGGATAAAGTTTTTCTTTTTTTTTCTTTTGGAGGGGTGGAGTTCAGAGGTCAACACCCACAAGGTGGTGACGTCATCGGATAGCGCTGCAATGGAGTTTTAGAGATAGCAGCTGGTTGTGCACATCGGTGCAAGGCCAATAAAACTATTTAAAAGTTAGAAGCGAGGCCTTTGTCCTTTCTAAACAAGGTTAATGTGTGAAACTGAAGCTGTATAGCTTTAAGTGTAACTACCTTGTTTGAAGAAAGGTAAGTCCTAACAAGCTAGTTAGTCCAATGAAAACAGCTGGACGAAGCTAGCCAGCTAGGTTGATTAGCTACTGCTAGCTACTTTAGCCAGGTCCACAACAGTCAATTAGCATGATAGCCAGCAAGCGTCATAAACCAATAAAATACTGTGTGCTCCAGTTTGACTAGTTAGTTCTTACAAGTATAACAACCCCTTGGCAACACAAACTAACAACCATATAGGCATTGCACCTCTATACAATTATTAATGTAATGCAACTTCATCCTTACCGCAGTAAGTCTAGTCCACTGAGAACTTTAAAACAAAACATGGCTTAACGATGTGCACAGTATTACCACTAGCTAGCGACCTATCGTATCCTTTGCCTGTTGGAAAGCCTGTTAGGTTAGCTAATGCTAAGTTACTATTTGTACTTGGCCAACACTTCTGCTCGTAACTTAGCATAGCCGACGTGCTGTATACTCCGTGGTGTTGTCCGTAAGGTTTTTTTTTTTACCTGTCATGCGGTCTGTCTTTTCACGAACATGCATTTCGCTAACAGTATGATTAAGCAGTCAGCGTTGCTAACCTGGTTTGCAACCTCTACATGTGGAAATACCCCTGTTATTTGCTACAGCATGGATTGCATTGTTAGCTTTGTAGCGATTCTGGTAAGTTCCATAACTCGTTAAGTCTCATTCACTCCAAGTATCAGTGACAGTATAGTTTGGCAACCTTTTCTAGCTCATCAATATGTAAGTTAGCTAACAAGCCACTGCAACGGATTTAAGTTTCAAAACACGATCGTCAGTTGGCACGGGAGTCAGATAACGTCTTGATGAAACATTTTGTAAGGAAAGCAATAGATCTAGTTCCTAGGTAATGCTAGTGTGACGTGAACACATACACAGGGCACTGTATCGCACAAGCATGATAACATTTTTAGAAACAGTGGGAGATGTAAACGAATTTTCAAATGTATATATTCTGTGCAACACATACATTGTTCCATACTGAATTTGCTGTCATTTGGTGTGTCCACACACATAATTGACCATATACTGTTTAAAGCAGCGTTTCCTCGGCACTCAAACATGCTCACTATTGGAGGTCATCTAAACGCAAACCATTCAACGATAAATCACACTATCATTAAAATTCATTTTTATTTCGTTTTGCAACCCACAGTTCTATGGCGTCTAACAATTTGGTCGCTTGCAGTCAAACTTGCCTTATTATAGGCTGACTGAGCACCTTTAAAATGAACTTAAGTCTGCAGAATATTGCATTGCTCTATAGCAGGCCCACAGCCACGGTTACTGAATGCAGACAGGTCCAGTTAATTTGTTTGATTTGCCTGTCAATCAGCCTGCCTGGTGTACCCAGGTTCTGAGACCTTTCCTCTAAACCTGTGGAAGCCCTCTGAGACTGTAAACAGTGATATTGGGCTTTAAATTAACGTGAACTTGAACTTGCTCTGTTCATCTTTATTGTTGCAGAGAGAAAGGGAGAGAACAACCACAATTCCATGAAATTATCCCCAAGGGAGAGGTTTTGGTTTTTGTTTTTGATGCCTTACATCTAAAAGGTGGCACGATGCCCGCTGCCACTGTGGATCATAGCCAAAGAATATGTGAGGTTTGGGCAAGCAACCTGGACGAGGAGCTGAAAAGGATCCGCCAGGTGATCAAGAAATACAACTACATTGCAATGGTGAGTTCAAACTGGCCTTGTCGTATGCTGCTCACCAAATGTGTTTGGAATCAGTCAACATGCAGCATGTCAGCTTAAGGAATATCTTTTTTTTTTTTCCTTTTACATTAAACATTATTTGCATATGCAGAACCAACAACAGAATGAATATATTTCCCAAGAAATTCTTTAACCAGACATCATCACTAATTTGGCACAAACAAACCAAAAAAAAAAACAAAACATATTCAAAGGTCCAATCAATCAGTCCAGTAGTTGTGAATTGTGTGTGTGTTTAGGACACAGAGTTTCCTGGTGTAGTTGCAAGACCAATCGGAGAGTTCCGAAGCAACGCAGACTACCAGTATCAGCTACTGCGGTGTAATGTGGACTTACTTAAAATAATCCAGCTTGGCCTTACATTCATGAATGAGCAGGGGGAATACCCACCAGGGACTTCAACATGGCAATTCAACTTCAAGTTCAACCTCACGTAAGCAGGTGTCTCAGAGTCATCCGGAGTACAAATGAGAGGAAAATAAAAACACGTCCACCGTTTCAGTTTGACCTGTGTACTCGCTGAGTCATCAAAAGTTTTATCACAGCAGGTTTAATGGTATTATAATATGAATATCACAGCATTTTTATACAGGCACTCTGTGTAGCTTTTCATGATGCAGTGACTGTTGCAGAGTTTGTCTGTTGCTCTCAACATCAATAGTGGTGGTGTTGTTGTTCTGCAGAGAAGATATGTATGCTCAGGATTCCATAGAACTGCTGACAACATCCGGTATCCAGTTTAAAAAGCACGAGGAGGAGGGGATCGAGACACTGTACTTTGCCGAGCTCCTCATGACCTCCGGCGTGGTGTTGTGTGAGGGGGTCAAGTGGCTGTCATTCCATAGGTGAGCTTGCTTTACCTCCAAAAGATTTTTTTTTTTTTTTTTTTACCATGAACCACTTGTAATATCCTAGGGAATGAACCAGACCATGTCACCTCAGTGTTTCAAATCAGCCTTAGACTTTAGATTGTTCTCATTATGCTCTGAATTTCATTTGGAGCTTCTCTGCTTGTGTTTGTGTTTCTTTGTGTGTGTGTGTGTGTGTGTGTTTGTGTGTGTGTGTGTGTTTTAAATCAGTGTGTGTGTTGCTTTTTTTCCCTTTTATTTTGTAAATATATTATTTCCTTTTGTCTGTTAAAACAGTGGCTATGACTTTGGATATCTGATCAAAATTCTGTCCAACTCCAATTTGCCAGAGGAAGAAGTTGACTTCTTTGAGATTCTTCGTTTATACTTTCCTATCATCTATGATGTAAAATACCTCATGAAAAGCTGTAAAAACCTAAAGGTACAGTAAGTTCTTTTGGTCCTTGAATCACGGTGTGTTAATGTGTTATAAATTCTGATGACACATAGGCCAATCCTGTGGTATGCAGTCAGTGAATCTGTGTTCTGTAGTGGATTATCAGACCAGTCTGGTCAAGGCGACTGACAGCTGTGATGCGGTTGACAGGGTGGTCTGCAGGAGGTGGCTGAGCAGCTGGAGTTGGAAAGGATTGGACCACAGCATCAAGCAGGATCTGACTCTCTGCTCACAGGAATGGCTTTCTTCAAAATGAGGGAGGTAAGCCATGTATCTGTGTGTGTGTGTGTGTGTGTGTACTGTAAAGTCTAGGTCTGAAAATTTGGGGGGGGGGGGGGGGGGGGGGGTCTAACAGCACAGATTTGTCACTAATGCACACTTTGGTTTTGCACTGGTTTTGTTGTAGATGTTCTTTGAGGATCACATTGATGATGCAAAATACTGTGGTCATTTGTATGGACTGGGCTCTGGTTCCTCCTACGTCCAGAACGGCACCGGGAACGCTTACGAGGAAGAGGCCGGCAAGCAGCAGTCGTGACAGGAGAACACTCAAATCCCTCACTGCAAAGAGAAAGAGAATTTTGTGTGCAGGGCTTTAAAAACATGGGTTTTTACTTTTTCATAAAATCTTCAATAGGAAATTGCACTTTAAAGCTCTCATCAGACTCTTGGTTTTTATATGGAACGTTAAAATGACTTCCTCCCCTCCTTCGTTGCCTTCTCTCTGTTAACATTTCTCACTAACAACTTCATCTTTTTATAGCAAAAAAAAAAGAAAAGAAGAGAAAAAAGGAATTATTCCGGTATTTTAGGTTAGGCCCCTCCCCCCCCAACAAAACTCAGCCTTAATATTAAGCTATATTTTATGTTGTCTGTTTCTTTTTTTGTTTGTTTATGTTTTGTTTTTGTTTTTATTTATTGTATTTTTTTTTTCCTCATGTAAAGTTGAATAGTTTGTATGCTTATTCAACCAGAACGCCAGTTTTCTACATGTACTGAATCCCTGATGGTAGGAGTACTAAGTGATTTTTTTTTTTTTTTTTTTTGCCCCCCAGTCATGATTTAAGGACCCACAGACATACACACACACACACACACACACACACACACACACACACACACACACAGGTAAACACAGGCACACGTGTAGGCATCTTGCACTGATTTTACCCTTTTCTGTTGGGTGAGCACGGATTTTAGCACATTGACAGGTGACACGCGACTGCCACTATTGAAGTGAAATGAGGTAGAGCCCATTACTTGTGTCACGGGAGACTGTGATTTTCATTTTTTTTTTTAAAAGGAGAAAAAAAAAATGGAAGAAAAAAAAAAAAGTGACTCAGAGGTTTTGTAGTGTTTTAGTGTGGAAAAAAAAAAGTTCAAAGCCTTTTATTCATTTAAGAATCAATGCTTCTTAACAAACAAAGGAAAAAAAAAAAAATCTTAACCAACTCAAGTACCCAGTATCAGTGGAATTTGTTTGACTTGTAGTGCTGGTTTTTTTTCGAATGACGCACACGCAAGTGCCGTTTGTTTGTTTGTTTGTTTTGATTTTTTTGTACCGCATTGCATTAATCTTCCGTGGTAGATCTGCAGCATGTCCCGTTGATGATTGAATAAATGCTGTCTTGAGTCGTAGTCTGAGCTTTTATAAAAGACGCTAGTTGCATGGGCACAGCTTCTCTTTCATTTGATGTTAAGAGCGATAACGAAAAGATTATTTTCTCTCTCACGACTTCATAACATGTGTGCAGTAACTGTGTTTCGAAACAAAATGCAATATTAAGGCTGACTGTTTTTAGAGCGTTTGTAAATAAAGGCCTCCGATTTTTCTAACATATGACAAGCTTGTTTAAATTACATTTGTAATAGTCCACATTTGAAATTTAAAAGGGGTGTTTGGGGCACTGACATCTCAAGGAGACTGAGATTTAATAACACATCAAAGGCTTTGATATTGATGTTTAGGTTACAAAACGCTTTTTGATTAATGACAGTACTCAACTTTACTCTTTCTTTAAATAAATTTCCCATCTCTTCAAACTACAGCTTAACATAAAGAATGATTTAACATCACCCAGAAAACGGATGCCAGCTAATGTATTTGAAAATATTGAATCTTGACTTAAAACATAGGGAAACATTCAATAAAATAGTAGGGTTTTTTTATTATTTTTGTTCTGCTGCATATAACCAGACACAAATATTTATCCAAAAAGATTAATTTCATTTGTATCCTCAGTTTTTAAGACATTACTTCAAACCTGTGATACAACATATTTGTTTTAAACAAACGACATAGCCTGGTACATTAGAGAACGACTCTGCAGAAAAAAAACATTTCTCTGCAGAAAATGTAATCAGGCTGATTGTATGAAAGACTGCTTTGTAAAAGTACCTTGTGCATTTGTCAAACTCTACTGCCCAAAAAAAAAAAAAAAATCCATTCAAAATGCATTGAAGCAGTTGTTTATTTTAGTTGTGTACATAATGTGACCCTACACATTCAGCAGTGTAGCACAATACTGAAATGCTTTCAATACGTGTAAATAAAACAACTAGAAATTGTTTGATTGGATTATGTAGGTCTTCATATCATTTGTGACTGAAACCTTAATGAGCTCAGATTTAAGAAACTGTCACAACGAAGCACAGAATAAGGTTTACAAACCTCAATTATGTCCAGACACGCTCATTCAACTGATCTGATTAGACCCGCATGAAGGATCCATTGTGTTTGGGTAATCTGAGGCTGTTTCGTTTAATTTGGTTTCCCTCACTTCATTTAATTTTCTTCTTTTCTTCTAATTTCATAAGAAACAGTGTCTCTGATTTTTTTTTCTGTCACATCAAGAACGTGGAGGTAATATCTGTGAAATGAACCTCTTCCTTGAACACATTTTTACAATTTTTTTTTTAGGCAGAAGACCGTGTTAAATCTATTGGCGTGAAGATGAGAACAAAGCACTGAATTAATCTGATCTGTGAGGTGAAAAGTAAACATTATTTCTGCATCTGGTTGGAAGAGTAACCGAGTCACTCAGGTCTTCTCAGGCCACGGGCCTGGTTTAAGATCGTTCGCTGGCTTCGCCAGCCCAGTGATACAATAAATGTCGATGGGATATTTAGTCAAGTATTTCTGTTTACTGTGAAACGACAGTTAAGCACCAGATAGGAAACTCACAATTAACACTGTCCCGTTGAGCAGCCCGAGATCCATCCATTCATACTCAGGTTAAAAACAGGTTTTGTTGTGGTACATCACACAGCATGCAGTAACACTTAAATCACTTTCAAATCCAAGGAGGTTTCAAAGGTAACATCCAAAGCCCTTTGATTAACAGGATATCCTCTTCAACGCAATTCAAAGCAACTTAGTGACCCCTTTGTTTCTGGTTAATATCAACAGCCAATGGTTGAATATGCCATACAAAAGCTAACCTTTATCCCATGTTTTACATGTGTGAAAGTGAAGGGGGATGGGGGAGAGGGGGGATAGGATGCTGGGCAAAGTGATTTAAAGTGTTTAAAGTTACAAAAACTGTTAAGAACGTAAACCTCGTACATTTCGTCCAAAGTGCAATAACATTAAAGCTTTTTTCTCTTTTGACTTCTCTGTGCTTCTCGAAGAGACCTCATAAACACTGCTTTGTTTCGCTGGAATGAACCTCACTCAAAGGTCATGTGCGTTTAAGCTCCATTGTCCATCTGGCATTTTGAAAACCAGTAAGGGGGCGGGGGGGGGGGGGGGCATTTGAGAGCTCAGCTTGGAGTTGTGTAATCGTTTGGAGAAAACGTGCGTTAACTGGAGTACAATTGTTTAGTTGGGATAGACAACTCTCAAAGAACCCAGTCCATAGTGGACAATGAGCTCTTCGCCCTGTGACTTCACTGTCCGTAACACGCTGACAATTTCCCATTAGTCTGTATTTTTGGACAACTTGAAAAGCAGTCAGTTATACCTTGAACATCTCAGATGCGACAGTATGATGCTGAATTTTGGGTTATATGAAGTATAAATCGGCCGAAATGCTTTCGAATCAGAAATTTAAGTACGTTTCAAATACGCTGATTATTTTCGAACGATAAACACATCTGATCTTTCTCTAACTGCATCAACAAAAGAAGAAGATTTTTTTTTTTCCATTTGAAAAGATTCTGCTGTATTTTGGTAGCAAAATCCAACGTAGTTGTAAAAATGTATTAATCCTACGCATTACACATCATGCATAAATATGTCACTGTTTCATTTTTTTTAAACCTATATAAAACAGACTTCTGTCAGACCACATATCTTACAAACAAAGCCAGGAGGGAGTTTGAAATGAACTTGGATTCCTTGCGTTCAACTGTTTTCCAACCGCTGTGTCACATTTGAGTGGTAGCCAAGGTAGTTCTCTGATACGTCCAGCTCTCCAGATCGCGTGGTATACGTGGAGTCCATGAAAAGAGCAGAAGTTGTGCAATCTCCAGCCGCATCCTCGTACATACGCGTCCCACTGATTCTCTACCGCCAGCCCTTTTATGATTGAGCACTCCACTCAGGCAATTAGAAGGTCGGGGGGGGGGGGGGGGGGGAGCCATTGGGATAATAGTCTGTTACTTTGCAGCAGCATAACCTTATAGGCACAGAGGATTCTTCTTTAGGTCTTTACTGACTTTGTGCATTAACCATACAGGCATCTGTTGGTGAGAGCAAGAGTCACGATTAAAGGTTGTATCGAATGGAACTCAAACAAAAAGTACATTAATGGTGTTCTGAGGGAACCGGAATTCAGGTCTAGTCGGACTGAGATGAGACAATATTGCATTATGCTTATGTAAGGATCCAATATTTAAGAGTACTGTGAATTTCCTTTCCGGAATGTTGATTAAATTAATGATAGACAAATATCAAGGAACAAACCTTCATTTCAGCGGGTTTATGTTTCATTTTCTATGGTCATAGCTAGGTTACTTGTACCTGATAAGAACGACAAAAACAATTCAGCAAAATAATAATTCATTAATCATCAGTCCAAAATCACTTAAAAAATACATAATTTATAGTCAATGAAAATGTGCTGCCACAGCTGCACAGCACTCCTGTTCACTATCATGAAAGCATAATATTTATTTGTCTCTAAAAGGCATGTATTTGGGGCAAGCGACAAAAACAACAGTTCTGAGACTTAAAATGACATCTATGAGTAGTATGTCATGTGAGACCATCAAGAACAAAAACCAGTTTGTTTCATATCAATGCCTCTCTTATTTATCTTCGGTACAGACCCCTCCAGGGGACCTAGAAGGGCATGCAGTGATGTCATGTTTGTGTCAAATGAGTGTCTTGGTGGGAGTCTTAAGACATATTCTGTGCCCTTAACAGAGGTTTGCTATAAAAAAAAAAACGCTTTGTAGCGAGCAAAATATTTTTCTGAGAACTGTTTCTAATATTAGCTCTCTTACCCTCTTTTTCTCTGTCCATGGTTCCCTCACTCTCGCTCCAGGACTGTCCACTGTTGAGCAGTCGGCTCTGGGACTCCCTCAGAGGTTTGGCAGGGAACGGGTGTATCTCTCCACCACTGCAAGTTCCACAGAGATGGAAAAGTGAAAACTTCCATCCGTACAGTAAAAATCAATCGCATGTTTTCAGCTGGTTTGTTTAGTCTTCTTCGTGTTTATGGATTCCACCACCACCAATTCACTATTTCATAACTGGAAGATGATCAGAGTGTTGTGGTATGTATGGTTTGGAATGTAAGTGCACTTAAACACTGTGGTTTGAGCAGTGGCAGGAATGCAAGGGATCATGTTCTGTCTACCCCTCCAGAACGCTCCTTAAGAACTTAAATTTACAGAACTACATTAAAGATGCGGCCCCGTTCAGAGCATGCTTTTCTTCTGACTGATGTCCTTTAACAGATAGGCTTCTACTTACCAACGGGAAGAATTATGGTGCGCACTTGTGTTTGATCTGAATGTTTAAATGCAATCATAATGTACGCTTATGCTGTCTCCGACGCATTTATATTTTATGAGTCATCGGAATGGAGATATATGCAATAAGCAGAGGGGGAGTTTCTCCCTAAGAAATTACAGCTCTCTGAGGGAGAAACACGGATGAGTCTCTCAAGAATGATAACCTTTTGACAGATGGGTTGTGTCCGGATGGAGAGGAAGGCTGCTCCGGATCTTGGTTCACTAGACAGGTGGGGAAGGAGCAGCCGTCACCCAAACTATACAACACAAAACAAAGGAGAGGAATGATTGAGTCCAACAGACCAAATTCAGCCCAAGTATAAAATCCAAGTGGACTCCAAATATACACAGAGTATTATTACTTTAGAGGTGGCTTCAAGTTTTACCTGGAGAACACTGGGAGAAGCCAGTATCTCTTCTCGTCACCAAACACTTGGCGGAAGTTCTTGCTGAGGCCCAAGCTGAAGCCGCTCTTGTCAGTGCCGTGACGGAAAGCCGGGGCACGGAAAGCCTCTGAGAAACAATCACATCATTAACTCGCATTTCCCCCCAACAGAGAGGGTTTGTACCGCTTTCCATCTCATAACTTTTAAGAAGAACAGTGCATCTGAACGATGTAGTTTTATGAGTTTTACGAACATGAACGGCATTTTCACGATGAAAGAACTACCTGAAACAATTTCAACATGTGGGAAGGAGCCTGTGGGAGGAGCCTGTTTCTGGGAATTTAATTGAGCTCTGCATGAAAGTTTTTAAGGGGACCGACACCTTTCAATTTTTGACCAGGTTCTTAGGGACGTGGGTTATTTCACGTCTGGTCATTTTGAGGACGCTGTATGAGTTATGGTTTTCCTCTCACAAAGAGATTTGATGATCTTTGCCTAAGTAGCAGTATGATGCTAATTGTCATGCTCATTAATCTCTTTCTCCTTTTGCGGTATCCCTGCTTTAGTAGTTTTGCTGTTATTCCGTGAAACCAATGTACTGGCTTGTGAACACTATGATTTTGCTTTCACTCACTTGCTCATTATCTAAGCCACTTATCCTGATTAGGGTCGCAGGGGGTGCTGGAGCCTATCCCAGTGTTCATAGGGTGAAAGGCAGGGAAACACCCTGGACAGGTCGCCAGTCCATTACAGGGCAGACACACAGACAAACACACTCACACACACATTCATACCTAAGGGCAATTTAGAGTCTCCAATTTACCTAACCTGCATGTCTTTGGACTGTGGGAGGAAACCGGAGCTCCCGGAGGAAACCCACGCAGACACGGGGAGAACATGCAAACTCCACACAGAAAGGACCCGAACCCGAAACCTTCTTGCTGTGAGGCAACAGCGCTACCCACTGCGCCACCATGCCGCCCCATTTTGCTTTAAGAGGGACAAAAATGAGTATCCAGTAACACACACACACACACAAAAACAATCTTGTTCCTCAGCCTGTTATTCACACACCCATTCTGCCTTCAACTACCTAACTATTTCTAAGCCTCTTAATTCCCTAAGCTCTTAAACTGACACACTCAAGCAGTACCTAGCTAATCCACTCACACCACACTGGGCACAGGTTAACACTGCGAGTCAGTCCTAATGCTCGGTCCAACACTGGCAAAATATACATGAGATGATGACCTAAAAAAAAAAAAAAAAAAAAACCTTTGGAGCAAACCAAACAGAAAGCACTTTAATAGTTGGGGGAGAAGTGCGCTCACCGAGGGTTGATCTGTTTTTGCAGACTAGCCAGCAGTGGTAGGCAAACAGTGAGGCGAGGCTCACTGAAAACATGGAGGCAGCGAAGAACAGGAACATGATGTGGAACTTGGCTTGGGTGTCGGGCAGACCGTTCTGAGAAAACACGTGAGAAAACAGAAAAAATGACAAAACCAGTATCAACACGCTATCCGCCGATACAGCTCTGCCAGTTACACGTCACACGTGTGCTCCGTGTATGTTTTACACGCTTCTGATGAGAATGACAAAACTGAAAAAGAAAAACAAAAAACTACGCTAGTCGCATCTAAGACAGCACCAGTTACGAAAAACGATTTGATCGTCTACATTGTCTGATACTATTTCTACAGCAAACCTAGACAATGTCATGAGATCTGCCCTCAGGTTGACTGTAATCTAGGTCACTATGGTAATGTCTAGGAAGCCCAGCACTGGTAATGAGTTTTCATCACCGGTGACAGCGATTGGCTGAACGACTCGTACCCAGTACTCTTTCAGACGGTCATGGGCTTTACCCTCAGCCTTGCAGATAAATCAAAACACATGTATACGGTGAAAACAAATAAATAAACAACAACTTTTTTTTCTCTTTTTTTGATTTGTTGTTAATGTATGAATGAAATGTATGAATACTGTTGTTAGTATACTGATCTCAGTATTACTGTTACTGAAAATAAAATGATTAAAAAAGAGAAACTGCAACAATAATAACAATACAAAGAAGAAGAATGACAGCGACAACAACCACAACAACAACAATAGTAATAATAAATGTAAAGCATTTTAATGAGATAAAAAGAGTGACTTGTGAGCCAGTCGGAGATAAATAACACTTACAGTCCAAAATTTGATGAAATACTGCAAATCTGTGGCAGTGATGAACAGGCAGTACAGTAAAGAATATGCTAGAAAAAGCATAAAAAACTTGTAGTTGGAGAAGCCCACACAGTTATTCACCCTGCAAACAGAGAGAAAAAATGCAAATGCCAGGAGATACGGGGAAAAAATACTGGCTTCAAATGAAACAAAAACAACAGAGACAACAGAACAATAGCCAGCCTTGCACTTCATTAAAAATTATCTGTTTTCCGAATATTATAAAATAATCTGCAACCTTACCAGCTGGAACAAACATTTCGGTGTAAAATATGTCTCAATATACCTTGATGATATTATGCTGACAATGATGATATATAGGTATGCATTCCTTCTTTTGAAAAAAACAAAAACAAAAAAAACAATCTTCTATTTTTGCTCTTACTTTGTTGATAATTTACTGAGTTGGTACATACCATGGACAGTGGTGATCCATCTTCAGAATGCACCTGATAGAGAAACATTGGCTATTTCAGCAATGCAGAAGCTTGAGTCATCATTACACAGTCATAAAAAAAAAAAAAAAAACGCAAAATGAAAACAGAGAGCCATACTTGTCACACACTGAGCAATGATGACATCGATCTGGCTTCACCAGCTGGCAGTGATCACAGAACCGAATGGCTAAAGACAAACAGTTTGTTAGGGCTTCTGCTGTCAAGATCAACAAAGCTTTCACAACAGTCAGACGGATTTAGAACAAATTAATAAATGCATAAAAAAAAACAAAAAAAAAAAAACAAGTCAAAGTGTTCAAGGCGTTCATTGTCAGATTTGAACCACTGAATTTAATTTTTTTTTTTTTTTGCTTCATTATTCCAGAGACAGGTTCGGGTGCTTTCTACTGTCATATAACCACGTGTAACTGATTGAAAATGAAGTGTGGTTTGTTGATAGCGGGCAGATACACTGTGGAGCGATGCATCTACCTCCAGACATTGTGCGAGTATAGATTGGTAAATCCTTGGCTATCCGGCGTAGAATCTCCTGCTGAGATTCGCCTCGATCTTCCCGCTCCAGCAGTTCTTTGTCAGAGTATGACAGGTGGAACTGTGGAGAAGGCGGAGGGAAAAATAAGGTTCTCTTGGTATCTCATTCTTTGCCTTTCATTCTAATACCCCCCCCCCATCCTTTCACTTTGATAAAAGACCACACAGAGAGCCTTACAGAGAAATAATCCAGTGAGCTGCAGAAGCCGGTCTTCTAGAGAGACTTTCTGTATTAACTCTACCAGTACATGCAATGCACCAGGTTTGATTTTCTCTGGTATGTACAGCGACAGTACGAAAACTTTATCAAATATGGGTTTTCAGGCATTTTATGATTGCATCCCAAAACCCAATAACTAAAGCCTTCCATCTGATAACAGACACTAAGATAAAGCAATATTACTTTTTTTTTTAGCAATATCACTGTTCCACTACAGCCCCATGTGAGGTTTCTAAGAAACAAAACACTCCTCTCAGTTATGATACCTATATATTACACATATTTTGACATTTTTCAAGTTATTGTGGAAAGATTCCAGGAGATAAACATTCTACTTTAAAGTAAACACTCATCTTACAATCAAGATTTCAGCCCATTTTTTTTTTAAAGTAATTCTGTTTTTGCTAGAGCGTAGGTATTTCACTTGACCTGAAAGCTAGTGTCATATCTCTCCTCTCAATCACCCCTTACCATTGTCCAAGTATTTATATTTTCAAATTAGGGAAAGTTGCAAAAAACTTTCCTTAAAATCTGTTTGTGTTTAAAATGATGGCACAGATCTCATGGCTGTCAAAGCACATTGGTGGCTGAACAGAGTGGTTCACAAGTGTGTGTTTTTCAGGCAATGAGAAACTAGGCCATCTAGTCTCATCGTCTTCATCTTCATGACGACTGAGAATTCTCATCAGGCTGCGCTTATGCTTTACACACTCACACACACAAACACACACACAAAAAAAAATCTCAGTGTGACCCTCTTCTCGCTGTGGCTGAGAACAAGTAAACACATCCTCGCCTCTCTCAAAGGAGAAATCAACACACACTCACCTCTTTCAGAGGAGTCATGGGCTTGGTGAAGACTGTTTGCCAATACGCCCACACGAACATGATGAAAAACACATGATAAACCAAGAGATATACAACTAGAGACAAACAAACACACACACACACACACAGAACAGTTAGAATGATTATACTATTCATAACTTTGTGAGTTCTTGTATCATCCTTATGTAACACAATGATATAATAATTCACTATGTGTATCTAATTTGTCCAAAAGTTTTTCCAAATGAATATCATTATATTATATCATTACATCATTTTCTCCCCTCACTCTGTCTGTGGAGTCTGGTTGCTTTTTGTGTGCAGACAGACAGATTTTATGGAAACATTAGAGTATAACAAGGTTTGATGCTCTCAGTAACTGTCAGATGGAAGAGATGGCTGAATGCCTTGATAAGTACTCCTGTAAAAAAAAAAACTACTCTGTCAGCAGATGAGCAAATTCTGGGAGCAAAAGCACGTTTGTCTGTTCACTTCCAAGGTTTTTCTCATCTCTTCGTCTCAGAGGCCTGTTATAGCATTGACATGCTGCACAGATAAGAGAAGGACATTGTGGGAAGCGAAATAACTTGAGAACACACAAGTCTTCAGTCAGTTACAGCTCTTTACTTCTGAGGAAGGTATGTCACGCATATAAGAGAGCTAAAGAAGTGGCTAGCGCCAACACGTGAGAGACAGTGAAATGAGATTTGATTGGCCATCCAACAACTTCACGTGTTTCATTTTAGAATGAAATACTATATACTTTACAGAAAAACTGGATTGCGATCATGATTGTTTGATTGAAGAATTACTGAAGCAAAAAAAAAAAGAAAAAGCATACTCACTTTTTTCTCCAATGTTTTCAATAGATTCTAGGAAAAAGAAAGAAATACACTTCTAAATCATCAGCAGAAAAATGAAATACAATCACGACTCAGCAAGGATCGTCCGACGCAAAAGAGCATCTTATAAAACATACATCTCCGTTCCTTAAGCTACGTTTCCACTTAGATGAATGGCTTTATGGGCCTTTTAAAGGTGAATGAGGAAACCCTTATGCGTTACATAGCTGAGTGTGTGTGTGTACTACACACTTTTCTAAACACACTGTCTATGAATGTTGAGAGTGGTAGCCGCCCCACTGGGACGCAAGCAGCTGACAAGAGGGCCTGATCAGCGTGTGAGTCTACATCTAGAGTCCTGTCAGTTCCTGGTGCTTCTCTACCACACACACACACACACACACACACACACGGTGAGCAGAAGAGAGGGAAGCAGAACGGTCGTGACAGGGCAGACTGCCAGAGAGAAGCCTTTCTGGCAGCACAATGAATGGTAAAAGGAAATTCTGGCTCTTAAATACCAACTGACCACTGACATATCAGTGATCAGATGAACTTCCACAGACACATCGCAGGGCATCATCTGAGCTTTTGTCTTAATGACCTGATTTCTGTCATTAACCAACAATATTTTTTATCAGCTTGAGCTCCACAACACCACAGTGTGTAATTAGAATATCCCAACGCAATCATGTTTTTGTGTTCCAGATCAAATTGAGTAAATTAATGCCAGGTTACTAAAAAAATAAATAAAACTGTGCGGTGAAGTGATATTTTGCAATAATAAACGGGTCAAGACGTAATTGCCTCAGGGATGGTTTTGACAGGCAAGGCAATAAGATAAGCTTGGGACAAATTGACGATACACACAGGATAACCTTTGTTTAGCTTTGTCCCTCAAACTCACAAAGCTCTGGTATGCTATAAAGGCTGATTCACTGGTTAATTTGTACATTTGTTTCACTACAATTACTATGAATTGATTTGCAATAAGCATAGGAATGGTGGCTAATTAGGGCTGGACTTTTTGTCTGTTATTACCTTGGGAAATTAAAACATTTTGAAGTTTAGTCTTCTCCCTAATTAACCAAGATAATAACCATACTGTAGCTAAAGCCAAGTTTCTTTTCACTGTCACAGCCATGAAAAACAATCCTAACTTTGATGCATAAAAACCTCAGCAAAGGAAATGCCATAGGCAGTAGACCCAAAACTACCCATAAGTGGTTTAGAATCAAAGAAAGTCTCTACTTTGCAAGCTCCATTTGAGAAATGAAACAGAATAGGCCTACTTTGTTTCAGTAGCCACTTCATAACTTCAAAGACATGTTCTACAGTTAATATTCATTTTGAATCATCCCTTTGTCTTACTTTTGGAAGCTACTAACTTGTTATATACTCTTTACCTTGGAATACCCAGAGATCATAATTCAATTCAGTTTTACTGAGATATTTCTTGAAGTGATAATTGTCTCGAGCGCCCAACTCATAAATGATTGTGAAAACAGCTGGAGGAGTGACTACACCTCATTTTCGAGGTTTTCGTGTCTGGCTCGCCACACGCTAAAAGCAAAAATACTCTGCTCTGGTCGTGAAGAATTCATCATCTGAAAACTATGCCTGAAACTGATGGTTAGTTTGCATGTCAAAGCTACATAATATCACAAAACGTCTGGGCGCCTAACTGCAGCCCAGTATAAGGAGGGTTATTAACTCAGCAACGACAAAGCGGTTAGGGCGGATCTCTGGCTCAGACATATCACTCATAAAGCACGTCTACTGGACAGATCAGTCTAATAAATCTTATTATTTCTCATTAATATGCTTCATGACCAACTCACAGTTGCTTTTTATAGAGCGGTATGATTCTATTTTTATGACACATCGTAAGGAAAAATAAACTAACCATCAATTCAGGAAAATAAATTGAGGACTGTGAGCTATCATCAATTTATTTTAACAGCCGGCACTGTGGTAACAGTCTGAGACTGGAGACGAACGTAAAGTTCACTAGATTGTAACCTAAAGGAATGCAGGAACACGGGAAGTAATACAGCATATCTCCAGGCTGCTGAGGCCAGCTTGCGAAGGTGACTTCTCATCTTGAGAGGTGCTGAGCACGTGGGGAGAGCTCATTTTAAATCAATTATAACGGTGTCAATAGGAACAATGGAATGGCTGCTTTCTGGACGTTGCAACATTTTATAACGTGCCCTATTTTGAACTCAGTGACAAGTTTGTCCTCCTCACGAACCGGTTTCTTTGTGTCAGATCAATAAACAAGTATCAGATCATCATTGTGGGTTTAAAATAAAACGCACAACCACGAACATGAGATTGTTATTCAATAGACAGGCATCATTCCGCATGTTTATTCGAGTCAGAGCTGTGACTCAACAGTTTTAATGTCGGGGATTCACGTTCTTTGACGTGTAAGTGAGACTACATTGACCCATTCTTGGTTATTATGTGGGTAGCCGCATGCACAAGCCTGTGAGTAACAGTACATTTCAAAACATTTAATACGTTGATCTACACACTACTCGAGCAAAGAAGAAAATGTATAGTAATACAGCAGCACAATCACATGTTAATTAGACTTGAATTCAGCATACATCACGTCTCTCTTTTCTACACGGCAAGTTCAACAGCAAAATAGTTACAGTGAAAGCCTTACCTATACAGAGCATGGCAACATAGGCGTAGTAGGACCATGCCACAATTAAGCAAATAAACAGGACGGGAATCCAATACAGAACTCTCTGACAGCTCCGTTTGACGCTGCGCGAACCCGACGGCGCCATCTTCTACCTAGTGACCAAACTGGTCAAAATTTGAAGTTTTTTTTTCCACCCGTGTCACTGCATTGGTTATGATTAAAGCGCACGATAAGCCCTAACGTGGCTTCCTTCAGTTCTCCTTAAAGCGTCAGTGGGACGTTCAGTCTTGATTGCGGTGCGAAAATAACAGTTCCGCCCCTTTCAAGTTGCCATGACGCTCCTGGGGATGCAGGTCTCTGTACATGTGCGACACTACAACACTGTACCCAACATGCAGTTGTAAAGTGGCAGGAGAGTCTGGTAGTAATCATTCACAGTTGCCAAAATAGCATGCCGGGAACATTTCCGCTGTTCGCGCAGAACTGCCGTAATGGACTGTTTAAAGGAGATCATTTAGGTGATGGTCAAAAAACAACGGAGATTCAAAAAAAAAGAAGAAGAACACGATTCCTCGACTGGTGCAACAACAACAACAATAGCCTTCAGGTAAAAGAGAAGATTAAAAACAAAGAATGAAGATTTAAAAAGTAATAATTTCCCCCCACTGACTGAGTTAGACTCCGCGTGCTGTGTTAGGGATGTGTTGCTGAACAATAAAAACAACACAAACCATTACAGTCGCTCTTAAAATGATTCATTTCTGAACACAAACACAGGGGAATTCTAACATCTGCTTAAAACAGTTAATAATTACTTCACTGTATTTTCTACAATCTGCTCTCATTTACTAAAACACAGTTTTAGAGTTGTGAGTATTCAAATAATGAGAACAATGGGTGAACAAATTCATGAAAAGATCAGCTCAATTCAGCATTATTCAGTCCACTTGCTGTTTTAAATCCAGCTTTGCTCTGAACGGCCTACCATACAATTTTTCAATGTTTATAGTTTTCACAATATTGTTTATATTTCCAACATGCAACACAATACATCACAGCTAATATATCATTCTGAAACTCTATTGACTAATGTATTAAGTGAGAAATATATATATATATATATATATATATATATATATATATATATATATATATATATATATATATATATATATATATAAAATATCAGTAACTTTATGATTACATAACAATTGTTTCAAAATACTGAGGACACATTTGAACATCTTATAGTACGGTTGATCTGCACAAATTGATCTGTATGTATAGCTTGTCATGAATTATTAGATAAATCACTGCTAATGTTTCAAACACACAACACAAGAGAGTTTGGGAGCTCATCTGTTCAGCTGGCAGTGAACAGGCTCTGAGAAAGCATGTTAGCAATGCGCTCACTGTATAGGCAGATTAACTGGCTTAGAAAACCAATGGACTCAGACAGAACAATTATCCAAAGTAGCAGCAAGGCCTGGATGGAGGCAAGCCTTTTCACTGATTAATGCAAATGGACAATAAGACATCAGAGTTGTTTTACATCAAATACATAGATGCACCAAGTAGCAGAATAAATAAACAAATAAATAAATACACTCTCTTTGCTTTGCATCCGAAAAAAAGAAGAAAAAAAAAATCAACACTGGACAATTGATCTTCACCAACATGACAGACCAGGGCTGGGGTACACACCAATAGGTGAAGGGATTGTGGCCTGAGATATTTACTAATGAGACATAAGCAACCCTGAAAGTGTCAAATCATTTCACCTCCACAAATTATTGCGTTTTACACTTTTGTCCCTCCTGGGCTTAGTTAAAGGGTTTAGTTGTCATAGGCACCAGTTGTGGTAAAACTTCCTGAAAGGACCTGGATACATATCAATCAGTGTGCAAATTCATATAATTCATTTCACCTCATTTGTGACAGCTCCATGAAAAGGGTGAGTAGTGACATCTTCGATAGACATAGGACTTGTAAACGTTTACAGAGCAACAATTTAGCTGTAACAGATTTTACCAGGATGTCACCTAGACCTTTTGGCTTTGTATTTCATATGATCAAATGTCTAAAGTCAAATGGCTTGGCCTAATTAGTATTCCCCGGAGGTAGTTTGTTCAACGATGAAGTACAAAGGCAATAGCTAGAGGTTCATGAGTGTGGTGACTTTCACTGAGGACTGTCACATTTCTTGACCCTTCCTCGCTGGGATGACATAGGTCAAGTCTTGAGCAGGATATTATCCTAATTACAGGGGGGAAAAAAAATCATGAATGTAAATTAATGCAGCTGTGAGCCTTATCAAACCACTTAATCTGTGTAGCCGAAGAAGTCTGGTATTCATTTACAGAACGGACAATAAACAAGTTTTCAGATAGTGGTAAAAGGCTACAGCTAGAGTATACGGGTTGGATTATCCACTGAATGTCTCAAAAAGTGCCCGGCAAAGCAGTTACTGTATATGTTAAGATTTCATCCCATTTGTTTACTTGTATAATCAGTACATTTTATACTGAAATACCTGCATTTTTATAAATCAAAAATATATATGGGAACAGGCAGTAGATTACACAAACAGAACCATTTGAACTGAATGTGCATCAGGATTGTTCTCCCTCCCGCTGTAGCAGTGCCTACTAATGTAAGCAGGGTTACTCTGGTATCTGTTTATCAGGCATTAATATTACAAGGTAATTTGACGCTGGTGCAAATGCTTCAGCCGTGACACACTTTGAGAATCAGCTCGGCTCTGAGGTGGCTAAGAATAATTTCTCCAAATCTCCCAAGAAGAGTCACACATTAACTAGGCATTTTGCGAGTTTTGTAAAGGAATTTCACTTAAGATTATACGTAATTCTATGAGACATTTCAGAAAATGTCACCATAATTTCAGTAAAGGAAACAGGGGAAATAGGGCGGTAGAGATAAATTGAAGACTGCTGTTTTTCATTACAATTAAAATCTGTTCCAAACATATAAATGTAAACATACTTATCTTCTGGATAGTTCCTTTTTCATACAGGCTTTGAAAGAGGTGAATCTTTCTTCACCATGGTGTCCCTGCAGTCAGAATGAATGAGAGTTAACCATGTAGTCAGATTTTCATTGTTCTGCTATAATGAGAGATCCAAGAGGTAATTTATAAAATAATGTGTCATTTAGATTGTGCTGACAACAATAACTGCCATGTTATTTGAATAAAGAGAAGTTCACTTTGTGACCACTAGGTGACAGCAACTCTTCAAAAAAAATTGCTCCTCTATTAGATAAACTTGTGGTGTTTTTCGATTGAATACACATAAAAATAGGTAGAACGACAGTGAGTGTCTAAATAAATGTAGCTATCTATGTGAATGTATAATATATATGCGGAAAATGACAAAAAATGCTTAGAAACGCATTCATTTCACCTAATAAAAACAACCCACCATATGAACCATCTGTCCTGAGAATGCTTCCTGAGCCAAATTAGAGCTCATATGTACCAGACATCAGTGCATAAACCTGATGTTCTGAGAGTCACATTCTGTTCATATATATTTCTTCAGGATTAAGAGAGGCACAAACTGATCACAAATAAGAGAACAGTCCTACCCTGAGAAATGTGATACACACACAACCCCACAGCTAAAATGGACCTAGCCGGATTAGAGGCTATACAGTCTAATGTGTGAGAGGAAATCAGAGAAACAAATGGTATTTCTCAGGTGAAATCCGGCCACTGTTTGAAGCCTTGACCCAAGCTTCTGAGCGGCGTGTTTAATACTCTCCAACTCTCAGCAGACCGTATTTTATTCTGACTGGGAGTCCCTCCGGTCACCTGTGCGGTTGTAAAAGCAAGATAAACGGCGTTTGCACAACCCCCAAAGGAGAAACGCTCGCCCTCCTCCTGCATTTTTTACCCATGAGCCACGGTGAAGGCGATCTTTCATGATGCCGATGAACTCCTTATAGCTCAGCTGGTCATCGTGGTCCACGTCAAATATCTTAAAGATGGTCCTAACGAGATGCTCCGTTAGTTTCAGGCCCGTCGCCACGTAGACCGCGCGAGCAAACTCGTCTTAGAGATGATAAATTGAAACAAACAAAAAAAAAAACCCAAAAGAGATAAGAACGATTTGAGTCGAGGGTTTATATAAACCCTACTCTGTTATACATAAACCCTAAAGCTAGAGCAGAAAAACACTACAATCACTCAATCTGCTCGCGGTTTACCTTGTCCGATCGATCGATTTGCAAAATTATACATCTGCATGGCGATAGCGAAATCCTCCAGGTTGTTGAGGAACTGGAAAAAGGATCTGAATTCATCAAAAGTGATTCCCTGTGAAAAAAAAAAGAAAAGAAAGAGAAGAAAAAGAAAAAGAGAATGAAAAAAAGATCCAGTCCACAACTAGTTGACAAAAATGAATGCGTATCTTATTTTTTATAACATTGTTTTTGTTGTATTCCCTAAGTCACTTCATCTGAAACTACACTTAAGAAGCACTGGCATCTGTTTCAATAAATATACATTGATTTAGGCACCGCAAGTCACTCATTTCTTCTGAGAAAAAAAGAAAACTCATCTGCACCTGTCAGGCTTCCTGAATTCATAAAACCCCAAAATGTAACAGACATGAATATGTAAGAAACACATTCTCCCCGAGTGGGTCGGTTGTGGTGAACGAGTGATAACATATTTCACGTTATCTGGTCCAGACTCGTGTGTTTTATGATTTAAAAAGAAAAAAAAAACTAAACAAAAAAAAAAAAAAGCGTCTGTCGCACTGATGGCAAACACATAAAGAAAACGACTCTCTGAAAGATGTCTCAATGTTGAAAAATAATCTTCCAGATAATGCAACACTTTGCACAACATAAAACTGGGACCCTCTTTAACTCCTCATACGAAGGAGAGAAGCCTTTAGTGTGTGAAGGACCTTGAAGGCAACAGAGAGATAAGAGGCCCGAGAGGAGAAAATAAAGAGGAGTCAAACCGTCAACGCGCACATCAGGATTCGCCCTTACAATGCACAAGTAGAGCTGTCAACGCCTTGGGCCTGCTGCTTTTAAGAAAGGGTCGACTTGTTTGTAGACATTTCTAAAGAAGATTAACCTGATACTTGCATAAACAAAAACAAAGGGGACGTATTCAAAACATCTCGCGAACGACAGAATACCTACACATCAGCCCTATTCGTTTTCGCTCATCCGTTTCAAGGTACTAGACTTGAGTCTTTTTTACAGAGCCCTTCAAACAACCA